>NC_091285.1:690592621-690904775 GCF_032444005.1 Ranitomeya imitator
ACTTGTAGTCCTTTTGACAGGGTCTATGCCTTTATGTAGCAGGTTACTATAGCCAACACTATTTAGGATTCTTTATGGCTATATGCCATTGCATTACTAGCTATCGTTTATCTTTTGATATTAGCAATATATGCATGGAGAGCATTATTTATTTCCGTACTGAATCCTTTTGTTCATAACGAAGCACTTTCCTTTCATCATATATATATTTTTTTTTTTTGGCTCATTGTTTTCCCACGTTCAGTGTTGCAGGTACTACCAGGGCTAGCTGGGGGCGTCAAAAATCGCTTCTATCAGGGTGCTAACCTCCACTGTTAGGAAGGGATAGCCGCAAAGTGTAGGGATACTGCTAGGTTATTGGTACGGTATAGATCTATTCGGGATTTCACTGGGATTAGGTGTTTTTAATGTTTATATAATAAATAATTTTTATGGGATTACATGTTACACAGTTTGATTTTTTTTTTTCCCTGTTTTTGTAGAGTATACTTTTATTCGGACTCCCATGACAGCACTACGAGAGAGGGGATCCGCCCTTCAGGAACAGGAAACCTACAGATACAAAAGGGCGGCACCTCTCCCCATGCATCAGTTGGTTTCCTGTTCCTGGAGGGACAGGATCCTACAGATTTCTCGTAAGGAGCCCAGGCCGGCCGGTCGAATCTGGTAGCGGGGGGGTCTCCTACCTCGACCGGTGCGGAAAGTCCTGGAGACGCCACGGTGGTCCAGGCTGGACTGCACGTCAGTGGCGTTGGCAGCAGGGAGCAGGGTCCGGAGGATTCCTTGTCTCCGGAAGCCGGCGTTGGTAAGTTTCATTTCCCCCCCCTGAGCAGACGGCGGCAGTGAGGTGCGGTGGTGTGGTTGCGGCGTCGGAAGTGGAGCGCCGTCCGGAGCACTGCTGGGCATTCCCGGCGTCCTGCATCGCTCACTGAGCGTTTCCGGAACGCTGGGGCGCCGGGGGTGGAGCCGGCAGGCGCTTCCGGTTTGCAGGTTGACTGCGCATGCGCGGTCTTTCCAAAATGGCGGCGCCCATGGTCCGGTCGCCGGTTCTTCTGTACTACCACCGCTAACCTCCCAGCTGCAGCCTGATCATCAGGAACCAATGGGGAACACGCCAGGTGGCCTGCTGACCGGAATACAGGGGGATATAAGCAGGTGTTGGCGATAGAACCCTGCTTTTGGCCACAGCTTCATCATGGCAGATGATGGTGAGCAGCAGCCTCAACTTCTGGATAAAGTACGGCAGGAAGCCGTGGGAAAGGAGCATATCAGAAGTGACCAGTCCAGCCGTAAAAGCTCGTCCAGGCAAGGATCTAGAGCTTCGACTGGCAAGGAGCCCCCTCGTGTTCCGGTACCTTTCTCTTTGACGTACACTGGTAAGTGATCTACGTGAATGTTCACTCAGTGACGCGGGCCCCTTATACTTTGTCATTCTAGGGGAAGAGAAGTGCAAAGTAGAAACATAAGGAGTGTGCCCTATGTGAAGTTCCCTTACCAGATTCCTACCCTAAAAAATTGTGTGCCTCCTGTATACAACAGACGGTGAGGTTTACAGGAGTGGAAGGGTTGAGTGACATCAGGCTAGATAGATGGTATCTCCCTTATTGTCCTCCCCTAGGTAGCGGAAGAATCTGCTTCTACGGCTAATCTGCGTGAGATGATCCGTACAGAAGTAAGGGAATCCCTGCGGTCTATGTCCCAGGCGGGAAGTTCAAAACAGAGAGCCTCGGTGATCTCTGATTCGTCAGAGGAGGATAAAGAGGAAGGTTCTTATCGCTCAAATCTCTCTTCCTCGTCATCAGAAGAGGAATCTGGCCGATTCTGTCTGCCTCTGGACCGGGTGGATAAGTTGGTCAAGTCGGTCAGAGGTACGATGGGCCTAAGACTCAGCTTTCCCGTCAGGAGCTAATGTTCAGCGGCTTGGAACACAAGAAACGCAGATCCTTCCCGGTGATTGATAAGATTCAAGACCTGATTCTCCGGGAATGGAAAAAACCGGAGAAGAAAGGTTCTTTGTCACCGGCTTTAAAGCGCAGGTATCCCTTTGAAGATACGGATGTGGATACCTGGGACAATGCCCCTAAATTAGATGCGGCGGTGGCGAAGGCATCTAAGAAAGCAGCTTTACCTTTCGAGGACATGGGGTCCCTTAAAGACCCTCTTGACAGGAAGGCGGAGATCTTCCTTAAGGGTACGTGGGAGATGGCAGCCGGATCCTTGAGGCCAGCAGTGGCTGCGACTTGTACAGCCAGATCCCTAATGGTCTGGTTGGAACAGTTGGAATCCCAGCTTAAAGAAGGCGCCTCCAGGAATTCTATTCTAGGTGCGCTTCCAGTGATTCGGGATGCTGCGGCTTTCTTGTCGGACGCGTCGGTGGACTCGGTCAGAATGGCGGCCAGAGCAGCAGGACTCTCCAACGCGGCTCGTAGAGCCTTATGGTTGAAGTGTTGGTCGGGGGATATCCAGTCAAGATCCAAATTATGCGCTATCCCATGTAAAGGGGAATATCTCTTTGGGCCAACCTTGGATGAGCTGCTCGAAAAGGCTGGAGATGATAAGAAGAAATTTCCTAATTTGTCATCAGCTTCTTACCGGCGTCCATTTAACAGAAGGAGATTTGGTCGTGGAAGGAAGCGCGCATCCTCACCCTCTAGAGAAAATTTTAGATGGGAGGATAGACGCAGGAGAGGTACGGGTTACATGTTTCGCCGTTCCTCAAAAGAACGTAAGAAACCAGACCAATGACTAGCAATCCCTGTGGGAGGGAGATTGTCAACCTTCTCTTCCGCTTGGACTAACATCACGAATAGTGTCTGGGTCCGAGGTATTGTATCGGAAGGCCTAAAATTGGAATTTGTTCATTGGCCTCGTGATAAGTTTATGCTAACCCCCTTGCGTTCCTCCACTATTGAGCAGACGGCCTTAGAGTCAGAGGTCATGACTTTATGCCGTAAAAAATGTACTGATTGAGGTTCCGGAGTCAGAGAGAGGAAGAGGATTCTACTCTCCTCTTTTTTTGATTCAAAAACCAGACAAGTCGTTCAGGACTATTATCAATCTTAAATCCCTTAATGAATACCTGGTTAATAACACGTTTAAAATGGAGTCAATCAGTTCTGCAATAAAGATGTTGTTTAAACACTGCTTCATGGTAGTTGTGGACTTAAAGGATGCATACTATCATGTTCCTATCCACGAAAACTTCCAGAAGTTTCTACGTGTGGCGGTGTCTATGGGAGGTATTGTTCGCCATTTTCAATTTAGAGCCCTTCCCTTCGGCCTCTCAACGTCTCCCCGGGTATTTACTAAAGTAGTTGCGGAGGTTATGGCGCACTTACGTGAATCCGATATTCTCATTGTTCCTTATCTGGATGATTTCCTAATAGTGGGGAACTCAGTAGACCATTGCCTGGCTCAGGTTAAAACAGCTATATTTAAACTGGAAAATCTGGGCTGGATCATAAATTATGATAAATCCCGATTGCAACCCCTAAAGACCCAGAGGTTCCTAGGGCTGCTGTTAAATTCCGAGTCCCAACAATGCTGTCTTCCGCCTGATAAATTGCTTCATATCCAACAACAGGTGTTAAAAGCAATTAATAAACCATCCATGACCCTTAGACAGGCTATGTCTTTGTTAGGTTCCCTAACTTCCTGTATCCCCGCCGTCCGTTGGGCCCAGTTCCACTCCAGGCCTTTACAGTTTGACGTACTACATTATGATAGGGTCTTACAGGGTTCCTTGCAGGGTCAGATGACATTGAGTCCAGGGGTTCTTACATCTCTTAGATGGTGGCTAGAGGAAGACAATCTGTCAGCAGGAGTTCCCTGGGTGACTCAGGTGACTCGGGTAATCACAACAGACGCCAGCCCCACGGGGTGGGGGGCTCACATGGGTGACGTGGTAGTCCAGGGTCTATGGGACCCCCAAACATCAGCCTCTTCCAATCAGAAGGAGTTGATGGCAATTGAATTCTCAATTAAGGAACTCCTCGTGTATCTACAGGGTCACCATGTCAAAATCCTCTCCGACAACCAGGTGGCAGTGGCCTACGTGAATCACCAAGGTGGAACACGCTCCGAGTTCCTGATGGAAATAGCGGACCGCCTGCTCCGGATAGCGGAAAACCATTTTCTATCTTTAACAGCAGTGCATATAAAAGGGAAGGAAAATATAAGGGCGGACTTTCTAAGTCGAAACACCTTAAGACAAGGAGAATGGTCTCTGAACTCAAAAATCTTCAACCAAATTGTCCGCAGGTGGGGTCATCCAGACGTGGACTTATTTGCCAGCAAGGACAACAGAAAAACGAAAATATTCTGTTCCTTGAATCCCAGGGAATATCCGCTGGCAGTGGATGCCTTCCTGATCAGATGGGATTTCCGGTTGGCTTATGCGTTCCCCCCGCTAAACCTGTTGCCTCTGGTGGTCAGAAAGATAAGGGAGGATCAAGCGAGAATCATACTGATCGCTCCGTTCTGGCCCCGAAGAGCTTGGTTCTCCTGGCTCAGGACCATGTCGGTGGAAGACCCCTGGGTACTGCCGGACATCCCGGACCTACTTCATCAAGGTCCGATCAACCATCCACAAGTGAAGGGTCTCCATTTGACGGCATGGTCTTTGAGAGGTCACTGTTAAAAAACAGAGGATTTTCTCCAAATCTCATTGATACCCTTATGAAGAGTAGAAAACTCATAACAACTAAGATCTACTCTAGAACTTGGAGGAAGTTTCTGGCCTCTTCAAATTTTAATATCGAAGAGGGTTTACCAATTAACCAGATTCTAGAATTCCTGCAGAGAGGGCTAGAGCTAAATCTATCCACGAGTACGCTAAAAGTACAAGTCTCAGCCCTAGGGGCCCTATTTTCTTGTAACATTGCTGGTAATTATTGGGTATCAAGGTTCATCAAAGCAGCTAGTAGGTCCAGACCTATACACAGGAATAGGTCAATGCCTTGGGATCTCAATCTAGTCCTCTCTGCTTTGACTAAAGAACCGTTTGAGCCTTTACATTCAGCCTCACTTAAATTACTATCCCTCAAAACAGCATTTTTGGTGGCAATTACATCTGCTCGTAGGGTAGGAGACATACAGGCTCTTTCTAGGCTGTCCCCCTATACAGAGTTTCTACAGGACAGAGTAGTCCTCAGACCAGATCCAGCTTATTTACCGAAAGTGGCCTCAGATTTTCATAGATCTCAGGAGATAGTTCTACCATCATTTCTCCCTAATCCTTCTAATTCCAAAGAAGAGTTACTCCATACGTTAGATGTTAGGAGATGTCTCTTAGAATATATATCAGTCACTGATGCTTGGAAGAGAGAGGAGGCTTTGTTTCTATCCTTCCAAGGTCCCAGGAAAGGTCTTAGAGTGTCAAAGTGCACGTTAGCGAAGTGGATTAGGGAGGCTATCTCTCTGGCTTATACTGCAGGTGGAAGTCCTGTTCCGCAGAATCTGAGGGCACATTCCACCCGGGCCATGGCTACATCCTGGGCTGAAAGATCTGGAGTTTCCATCGACCAGATATGTAAGGCGGCTACGTGGTCATCCCCTTCCACCTTTTTCAAGCACTATAGGTTGGACTTGGGGTTCTCTTCTGATCTCACCTTCGGGTTAAGGGTGCTACAGGCTATAGTCCCTCCCTAAGGTAGTTTACATCTCTGTAATTCTCTCGTAGTGCTGTCATGGGAGTCCGAATAAAGCATTAAGCTACTTACTGGTAGCAGCATTTTTCGGAGGCCCATGACAGCACCCTTAGTTCCCTGTTGTGAATTCTGTGGTCACAAGTGGTATTGCAGTCTCTGGGCGTCCTCCCTCAGGTGTTTTGGTGAGCTCGTTGGCTGCCTTGCTATTTAGCTCCACCTGAGTCTGTCTTCCTTGCTCCTTGTCAATGTTCCAGTGTTGGATCTGAGCTACTGCATCTTTCCTTGGACCTGCTGCTCTGCTAGATAAGTGCTTCTAGTTTGTTTTCTGTTTTTTCTGTCCAGCTTGTTATTATCTTTTGCTGGAAGCTCTGAGAAGCAAAGGGGTGCACCGCCGTGCTGTTAGTTCGGCACGGTGGGTCTTTTTTGCCCCTTTGCGTGGTTTTCGTTTTAGGGTTTTTTGTAGACTGCATAGTTCTCTTTGCTATCCTCGCTCTGTCTAGAATATCGGGCCTCACTTTGCTGAATCTATTTCATTCCTACGTTTGTCTTTTCATCTTGCTAACAGTCATTATATGTGGGGGCTGCCTATTCCTTTGGGGTATTTCTCTGAGGTAAGTCAGGCTTGTATTTCTATCTTCAGGCTAGTCAGCTCCTCAGGCAGTGCCGAGTTGCATAGGTAGTGATAGGCGCAATCCACTGCTGCTTCCAGTTGTGTGAGGACAGTTCAGGTACTGCAGTCTACAGAGATTCCACGTCTCAGAGCTCGTCCTATTGTTTTGGGTTTTTGCCAGATCTCTGTATGTGCGCTGATTACTGCACGCTGTGTTGCCTGATTGCCAGCCATAACAGTACAAGGAGCCTATTCAATGATTTCCAATAGAGGGAAAAAAGAAATCCTGACATCATTTTTTTTTCTTAGCTCTGTCTTCAGTCTTTTTTTTCCCCTAGACATTAGAGTGCTTCAGGACACAGCTGTGGACATGGATATTCAGGCTCTGTGCTCCTCAATGGATAATCTCGTTGTAAATGTACAAAAGATTCAAGATACTATTGATCAGAAATCGATGCTAGAACCAAGAATTCCGATTCCTGATTTGTTTTTTGGTGACAGAACTAAGTTCCTGAGCTTCAGAAATAATTGTAAGCTATTTTTGGCCTTGAAACCTCATTCTTCTGGTAATCCTATTCAACAGGTTTTGATTATTATTTCTTTTTTGCGCGGCGACCCACAGGACTGGGCGTTTTCTCTTGCACCAGGAGATTCTGCATTGAGTAATATTGATGCTTTTTTCCAGGCGCTGGGATTGCTTTACGATGAGCCTAATTCAGTGGATCAAGCTGAGAAAAATCTGCTGGCTTTATGCCAGGGTCAGGATGATGTAGAACTATATTGTCAGAAATTTAGAAAATGGTCAGTACTCACTCTGTGGAATGAATCTGCACTAGCGGCTTTGTTCAGAAAGGGTCTCTCTGAAGCTCTTAAGGATATAATGGTGGGATTTCCTATGCCTGCTGGTTTGAATGAGTCTATGTCCTTGGCCATTCAGATCGGTCGTCGCTTGCGCGAGCGTAAATCTGTGCACCATCTGGCGGTATTGTCTGAGAGTAAGCCTGAGCCTATGCAGTGCAACAGGACTATGACTAAAGTAGAACGGCACGAACACAGACGTCTGAACAGACTGTGTTTCTATTGTGGTGATTCTACTCATGCTATTTCTAATTGTCCTAAACGCACTAGGCGGTTCGATAGCTCTGCCGTTATTGGTACTGTACAGTCCAAATTCCTTTTGTCCATTACCTTAATGTGCTCTTTGTCATCATATTCTGTCATGGCGTTTGTGGATTCAGGCGCTGCCCTGAATCTGATGGATTTGGATTATGCTAAACGTTGTGGATTTTTCTTGGAGCCTTTGCGGTGTCCTATTCCGTTGAGAGGAATTGATGCTACACCTCTGGCCAAGAATAAGCCTCAGTACTGGGCCCAGCTGACCATGTGCATGGCTCCTGCACATCAGGAAGTTATTCGCTTTTTGGTACTGCATAATTTGCATGATGTGGTCGTGTTGGGGTTGCCATGGCTACAAACCCATAATCCAGTATTGGATTGGAACTCTATGTCGGTAACCAGCTGGGGTTGTCAGGGAGTACATGGTGATGTTCCATTTTTGTCTATTTCGTCATCCATTCCTTCTGACATCCCAGAGTTCTTGTCGGACTTTCAGGATGTATTTGAAGAGTCCAAGTCTGATGCCCTTCCTCCGCATAGGAATTGTGATTGTGCTATCGATTTGATTCCTGGTAGTAAATTCCCTAAGGGTCGTTTATTTAATTTGTCCGTACCTGAACACACCGCTATGCGCAGTTATGTGAAGGAGTCCCTGGAGAAGGGACATATTCGCCCATCGTCGTCACCATTGGGAGCAGGGTTCTTTTTTGTAGCCAAGAAGGATGGTTCGCTAAGACCGTGTATTGATTACCGCCTTCTTAATAAGATCACTGTTAAGTTTCAGTATCCCTTGCCATTGATTTCTGACCTGTTTGCTCGGATTAAGGGGGCTAGTTGGTTTACTAAGATTGATCTTCGTGGTGCGTATAATCTGGTGAGAATCAGGCAGGGAGATGAATGGAAAACGGCATTTAATACGCCCGAGGGTCATTTTGAGTATCTGGTGATGCCGTTCGGACTTGCCAATGCTCCATCTGTTTTTCAGTCTTTTATGCATGACATTTTTCGTGAGTATCTGGATAAATTCTTGATTGTTTACTTGGATGACATTTTGATCTTCTCAGATGATTGGGAGTCTCATGTAAAGCAAGTCAGAATGGTTTTCCAGGTACTGCGTGCTAATTCCTTGTTTGTGAAGGGATCAAAGTGTCTCTTCGGTGTGCAGAAAGTTTCATTTTTGGGGTTCATCTTTTCCCCTTCTACTATCGAGATGGATCCGGTTAAGGTTCAGGCCATCCAGGATTGGACTCAGCCGACATCTCTAAAAAGTTTGCAGAAATTCCTGGGCTTTGCTAATTTTTATCGTCGCTTCATCTGTAATTTTTCTAGCATTGCCAGACCATTGACCGATTTGACCAAGAAGGGTGCTGATTTGGTTAATTGGTCTTCTGCTGCCGTGGAAGCTTTTCAGGAGTTGAAGCGTCGTTTTTGCTGTGCCCCTGTGTTGTGTCAGCCAGATGTTTCTCTTCCGTTCCAGGTCGAGGTTGATGCTTCTGAGATTGGTGCAGGGGCGGTTTTGTCACAGAGAGGTTCTGGTTGCTCAGTGTTCAAACCATGTGCTTTCTTTTCCAGGAAATTTTCTGCTGCTGAGCGTAATTATGATGTGGGCAACCGAGAGTTGCTGGCCATGAAGTGGGCATTCGAGGAGTGGCGTCATTGGCTTGAGGGTGCTAAGCATCGCGTGGTGGTTTTGACTGATCATAAGAACCTTACTTATCTTGAGTCTGCCAAGCGCTTGAATCCTAGACAGGCCCGTTGGTCGTTATTTTTTGCTCGTTTTGATTTTGTGATTTCATACCTTCCGGGCTCTAAAAATGTGAAGGCGGATGCTCTGTCTAGGAGTTTTGTGCCCGACTCTCCGGGGTTATCTGAGCCGGCGAGTATCCTCAAGGAAGGAGTCATTGTGTCTGCCATCTCCCCTGATTTGCGGAGAGTGTTGCAGAAATTTCAGGCTAATAAACCTGATCGTTGTCCGGCCGAGAAACTGTTCGTCCCTGATAGGTGGACTAGTAAAGTTATCTCTGAACTTCATTGTTCGGTGCTGGCCGGTCATCCAGGAATCTTTGGTACCAGGGAGTTGGTTGCTAGATCCTTTTGGTGGCCGTCTCTGTCGCGGGATGTGCGTGCTTTTGTGCAGTCCTGTGGAATTTGTGCTAGGGCTAAGCCCTGCTGTTCACGTGCCAGTGGGTTGCTTTTGCCCTTGCCGGTCCCGAAGAGGCCTTGGACACATATTTCGATGGATTTCATTTCTGACCTTCCCGTTTCTCAAAAGATGTCTGTCATTTGGGTGGTCTGTGATCGCTTTTCTAAAATGGTCCATCTGGTGCCCTTGGTTAAATTGCCTTCCTCCTCTGATTTGGTGCCTTTGTTCTTCCAGCATGTGGTTCGTTTACATGGCATTCCTGAGAATATTGTTTCTGACAGAGGTTCCCAGTTTGTCTCAAGGTTCTGGCGAGCCTTTTGTGGTAGGATGGGCATTGACCTATCTTTTTCCTCGGCCTTCCATCCTCAGACTAATGGCCAGACCGAACGAACCAATCAGACCTTGGAAACATATCTAAGATGTTTTGTTTCCGCTGACCAGGATGATTGGGTGTCATTTTTGCCGTTGGCTGAGTTCGCCCTTAATAATCGGGCCAGCTCGGCTACCTTGGTCTCTCCATTTTTCTGCAATTCTGGGTTCCATCCTCGTTTCTCTTCAGGACAGGTTGAGTCTTCGGACTGTCCTGGTGTGGATTATGTGGTGGACAGGTTGCAGCAGATCTGGACTCAGGTAGTGGACAATTTGACCTTGTCCCAGGAGAAGGCTCAGCTTTTCGCTAATCGCAGACGCCGTGTGGGACCCCGACTTCGTGTTGGGGATCTGGTTTGGTTATCTTCTCGTCATATACCTATGAAGGTTTCCTCTCCTAAATTTAAACCTCGTTTTATTGGTCCGTATAGGATTTCTGAGATTCTCAATCCGGTGTCTTTTCGTCTGACCCTCCCAGACTCCTTTTCCATACATAATGTATTCCATAGGTCGTTGTTGAGGAGATACGTGGCACCTATGGTTCCATCTGTGGAGCCTCCTGCCCCTGTTTTGGTGGAGGGGGAATTGGAGTATATTGTGGAGAAGATTTTGGATTCTCGTGTCTCTAGACGGAAACTCCAGTATCTGGTCAAATGGAAGGGTTATGCTCAGGAAGATAATTCCTGGGTTTTTGCCTCTGATGTCCATGCCCCAGATCTTGTTCGTGCCTTTCATGTGGCTCATCCTGGTCGGCCTGGGGGTTCTGGTGAGGGTTCGGTGACCCCTCCTCAAGGGGGGGGTACTGTTGTGAATTCTGTGGTCACAAGTGGTATTGCAGTCTCTGGGCGTCCTCCCTCAGGTGTTTTGGTGAGCTCGTTGGCTGCCTTGCTATTTAGCTCCACCTGAGTCTGTCTTCCTTGCTCCTTGTCAATGTTCCAGTGTTGGATCTGAGCTACTGCATCTTTCCTTGGACCTGCTGCTCTGCTAGATAAGTGCTTCTAGTTTGTTTTCTGTTTTTTCTGTCCAGCTTGTTATTATCTTTTGCTGGAAGCTCTGAGAAGCAAAGGGGTGCACCGCCGTGCTGTTAGTTCGGCACGGTGGGTCTTTTTTGCCCCTTTGCGTGGTTTTCGTTTTAGGGTTTTTTGTAGACTGCATAGTTCTCTTTGCTATCCTCGCTCTGTCTAGAATATCGGGCCTCACTTTGCTGAATCTATTTCATTCCTACGTTTGTCTTTTCATCTTGCTAACAGTCATTATATGTGGGGGCTGCCTATTCCTTTGGGGTATTTCTCTGAGGTAAGTCAGGCTTGTATTTCTATCTTCAGGCTAGTCAGCTCCTCAGGCAGTGCCGAGTTGCATAGGTAGTGATAGGCGCAATCCACTGCTGCTTCCAGTTGTGTGAGGACAGTTCAGGTACTGCAGTCTACAGAGATTCCACGTCTCAGAGCTCGTCCTATTGTTTTGGGTTTTTGCCAGATCTCTGTATGTGCGCTGATTACTGCACGCTGTGTTGCCTGATTGCCAGCCATAACAGTTCCCTCCCTATTCACGTGGGGGTTGCACTTCCTATAGTATATATAATGAGATAGATAGATCTCATGTGTGGTATATAGTTCAATATGATGGATTATTTTTGTACATAAACTGTATATAATGTATGTTTGTGTGCTACTAACCGCGGTAGTCCTCTCAGGCTCTAATATACAACTGATGCATGGGGAGAGGTGCCGCCCTTTTGTATCTGTAGGTTTCCTGTTCCTGATGGGCGGATCCCCTCTCTCGTAGTGCTGTCACGGGCCTCCGAAAAATGCTGCTACCAGTAAGTAGCTTAATGCTTTTTTGTCGTAAAAAATAATTATCAGATGCATCATTACTGGACAAAGCATGGTCAGGTAACACATGTGATTTTTCCATCATCATCAGGGTTAACGTTACCCTTATTAGCAGATTAGGGAGGGGTATCGGTAACGTAGTATACAACTATCCTCCCCAAATCAGTCCCAACAAAACATCAGTGGGCAAATTATCAGACAGCCCGACTTTCTTCACCCCGCTCCCAGGACCCCAATCAATATAAACCCGGGCCATTTGCAAGGGACAGCTGATGTCCCCAATCCCAGTGACAGTTAGGGTTTTCCACGGAATGATCTCTTCAGGGGCCGCCAGTTCGGGTCGGATGAAGGTCCGTTCAGCCCCGGTGTCCTTGAGGCCTGTAGCGACATGGCCTCCCACGGTGACGTGCTGTACGTTGTCACACACCCTCTCAGCCACCCCACCTACCAAAAGAACTGCTGCGTTAGGCCCTGGAGCCTTGGCTGGGGGGTTCTTCTGCAAGCAGAGTGGTCATATCAGTCCCCACTGTCCAGATAAGCAGAAGAAACACTGGCAAGGTTCGGTGGTAGGTCTGGTGCTGTTGGCCACGGAGACAGGACCTCTGGTGTGTTGGCTGGCAGGGGTACTGGCGTTGGTTGCAGGCTTACCCCCTCTCCAGCTGGTGGTGACTGGCTTCCGCACTTCCAATCTATGGTTGGCCTCATAGGCATCGGCAATCTGTGCTGCTTTCATCACGTCTTTGGGTTCTCTGTCCATCACAAACTGTCGCACCTCAGCTGGGCAAAGATGAAAGAACTGGTCTTTGATCATCAGGTCTCCCAGCTGCTCAAAGGTGGTCACTGACAGTCTTTGGATCCACTGGTTAAAGTGGGTCCTGAGTCCATGCACCACATCGCCGTAGCTGTCGTGTGGGCCACGTTGGAGGTTCCGGAACTTTCTACGGTACACCTCGGGTGTAAGCTGGTACTTGGCTATCAGGGCCTGCTGGATGGCCTCATAGTCACCATCTTGTTCTTGAGGGAGGGCAGCAAACGCCTCCAGAGCTTTGTCTCTCAGCCCTGGGATAATGTATCGTGCCCATTCTTCTGTAGGCAGCTGGTACTGTCTGCAGGCTTTCTCAAAGGCCCGCAGAAAAGTGTTCAAGTCCCCGTCCTTTTCCATAACAGGAAAGTGCTCGGGCCGGGGCTTCGGTATCTTGGCGCTGCTGGGCTCACGGCTGGACTGGGACGACCCCTGCATTTGCAGTCGGGCTAACTGCAGCAGGTACTCCTGCTCTGCTTGCCGCTCGGCTCTCTCCGCCTCCCGTTGGGCTTGGGCCTCTTGCTCGGCTCGCTGGGCCTCCTGCCGGTATTGCTGAATCAGCTGCAGACGTCCATCACGGTCGTCAGTGGGGAGTTTTTCCAAAGCCGCTAGCAGGTGGGGGTCCAATTCGCCCTGGTAACTAGTAGGGCCGGCATTCAGTGGTTGGACCTCTGCTGCAGCACCATTTTCGCTTGTGCTGGCTTCTGCGGTCTCTGGGCTCTGAGGCCAGGCTTGGTCTACTTCAAACTGCACCAGCTCAGCAACCATTTGAGCCTTGGACTTGCCATGGGAGTTCAGGCCATGGTACATGCATACCCTAACAAGGGTGTCCTTCTTCTGCTAGCCTCTCATGTGTAATTGCCCTATCTGACGTTCTTGGAATTAGACTCTATGTATGGCATTTGCTTGACTTCATTCTGGATTCATCCAGGTCCCCATTCGTCTTTAATCCAGAGTGGCATTTTTACTCTAATCGCACAATATACTGGCTCAAGGGGTGTGACAATGATATACAATAATACAAAATATGGGTTTTGGCTCATGGGGAGTGCTGCTCATCAGCACTGCGCAAATTCGGCCATAATGGTCTTCCTTTTCCCCATTATTCTCAAATGGCTATTATATGACAGGTCACATGAGTCTTTGGATTTCTTAACTAGTTTATAACTTTGCTAAGTATTAACTATTTATACGCTATGTTGTATATTTATTATATCTATTATATCTTCTAATAAAGTTATGTCTTGGTACCATGGAGAATGTCTTATTACCTTTTACTCATTATTTGGTATGAGTGCCCCCGGGGGATGTCTGGTATTGTATGACTGGTTATGTGTGTGGCTCTATTTTGGTACTATTACCTACATCATTGTCTGAGATTCCAGGCAGGTCCTTATAAGCCGTGCTCAGTCTTTCCAATTATATGTTCCCCTACATATGGCCAGGCTTACACCGTTATTATTTGCAATATTGGGGCGGCTTTTGCTTTCTTTTTTCTAGGTGTTTGCAGTGAGGAGTATTATTTGCTCTTCACTGCACACACTTATCTATTGCTAACTCGGTGGCATAAATGTTACAACCTTCTTTATAGTCTGCACTTTACATCTGTTTGCGGACAGTTTCAACTTTGCCCTGTGTATATTTGCACATATTCATTTACGGTTGCTTTTGTCGCATTGGGCTCCTTACTTAGCACTGATGTGCTTTCTCCCAGCTACTTTTGCCCCTTGTGCTATGCGCACCGGTCCCTGCACATGCGCCTGGTCCTTTCCTTCATTGGACATTATCGGCGCTTGCGCTGTATGCCGATGTCGTCTTACCTCTTCAGCGCATGTATGCGCTACATGGTTGTGAGACCATGGACCTATCATTCACAGGTATTTGCTCCTTCTGCTTTTTCGGTCCGCCGCTGCTTGCTTGTCCTTCTGCGCTGGGCGTACGGACCTTTTATTCCCTTGCACTGCCTTCCGGTCTGCTACTGATTGCACACACCGGCACGCTATTAGCGACCTTGCTTACAGTACTTCAGGCTGTTGGATGGTTCAGCACATATCTTCCTTGACGAAGCCTGGTTTGCCGGGCGATACGCGTGGGGCATCACGTCACCAGGTTGTACTTGTATGAGAGGTTTCTCCCGTTTGTTTTGCGACCCAGTGATATTATTATATATAAGTGACCTATCAGTCTGCCTTTTGGCTCGTTGCTATTTATCATTCCTTGGACAATTTTTTTTGTGCCTGTTTCTGTTTGTTTGCTTGGTACCGTGCTTGCGGCCCTGCGAGCTATTTTAGCACTGTCCTACTACTAATATTTTTGCGTAACACCCCATGAGCCACTAGGTCTATCTTGGGTCACTTTATTACACTGAGCCATGATTTGTGTTTCCTATGTGTTCTTGATGGTGCCTATGTTTTTAATTATGTTTTTATTGTCTATGTTGTGTGTTTTTTGATCTGTTAATAAAATCAGCCTGTTATTTTATACACATTTATTTATTTGATGGTGTGCGATTATTTTTTTTTAATTTTATTTATATTTTTTTTTTGCAGTAATGCTTTCTCTTTTGGTCTATTAGTTCAGTTTTTATTACTGTTATTGCACCCTCAGGATTTTTCTATATGGTATACAGCAG
The DNA here is from genome assembly GCF_032444005.1 of Ranitomeya imitator. Taxonomy (NCBI): domain Eukaryota; kingdom Metazoa; phylum Chordata; class Amphibia; order Anura; family Dendrobatidae; genus Ranitomeya; species Ranitomeya imitator. The sequence continues at coordinate 690,607,774 of NC_091285.1, forward strand.
TGCGCCCAATTTTCTTTGTTTTGCTCTTCTTCTGCTGGGCGTACCAGGCTTCTCCTTTCGCATCCATGGTTGCCAAATAAAAGATAAGATAGAAAAACGAAGAGAAAGGGAGGGGATAACTACTAGTACACACAATTGTCTCAGGACTAATAAACACTGAGTTTGTTCTCCAAACCTATTTGCGCAGAGTCCTCGCAAGAACTTTGCAAGTTTTTAGTGAGAGGAATGATTGCTCAAACCAGATCACTAATGCTCTATGATCCCACCACTGCCACCAATAGGTCACGATTCACACTGACTGTCACCAATGTCACGGTTCACACAGTGACTGTCAACAGTACGTCATGATCGGGGTGACCTTTGGCCAGCCCACGGCTATCACATGTGCAGGGGGCTTATCTTAGTTATCCCTCCACTGCTTAAATGTGGTGAAAACACACACAACGCTATTGACCTATCAATTTACAACAGGGACTTATTTTAGTTGTCCCGCTGCACCTACAATATAACACGAACTGCAGGGATTTATGTATATCACGCTCTACAGTTCTGCTTGAAAACTTGCAGCTCTGGAGCACCCCTTACCCTCAGGTCAGATTAGGTACTGCACCTAGGGTAATTAGTCGCCAGAAAGGCTGCCTGCTATGTACTCGCTATTGGGCACGCTGCAGCGAGGCGATATAACTACTCCCACTCGGGCAGGAACAATAATTATCAACGCCGCCGTCGCTACGACTCCCAAAAGCACATGACACGGTATGCCACCACCAGCTTCGATTAATGGGTCCAAAGCCAACCCAAATCAATAGCGTAATTCCCTTCCAGAGACTTGGGGTACATTTTGGAGCAGGAGAACGAAACTAGTAGTTTAAATATTTTACTCTGAAAGATTAGGGAGTGTTTATAAAAATATTACAAGGATGTTACAATAAGAGACAATTGTAAGTATGTACAAAGTAGTTATAAAATAACATGGATTAAAACAAAGTAACACTTACATGTGTTCAGATCATTGCAGGCAAAACCATGCTGGCAGGCAGAGCCCAGATGTCCCAGTGTACAGCTCCTCAGGCAAAAACTGAAGGCTGGGTGAAGTGCAGAAACTAAAACTGCAGCCTTGTGACATCACTAAAGAGGCTGGTTTCCCTGGACCCTCCTCTCTCCTCGGTCTTACAAAGTACAGTTAGGTCCATATATATTTGGACAGACAACATTTTTCTAATTTTGGTTATAGACATTACCACAATGAATTTTAAACAATACAATTCAGATGCAGTTGAAGTTCAGACTTTCAGCTTTCATTTGAGGGTATCCACATTAAAATTGGATGAAGGGTTTAAGAGTTTAAGCTCCTTAACATGTGCCACCCTGTTTTTAAAGGGACCAAAAGTAATTGGACAGATTCAATAATTTTAAATAAAATGTTCATTTTTAGTACTTGCCCTTGCTGGCAATGACTGCCTGAAGTCTTGAACTCATGGACATCACCAGACGCTGTGTTTCCTCCTTTTTGGCGCTCTGCCAGGCCTTCACTGCAGTGGTTTTCAGTTGCTGTTTGTTTGTGGGCCTTTCTGTCTGAAGTTCAGTCTTTAACAAGTGAAATGCTGCTCAATTGGGTTGAGAGCAGGTGACTGACTCGGCCATTCAAGAATTTTCCACTTCTTTGCTTTAATAAACTCCTGGGTTGCTTTGGCTTTATGATTTGGGTCATTGTCCATCTGTAGTATGAAACAACGACCAATCAGTTTTTCTGCATTTGGCTGGATCTGAGCACACAGTATGTCTCTGAATACCTCAGAATTCATTCAGCTGCTTCTGTCCTGTGTCACATCATCAATAAACACTAGTGACCCAGTGCCACTGGCAGCCATGCATGCCCAAGCCATCACACTGCCTCCGCCGGGTTTTACAAATGATGTGGCATGCCTTGGTTCATGAGCTGTACCACGCCTTCGCCAAACTTTTCTCTTTCCATCATTCTGGTAGAGGTTGATCTTGGTTTCATCTGTCCAAAGAATGTTCTTCCAGAACTGTGCTGGCTTTTTTAGATGTTTTTTAGCAAAGTCCAGTCTAGCCTTTTTATTCTTGATGCTTGTGAGTGGCTTGCATCGTGCAGTGAACCCTCTGTATTTACTTTCATGCAGTCTTCTCTTTATGAAGACACAAAAGAGAATAGTAAAACCAAAAACACTCAGTTTGAAAAAATGTTGCAGTAATCCGCAAGTGCTAGTAAAAGATGTAAAAAACAGGGTATTTGGTTGATACGTTTTTTGCAAAAAATGTATACTAAGCTGCTCTACCAATCTTCACGGTATACCCTTATCAGAGCAGTCCTAACTAATGTATGCAATCCCTATCTGATGTATTTAAAAACCTGATCATCTGTATATAACCTGTGTGAACAGGGTTCAGAGAGGAAAAATCCATGTGTGCATACAGGGTAGAACAGCTTTTGTGCAGATAGCCCAAGAGGAGTGGTGGAACTCCCCAGTCTTGTAGACACAAGAGAACAATTATGGAAACTGGAACACATGGGCTACTTGCACAGTGAACAAGTCTGTATGATCATGTTCACACACCACCAAGAAACCTGAAGACACAAAAGAGAATAGTAAAACCAAAAACACTCAGTTTGAAAAAATGTTGCAGTAATCCGCAAGTGCTAGTAAAAGATGTATGGTAGATTTGGATATTGATACGCCGACCTCCTGGAGAGTGTTGTTCTCTTGGTTGGTTGTTGTGAAGGGGTTTCTCTTCACCATGGAGATTATTCTGCCATCATCCACCACTGTTGTCTTCTGTGGGCACCCAGGTCTTTTTGCATTGAGGAGTTCCCCAGTGCTTTCTTTCTTTCTCAGGATGTACCAAACTGTAGATTTTGCCACTCCTAATATTGTAGTAATTTCTCGTATGGGTTTTTTCTGTTTTCGCAGCTTATGGATGGCTTGTCTCAAATGCATGGAGAGCTCCTTTGACTGCATGTTTACTTCACAGCAAAACCTTCCAAATGCAAGCACCACACCTCAAATCAACTCCAGGCCTTTTATCTGCTTAATTGAGAATAACATAATGAAAGGATTGCCCACACCTGTCCATGAAATAGCCTTGGAGTCAATTGTCCAATGACTTTTGGTCCCTTTAAAAACAGGGTGGCACATGTTAAGGAGCTGAAACGCCTAAACCCTTCATCCAATTTTAATGTGGATACCCTCAAATAAAAGCTGAAAGTCTGAACTTCAACTGCATCTGAATTGTTTTGTTTGAAATTCATTGTGGTAATGTCTATAACCAAAATTAGAAAAATGTTGTCTCTGTCCAAATATATATGGACCTAACTGTATAACACCAATTCTTATAATTCTCGTATCTTCGCTCCAGAACATGTCAGAATCACAGCACACCCCTCATTCATCTTATTTTACAATTGGCTTTCTATTTGTACCAAATTCGGGCTAGTTGGGACACACGGTTCTGGAGAAATCCGTACTTTATACACTTTGGGTTTAAAGGCTCGCGCTTAGTGTTTAGCAGCTCTACCGATGGAAGTGGGCAATATATACTCATTATTTTCCTAGCCCAAATCGGTGGCCCAATATCTTATCATAATAGAACAAAGACCCTCATGGCTTTTTGGGAGGACTAGACCAGTTTCAGCTGGAGGGAGATTTGTGCATCTACAAGCGCAATAAACATTCCTGGCTTGGGGGCAGGGCAGAGCATTGAGAAGAATAGCTTCACACACAGCAGAAACAAAGAGAGAAGGGGGGTCAAATCCCACAGTGTTGTGCTGTCAGGGAAAACTAATAATCATATTGTATTTCATACATTAGTGTGATACATGTCTGTCTTCATCTGTCTCATTATCACATCCTTCCCACTCTAGCAAATCTGACCATTTCTCATGTGCAATCATGGTTCTAACATGTGCAGTACAAATATCTGACACTGGTTGCTGTCTCCTCCTGCGCTTATTCTTCATATTTATTATTACATATTCTTCAAAACTCTTTTGCATATTGTCATGCGGTTTCACTTGATCTCTCAAGACTGATTGCAAGCTGATCCTTTGCTCTATAGCTGTATGCAGCTCTAAACGCAAATTATCAATCTCCTACTGCAAACTTTGCAGTGCCTGGATACATACCCATCCAACGGCAGCTGCTGTTTTTTGATCCTTTGCATCATAACTTGAGAGATCAAACTTTGCAGCCACATCCTGGGAATTTGCTAAATGCTGTCCCTCCATATACTTGTTACATTCCTGCGCCATTGGGGTCCACGGTCCTGACAACACCCATTCCGGCAAGGATCTGACACTACTCTCAATTGCTTTCCTATTCTTAACAAACTTATTCAATTTTGCAAACCTTTTTTAGTCAAGACACAATTTCCACTTTCTGACACCACTAGTTTTGTTACGGTTCAAATAATTGTGATGAATAAATAAATGCTCACACGAAAATTGAATAAGGCAAAATAAATTTACTTAATAAAAGATAAATATAAACAGTCACTAAAAATAGCAAATAATCAATAAAGTCATACATTACATTGGAAATGGTAGGAGTCAAATCGGCTTGCTCTGTGTCCTCACTCATCCAAATCTGTCTCTCAGGGTCTCAGGCATACCTCCCATTTATTTGTTAAATAACTGTCCATTTGGTTATCTGAAGACTTTTGATGTTTATCCTGGTATGTGTACTGAAGCCTTAAGGCCAAATGGATAAGACTTCACCACCTGGCATCCCTGGGGGCTTTAAGACCTCCAATCAACATATGTAGGCCTAGGAAGATCTCTCATCTTTGAAGAGAAGTGTAAAGGTACCGTCACACTAAGCGACGCTGCAGCGATACCGACAACGATCCGGATCGCTGCAGCGTCGCTGTTTGGTCACTGGAGAGCTGTCACACAGACCGCTCTCCAGCGACCAACGACGCCGGTAACCAGGGTAAACATCGGGTTACTAAGCGCAGGGCCGCGCTTAGTAACCCGATGTTTACCCTGGTTACCATCCTAAAAGTAAAAAAAACAAACACTACATACTTACCTACAGCCGTCTGTCCTCCAGCGCTGTGCTCTGCACTCCTCCTGTACTGGCTGTGAGCACAGCGGCCGGAAAGCAGAGCGGTGACGTCACCGCTCTGCTTTCCGGCTGACCTACGCTCACAGCCAGTACAGGAGCAGTGCAGAGCACAGCGCTGGAGGACAGACGGCTGTAGGTAAGTATGTAGTGTTTGTTTTTTTTACTTTTAGGATGGTAACCAGGGTAAACATCGGGTTACTAAGCGCGGCCCTGCGCTTAGTTACCCGATGTTTACCCTGGTTACCAGTGAAGACATCGCTGAATCGGTGTCACACACGCCGATTCAGCGATGTCTGCGGGGAGTCCAGCGACCAAATAAAGTTGTGGACTTTCTTCCCCGACCAGCGACAGCACAGCAGGGGCCTGATCGCTGCTGCCTGTCACACTGGACGATATCGCTAGCGAGGACGCTGCAACGTCACGGATCGCTAGCGATATCGTCTAGTGTGACGGTACCTTAAAGTGTACACTAATTGTAAATTACTAGGTCATTTACATTCTGGACAATTGACATGTGGCTGGACAAGTTTTCAATTAGCTTTCTGTTATACTCTTTGGAAGTGCATATATACTGTATATTATATAACAAAACCAATCAAGATCTCTATCATTCATATTAATTAATTGGAGTTTTGAAATCATACTAAAATAAATATATAATACAACACGAGTACATGCAGCGCCCCAGAGATCTGGTCGTTGCAGTAACGTCGCTCTGCCACTAAGGGGAGTGATGGTACGTCTGATGGCACTAAAGGAGTTCTTCTGACCAGGTATCACCAGCACACATTACACTTCACACTCCGGCCACTAGGGGGAGCAAAAGGTTTTATTTACTAGGCCACTCCTCACACTGGTAAAACTAGGGGTTGGATAGGAAGTTAGTCAGAAGCTGACTGGGTTGGATTCAGGCAACATCATGTGGCAGGGGGTGTTGCAGGGAGAAGATTCAGGGGGGGCCCTGTCAGGCGTGGGAACCTGGCAGGTACCTAGCGAACAGAACGTTACGGAACCACGCCTGCACTACCTTGCGGCGGTATCCTAAGAAAGACACACAAAGCGAAGGATATTGTGGAACAGTGAGAAACAAGATCAAGCACAAAGAGCCAGTAGGAGTCGTGCCCCGAGAACGGAAACATCCTACTGAGGCGCGTAGCCAGTGGCCGGAACACCGAGGAAGTAACTGACTCTATGCCTTACTTCAAACTCCGCAGGACAGTTAATTATAGGTTGGCTGTCTACCTTACATCACCTACGCAGACATAGGGGGCAACGCATGGAGAGGGGCATCTCTAGGGTCCCGGAAGAGCTCCGAGCCTACCCGTCAAACGGGTGTGTCCTAGCCATAACATACCTGGGGGACAGAGAACTAGAAAGATCTGAAACAAATTAGAACGAGAACAGAAGTTGTGAGGACTATTCCGAATGCTCAGCAAGGTAGCACTACAACACACAGGCGCTATTGGTAGGCAACGTTTTTCCACCTGCAAAGGGAACTCTGGATGTGCCTTCGGACCGGCCGGTCTCAGACAGCCCTGTTAACTGTGCTCTGGATTGAGGATCCTGAAGTCTTCAGTAAAAAGGTAAAGAGACTGCAACCCTGTATCCTCGTTATTGTCTGCACCTCACACCATCACCATCCACCTTACTGGGAAGCCCTGGGGATTTACTTCACCTGTGGGAAGGTACACCATCTAGCTGCCATCACATCACCCCAGTGGACCCCAAGCAGCGTCGGTCGCCCTGACCGAATACCACAGGTGGCGTCACTACACCTTGACAGACTCGTATCACCTTTTATTGGACTCCCCTTAGCAGGGTCACGGACCGGGTCCAGCCACGTGACATTCCCAGAACTGAGCCAGCAGAGGACCGGTACCGAGTAACCCGCGGCCCTGCGTCTTGGGGGCGCTCCATACACTACATAAGATGTATCACAGGTACTAAAATCCTTTTATTTTGTGCTGTTTCCCAGAGTGTTGATGGTAGAAGTGAGCCCCTTATAAAACATTGCTACATTGGTTGCAATGTAGGCAAGGATAGGTGCCAGTTTTAGGGTGGGATAAGAATCTGTGTTGAATGTCGTGTCCCCGAGCCGATGTCTGCTTTTATGAGGGTGTCACGAATGTTACGTGGACGTTTGTAGCAGCGTAGAAAGTTTTGTTGGAATTTGGGTATCTCGGGATAAGACTCCAGTGTTTTCTGATGGTATGGTGGAGGATGTGGACATACGGGTGAAAAGTGTGGACAAAAGGTATCTGTCCTGTGACTGGTTGTTTGGGTACTGTTGATTTTTGGAGAGCATTGTGTATTTAGTCTGGAGGGTATCCTCTCTCCCTAAATTTATGGAACATTTCCCTCTTTCTCTCCTTATTTATAATGGGATCTGTGACTATGCATTGAATTCTCTTACATTGAGAGCATGGTATAGACTTTTTTTTTTTTTGTGTATAAGTGGAGGCTCTGAAAGTGAAGCAGACTATTGCGGTCTGTCGGTTTTACATAGAGGTCTGTCCTAAGAATCCCATTGGATTAGACAGCTCTTTGGTCTTGGTCATGGTGGAGAGGTTGTGATTGTCTGTTAGTCAGTTGACGAGTTCATAGGTGCAAATGCAGGTAATGAGTGCAGAGTAGGAGGGCTTTTAAACCCTTTCACCCCAGGCCTCTCTTCACCTTCATGACCACACCAAATTTTACAATTCTGACCAGTGTCCCTTTGACAGTTATTACCTAAATCTCAATCAGCGGGATCCATTGACTCTTTTCATATTGTATGTTATGATGGAGAAAGCTTATTGGATATGACCTGCATTTATTTGTGAAAAAAACAAATTTGAAGAATTTTGAAAATGTAGCAATTTTCAAACTTTTAGTTTTGAAGTCCTTAAATCATTTGTCACACAAAAAGATTAATAACATTTCCCACGTGTACTTTCCATTAGCAAAATTTGAGACTGTCACGGATACTTACTCCATGGTGTCACTAATTTGTCACGTGCCCGCTCTCGACACGTGACTTGGGGTTGTGCCTGCAAAGGTTAATCTCTCCCCACTCTCAGTCCAGCATTCAACCTCTGTCCTATGCTGTAATGGTAGCATAAATCACACACCGACCCAGGCCACACACCCGCTCATACACACTGCCACCACTCACCGAACACACGGGCGATGAGTCCCGGACTATTAATACTAATATCTATCACTCATAAGGCTCACACACCTTAGGCTATGGATTCTGTTAGAACATTCAAGGTAAAAATAAAAATACATACAACTTATGCAAAACAGTATAAAAATAAACCGGAGAAACTTACAGAAATTATCTAACTCGTAGTTGCTTTCTGCTCCTTGGGGGGAGGACGAATGTAGATTGGATCACACCCGCTTCTCAGACTGCCCCCATTATGTGAACACAATTCTCTGTATACAGCCTTAATTTGTTGCTTGGTCTGGAGGTCAGGTTTCTAGACCGCCCCCTCAGGTTAATATCATAATTGCTGGCTTTTTGATTGGGCCACGGCCGCGCTACTAATGAATATATTATTTTTCTCTTGAGACACCCTGTGTAAAGGTTTTCACGGATAGATACCATCAGGCCGCATTTAACATCTCCCCTCCAAGAGCTAGGTGTCAAATGTTACCTTTCTTCTTGGCCCTAGCTAGACCCCCTGGTGAGATTTGGAGACAGAAGTCTACTTGTCTCAGGGAAGTACATATTAACACCTAGGTGCGACTTGCAGCTTTCAAGACAGATACATTTACCAGTGACACAATAGATCTATACATAGTCCACTGCATGTGTGTGTGTGTGTGTGTGTGTATATACGTACATACATACATACATATACACATACATACATACTTCACCAGAGACCTACCATATTTTTCTAACTACAAAGATCCAGCAGACCATAAGACGCAGGAGGAAGGAGGAAAATAGAAAAAAATTGAAGCAAAAATTGTGGCTCTGACAGTTATTGAAGGAGCTGCTGCTGACACCGCTATATGGATAGCCCCCTTCATGCTATATATGGCCCCTTCATCCCCATCCACGTGTGGATGGCCCCAATCATGATATATAGATATTCAAAACTTAACCTTCACTCCCTCTGAACGGTGTCCTGTTCTGATGCCAGCAGCTGATTTTCAGCGTGTAACAGCGCATGACAGGACTGCCATGTGCCCTCACACACGAAGGTCGGCTGCTAGATCACTCACTCACTGCTCCCCACACCTGGGATTATGGGACTGGAGAGCAGTGAATATTAATTCTCCTTAATAGCGAGCACATGTGATTGCACAGTGGCTGGAGGAAGCCGGCAGCTAACACTGTGTCCGCTGAAGCAACGTGGAAGGAAAAAAAAATGAACATTTAACTTTAGTCCCAAAAAATGATCTCTTAGCCCCCAAATTTTTCATTTTCACAAGGATAACAGGAGAAAATGGACAACAAAGGGGGTTGTGCAGTTACTTCTGAGTACACCGATACCTCATGTTGGGGAAAACTGTTTGGATGCACGGCACAGCTCGGAAGGGAAGGAGCGCCATTTCACTTTTTGAATGCAAAATATGCTGGAATTGAGATCTGACGCCGTGTCGCGTTTGGAGAGCCCCTGATGGGCCTAATCAGTGGAAACCCCCCACAAGTGACCACACTTTAGAAACTAGACCCCTCAGGAAATGTATCTAGAGGCAGAGTTTTATAGTTATGATATGCTTTTGGTTTTACTGGTGTATGAGTTTATAATGTGGTGGTATGTGTCAGATGTGCAGGTCAACAGAGTAAAAACTAATTTTAGTAATTTGTGAACGTGTGATTCACTTTGAAGCAATCCTTAATGCACAGGCCAGGTTTCTCAGGGCAGGTTTCACAATGGTAAGTTGTGTTCTATCGAATTCCCCTCTTGGAGCACACTCTGCACCGTTTGTGATCTTTAGTGGTGAGTGAGTATACTCATTGCTCAGGTGGTCTCCGAGTATTCTGGCGTGCTTGGACATTTAGTTTTTGTCACCGGAGCTGCATGATTTGCGGCTGCTAGGCTGAATACATGTGGGAATTCCCTAACCAACAGACAATCCCCACATGTATTCAGGCTGTCTAGCAGTCGTAAATCATGCAGCTCCGGCAAGGAAAACTAAATCTCCAAGCACTAACAAATACTCGGAGACCATCCGAGCGTGCTCAGGAAAACATGAGCAATGAGTATACTCGCTCATCACTAGTGATCTTCCCTTCTTCGCTGTTTGGGGAACCTCTCCTGGAAAATATTGACCTGGGACAATACAGGCACCATCGGTTTGAGAATTACTGGGACCCTCCGCTTGCTGAGTGCCAAACATCAGGGCCTTGATGACCTCCTGACACTGAACGAAGGTCCCCATGTTGCCTGCAGATCGGAACAGCACAAGCATCATACAACAGTGCCATCTGTACAATGTGCATGAGTCCTAGGTCCTCTCTGGCTGAATCTGTATTAGAGGCAAGGAAAGCGTCTGCCTCCTCCATCTTGACTTGGAGCACCCCCATGGGGCCGTGGGGTACTCTGCACCGGGTACTGCAGTTCACAGGGGGATGTCACAATGGCTGACCCGGTCCGTGGCCCTGGGACGTCCGTGTAAAAGGGGAAAGGTCTTTATGGGGAATGTTCGTGACGCCACTTGTGGTATTCGGTCAGGGTGACTGACGCTGCTTTAAGGGGTCCGCTGGGGTGATGTTATGGCAGCTAGATGGTATACCTTCCCACAGGTGAAGTGTGTCCCCAGGGCTTCCCATTGTATAGATGGTGGATGGTGAGGGGCGCAGAGATGAACGAGGACACAAGGTTGCAGTCTCTTTACCTTTACTGAAGACTTCAGCATCCACAGGGTAGGCAGAGACCGGCCGGTTTGGAGGCAAATCCAGAGTCCACTTATCCAGGTGGAAATCAGTAGCCTTCCTTTGCGCTGCAGTGTTGTAGTTCCTTACTCCCTACGGCTTCACATAAGGTCCTCACAGATATAAACAAAAACCACTAATACATCCTAAACATCCATGTAAGCTACCACTGCCGATCTAAAACACCCAGCATAGAGTGTATAAGGACACTCCCATACAATATATCCTATAGAAAGCAACGGAGTTATAGCCCAGGAGAATATTTTAAAACCAGAAACCTTTTAAGTAAATAAACATTAGAAAAATTAGCAAGACAGTATAAATATACAATAGATCAATCCATTAGAAAGGCTCAGGTGTGAAGACCAAATCACATCCCAATACATGGGCAGAGCCAAGGGAGTGCTACTCTACCTAGATTATATGAACATATATAAGGTGCGCATCAGATACACCGCTGCGGCTAGCTTAAATGTAAAGCGAACTGGTACCTCAAATGGTATTAATTGCACAAGTGTTCCAAACCCAAAAGGGAGGAGTACCTAATAAGGGTCTCACTAAGAGCTGCATAGCAGAAGCACTGACACAAAGCACCAGAAAAAGTATAACCTAAATAAAAATATTAGGAGAGCAGCTTACCCATGGATATATCTGCGGGATGGGAGGTCTAGTGCAGCCCCGACGCGCGTTTCGCATAAGCTTCCTCGGGGGCTGTAATGTGGTGTGTCCAAACCGGGTTTATATACAATCTGGATAGTGCCGGTCACACTAAACTGCGCATGCGCACCGTACATGGATCGAGGCGTGTCAGGAGGAAATCCCCCATGACGTCAGGGGCCACTTACAGGCGCCGGAAGTGATCCCCATAGATACCATTCCAGTGGGCATGCGCACGTGTGAATCGGCCATTTTGGAAATATGCAGATAAGAATGGAAAGATATCAGGTCCCTCTCTAATCTCTGGGCACTGAAAAGAATCCCCTATTTAAAGTGACAAGTGCGTAAAAAGGTAAACAGAACATTGAACAACATATAAGTGTGTAGAAGGTCTGATATTAAAGTGACACATGCTTAATAATATAGATGAATCAGAAAGGAATGCATATAAATGTGAATAAACCCTAACTCTAAAATATAAACTAAAGCAGAGGTGCTTAACAACATAAAAAATAATAATGCAAACATACATAGTACACATTACATATACATGTAGATAAAATAAGTAATAAAGAACCGCTCCTCTGGTAATCAGCGTTCCTGATGGTGATAGACGGATATTTATCTATTTATCATAGCCATATACATGCTGGAGTAAAAACTTCAAAGAGAAGAGGGGACTGTTTCAAATCCGGATACCGGCCCGACATCACTCCCCAACTGCATGTAAAGTCCAGACGGCAGGAATACTAGAACTTGTGAGCCATCAGTCATAAAAAAACTAAAATTAAACAAACACACCAATTAAAATCCAAATCAGGGCATCCTATTTATAAAAATGGAACAAAACTTAATTGCTCGTTTTAGACCCGCTGGTGTCATAGTACCCAACATTGTGATCCAACGGCATTCGATCTGCGCAAGTAGGTGCTTCAAGTTGCCACCCCTAATTCCACCACGTACCCGATCGATACCCGAGACTTTGAAATCCCTGGGGTTGCATCCATGGTGTAATTTGAAGTGTCGCGGAATCATTTTTAAACTTGTGACGTCATCCACCTCGCTGGCTGCCATAATGTCCCTCCCATGTTCGCGGGTTCGTACCCGAAGTTCCCGCGAAGTGAGGCCAAGATACATCAATTTGCATGTGCAAGTGGCATAATAAACCACAAAAGTTATACTGCACGAAATGTAATTAGTGATCTTATATTCTTTGCAGCAATCAGCAGAGGCAAATGACGTCACACGTACATGGTTCCGGCACGCTTTACAATCCCCACAGGGGTAGAAGCTCCACTTTTGCTTCCCTGCCTGAAAGACATCTGGTTCTTGGGCCACGTAGTGGCTTCTGACCAGAATGTCCCTCAGGTTTTTACTTCTACGTGCAGTCATCATGGGTCGGTCCGATAGGTATTTTGACAGAGTAGGTTCCGTTTTCAAGACGGACCAATGCCTCTGCATGATCCTACGCATAGTCTCCCATTGGTGATTGTTGAGATAAATCGTATTTCTGGGTTTTTAGATTTTTCAATTTTATGGGGGACAAGTAAATCATTCCTCTTTGAGATTCTAGCCCGGGAACAGCCATATTTTATACTTCTGTTGCTATATCCTCGGGCCCGAAACTTCTCCCCAAGATCCATTGCCTGCCTCTCAAAGGCCTCCTCGGATGTACAGATCCTTCTCATGCGCAAAAATTGTCCCGTTGGAATAGCTCTGATTGTAGAGTATTCATGGGATGAAGATGCGTGAAGTAGTGCATTTTTTACAAAAAACATCTGTATGGATAGAGCCATCCTTCTGGACGTGCAGACTAATATCCAAGAAGGGTACCGTTTTTGGATGATAATTGTATGTGAGCCTGATGTTGAGAACGTTACGATTCAAATCCATCACAAATTTCTGCAGTTCTTCTATTGTCCCTTTCCAAATAAATAGGATATCGTCAATATAATGGTACCATCAAAGAATCTGGCGGGCGGTGTGTGCGCCCCCTGAAAGATGTCCCTTTCCCAGTATCCCAGGAAGAGGTTTGCACAGGAGGGCGCACACGCCGCCCCCATGACGGTACCACGATTCTGAAGGTAGAATTTATCCTTAAATGTGAAGATGTTATGTGTCAGGATGAATTGCAAAAGTCTCAATACCAGACTCCTAACTCCAACCTCGATATTACTTGAAGCCAGAAAGAATTAAGTAGCTTCCAATCCATCGTCATGTCGGATGGAGGTATATAGAGCCTCCACATCCGCTGTAATGAGGAGCATGTCTGGTTCCAATATCATACCATCAAGGCATTTAAGAACGTCCGTACTGTCTCTGACATAGGAGGGCAGTGCCTCCACTTGGGGCTTCAGATAATAATCAATATATTTACATATTTGATCGCACAGCCCCCCCCCATGCCAGAGACAATCCGACGTCCAGGGGGATTAACTGCATCTTTATGGACCTTGGGGAGAAAATAGAGTGGGGACGGCAGGAAATTTGACAGATAAACCATCCAAACTTTTTACTCGTCACCCAATTTTCCAAACTTTCCCTCAGAATCTCATTTAACTCAAACAAAGGTAACGGGTTTTGGGGTAGCAACACATGTCTCCTTATTTCATAGTTGCTTGAAAGCCTCCTTCTCATATTTTTCCACTGGCCATATCGCCACGTTTCCCCCCTTATCCGCTGGTTTAATCACCAAGTCTGTCATTGATTTTAACTCTTTCAATGCTGTTCTTTGATTCCTAGTTAGAATGAGGGATAATCTATTATTCCCAATAGTCTTAAAGTCAGATGTAACTAACTTAGTAAAAATATCAACCTGTGGACAGAGGGAGAGGGGGAGGGGGAAACGTGGTAGACCTGGCACAGATAGGTGGAGGGGTAATACCTGTTGTTCTAGACAAAGATTCATTTTCCAATTCCTCCAGTATTTCAATGGCCTCTTGTTCAGTAGGGATCGCCACATTACTTTCAGCATTAGACCTGGAGTGTAGTTTTTTCAGAACCAACTTGCTAGAGAATAGATGTAAATCTTTTACAGCTGTGAAATAATCGAAATTATTACTGGGAGCAAAGGAGAGACCGAGACCCAAGACCTCACGTTGAGCTTCAGTAATAATATGAGTAGATAAATTGATTACCTCAAGAGTATTGGTCTTCGGTTTCTTGTCTCTGAGGTGAACCCACAATTTTTTGTTTGTTACTAAATCGGGTTACTCTTTGCCATTTCTCTCTGTGGAAGTCATTCCATTAAACTCCCAATTTTTCCTTCTCTACACCTGATGACTTCTCATCGACAGAGGACATAGAGGAAAATGACACGGAGCGAGCCCTGGGAAGAGGCCTACCATTCTTTTTTTCTTTTTTTCTCAATCTATATACTTGATTGTTTTGAATATCCCACTGGTATTTCTTTGTTTTGAATGAGACTGTCCTTTTCCCACTTCTGGAGTTCCGAATCTACCTCATTATTAAAGATTACAGTTGTTTCTGGGGTCAGGAGTTTGTTCTCATCTTGGGTGAGTGTGAGTTCAGCATCAAGCTCCGCCATAGTAGTCTCGTTATTTTTAATCAGCAGCCCCATAAATCCCCTCGAGCAGGTGGAGGCTACCTCCTCCCATTCATTTTTAAAGGATTCATTATCAATTGTAAATGATGGAAACACCTGAATACGCAGACCTCTTGGAATTAGACCACACGAGATGTATTTCTCCAAGAAGGCTCTATTCCACCATAAGCGAGTCCTTTTGTTCTAAAGTTCCTTATATTTATTAGTTAATTCTGTCGTGTCCCTAGATTTGGAGTCTAAAATCACACCTGAACCACAACTGAAGACCTTATCTAATTGTGTGAGCCACGCTTTTTTGCGCGCTCTATAATCCATTTGTTCTGAGGTATTAGCTGTGAAAACACAGAAAGCAATTATAAACAAAAACCACTGATACATCCTAAACATCCATATAAGCTGGCACTGCCGACCTAAAAAAAAACACCAGCATAGTGTATAAGGACACTCCCATATAATATATCCTATAGAAAGCAACGGAGTTATAGCCCAGGAGAATATTTTAAACCAGAAATATTTTATTTAAGTAATTAAACAATATAAAAATTAGCAAGACAGTATAAATATACAATAGATCAATCAGTTAGAAAGGCTCAGGTGTGAAGACCAAACCACATCCCAATACGTGGGCAGAGCCAAGGGAGCCTACCTAGATTATATTAACATATATAAGGTGCGCATCCGATACACCGCTGCGGCTAGCTTAAATGTAAAGCGAACTAGTACATCAAATGGTATTAATTGGACAAGTGTTCCAAACCCAAAGAGAGGAGTACCTAATAAGGGTCTCACTAAGAGCTGCATAGCAGAAGCACTGACACAAAGCACCAGAAAAAGTATAACCTAAATAAATATTAGGAGAGCAGCTTACCTCACAGATGTAATGTCTCTCTCTCTGTCCCCCATATAGGATAGGACAAACCCGTATGACTGGTGGCTTGAGACGGTTTTCAGGGACTCTATCATGCCCCAGCCTCTAAGGGGTGCCACCGTGCCTCCTGGGTATAGGGCGAACAGGTAACGTGAAATTAGCTGTCCTTCCGGTTTCTGGAGCAAGGCATAAAGGTCGTTACTCCCTCGGTGTTCCGGCTACCGGGATTCTGTGCCTCAGAAGGAGGCAGCCTGTGTCGGGCTGGTCCCCTCCTGATATCCACTCCATTGCTACGACTTCCTTCACGCTCGCTGCAGTACAATTCTGCCTTCAATGTCTCTTTCTAAGAGCTGCAGCTCTGAGGGCATGCACAGCTCCGTGTCCTTCTATATTCTGACAGGATCCCACCCCCTGCCAGGGACCAGCTAACGGAGTGGAGCTCAGCCAGCAACTGACTCACTTTCCCTACAGGCGACCAGTTTTACCAATGTGGGGAGTGACCTCATAAATAGGAGCAAGAGCTCCCCCTGGTGGCCTTGAGTGTGAAATGTGTTGCATGTTTGTGATACCTGGATGCAGTTATCCTTCTTTGCCTCCAAACGTAGCATCACTCTCCCCGAGAGGAAACCAATACCACTGCGACGACCAGGACCCTGGGGCGCCGCAGATGAAACGGCCATTTTTTATTTTACTTTTCAAAACCCTGTGGATGTGTTCAAGTGGTGCCTTACACATGTAATGTGTGGTGCTTGTGTATAGGGGACTAGTTATGAAAAGTGGAGGGCAGAAAAACAAAATTAGTGTAGTGAAAGTTAATTTTTTTTTTTTTTTTTAAATACTATCTCCCTATAAAGTTACCAGACTCTAACAATTTTTTTTTCTAAAGCAAAATGGACGTCACAAACAATGCAACGTGCGCTCCCCTAATGCAGCACAAATTACCCGGTGATGTGTTGTGGTGTTTTGTTTTTTTTTTGTTTGTTTGTTTTATGCAAGAGACGCTTCCGCCATAGTTTTTATTTTATAGAAAAAAAGTCCACTACTCTGAAGCGCTACCTCGCTACTCATGAATGACCTCAGCCATTCTGACCGATGGAGGCTTTGGGTTTTTGTCAGTGATAGAGCCAGTTTGATGCCGTTTCAAAACCACACTCGAATTACAGATTACTGGTGGACTTATTCCTGGTAATTACATACCACCAAGACCACTCCTCCATATCTAGGTAAAACTATCCTCTCCACAACTCAACAACTACAACCAACAGAGATGGTGAAGTAAACACGATCAATAATTAATATAAATATTAAATCTTAATATACTGGAAAATACATACACAGTGATAGTACACATATATATATATACTGATACAAGAACTAATCATATAAATAGTGACAACAGAGATGAAAATACTAAAACTCTGCTGCCTATGGACTATATAGTATGACAACAGAGACATACAAAACCCTTGTACCTCATGGGTTGAATGAGGTGGTGAGCTTCAAATCCTTCATCTGGGGTCACCTGGGTACCGCTGATCCACCTATGCAATGGCTGCAGGTAATGGGCACACATTATTTTGGATTGACAGATAGGTCTTAGCCTATGATTGGCATTGCTATTTCGTATATTATACATGGATATTGGCCTATTGGTTATGGTACACTGTCACCATACCGGAGATTGTTTACATATATATGGCCCATCTCCATGTATGTACGGAGGGATGGTTTACCGCAGTATGATTATCATCTTTAGTATTTTTGGGTACCTTACTCTACTAGCATAGGTGGTTATGAGCGATCCTAGTTTTGTATGTCTCTGTCATACTATATAGTCCATGGGCAGCAGAGTTTTAGTATTTTCATCTCTGTTGTCACTATTTATATGATTAGTTCAATATATATTGTGTACTATCACTGTGTATGTATTTTCCAGTATATTAATAAAGATTTAATATTTATATTAATTATTGATCGTGTTTACTTCACCATCTCTGTTGGTTGTAGTCGTTGAGTTGTGGAGAGGATCGTTTTACCTAGATATAGAGGAGTGGTCTTGGTGGTATGTATAATATTGTCTGTGTTTACAGATGCCTCTAGTACCGATTACATGGACTTTAGAAAACGTGACAAAAATTGGATTTCCCAACTGGGGTCTTAATTTGGTGAACAAAGTGCAACGGAGACAGACAATAGAGATGTTAAGGATTTGAAGCTCAGCATCAAAGACCTACTCCACAAACGCACTAAGGTGTGGTGGAATAAGGCAGCACTAGAGAATTATTTACAAAAGGATATTATCCCCAGAGGTCTAAGGATCCAGATTCATCCCACTTTAGACATTAGTGACCCAATATTTGCCAACAAATGGGAGGAGTCCCTTAATAAATGCTCATGTACGCTGTTGGAGCTACTTATTGGTGCGGATCGTAAGTCATTGGATAGCATAGAAGGAGAGATTGAAACTTTGAGAAATAAAATTCAGAGTGTACTATCTGTTGAAGATTGTAATAAATTTGATAAAGAACTGGACACCGATTTGAATAAGTGGGAAAAAGAAATACAGGAATTAAAAGTTCGCAAATTCCAGCGAGATCTGCAAGACTATTCAACAAATAGGATCTATAAGTGGTAATATAAAAAGGCTCAACGTAAGCCAATATCACGCTCATCATCTGTGACATCACTTAGATCAGAAGAATCATGTGGCGAGCCTTTTTTAGGCAAACGGGGTGGGTCAAAAGAAGGCAACAGTTCGGAACAGCAAACCCACAAACCCGTAACTCCACTCCCTCATATCCAAACACGCAACTTCAACAAGAGAAACAAGAGAATGTAAAAAATCTCAAGGTAATCAATCTGTCAGACACACAGCTATCTGGTGCACAAATTAAGGTGTTGGAAAGGGGGCTTTCTTTCTCTCCATCAGCTTAATTTAGTTTTTTAACAATGGTGAAAGATTTGGAACTGTTCGCTAGGAAATTGACGTTTAACCCCTTAGTGACAGAGCCAATTTGGTACTTAATGACCAGGCCAATTTTTGCAATTCTGACCACTGTCACTTTATGAGGTTATAACTCTGGAACGCTTCAACGGATCCCGCTGATTCTGAGATTGTTTTTTCGTGACATATTGTACTTCATGTTAGTGGTAACATTTCTTCGATATTACTTGCGATTATTTATGAAAAAAACGGAAATATGGCGAAAATTTTTAAAATTTTGCAATTTTCAAACTTTGTATTTTTATGCCCTTAAATCAGAGAGATATGTCATGAAAAATAGTTAATAAATAACATTTCCCACATGTCTACTTTACATCAGCACAATTTTGGAAACAAAATTTTTTTTTGTTAGGGAGTTATAAGGGTTAAAAGTTGACCAGCAATTTCTCATTTTTACAACACCATTTTTTTTTTAGGGACCACATCTCATTTGAAGTCATTTTGAGGGGTCTATATGATAGAAAATAATGAAGTGTGACACCATTCTAAAAACTACACCCCTCAAGGTTCTCAAAACCACATTCAAGAAGTTTATTAACCCTTTACGTGCTTCACAGGAACTGAAACAATGTGGAAGGAAAAAATGAACATTTAACTTTTTTTTGCAAACATCTTAATTCAGAACCATTTTTTTTATTTTCACAAGTGTAAAAACAGAAATGTAACCATAAATTTTGTTATGCAATTTCTCCTGAATACGCCAATACCCCATATGTGGGGGTAAACCACTGTTAGGGCGCACCGCAGAACTTAGAAGTGAAGGAGCGCCGTTTGACTTTTTCAATGCAGAATTGGCTGGAATTGAGATCGGACGCCATGTCACGTTTAGAGAGCCCCTGATGTGCCTAAACAGTGGAAACCCCCCACAAGTGACACCATTTTGGAAACTAGACCCCTTAAGGAACTTATCTAGATGTGTGGTGAGCACTTTGAACCCCCAAGTGCTTCACAGAAGTTTATAACGTAGAGCCGTGAAAATAAAAAATCGCTTGTTTACACAAAAATGATCTTTTCGCCCACAAATTCTTATTTTCACAAGGGTAACAGGAGAAATTAGACCACAAAAGTTGTTGTGCGATTTCTCCTGAATACGTCGATACCACATATGTGAGGGTAAACCACTGTTTGGGCGCACCGCAGAGCTTGGAAGTGAAGGAGCGCCGTTTTACTTTTTCAATGTAGAATTGGCTGGAATTGAGATTGGACGCCATGTCGCGTTTGGAGAGCCCCTGATGTGCCTAAACAGTGGAAACCCCCCACAAGTGACACCATTTTGGAAACTAGACCCCTTAAGGAACTTATCTAGATGTGTGGCGAGCACTTTGAACCCCCATGTGCTTCACAGAAGTTTATAACGTAGAGCCGTGAAAAAAAAAATTGCATTTTTTCTACAAAAATGATCTTTTTGCCAACAAATTTTTATTTTCACAAGGGTAACAGGAGAAATTAGACCACTAAAGTTGTTGTGCAATTTCTCCTGAATACGTCGATACCCAATATGTGGAGGTAAACCACTGTTTGGGCGCACCGCAGAGCTTGGAAGAGAAAGAGTGCCGTTTTACTTTTTCAATGTAGAATTGGCTGGAATTGAGATCGGACGCCATGTCGCGTTTGGAGAGCCCCTGATGTGCCTAAACAGTAGAAATCCCCCACAAGTGATCCCATTTTGGAAACTAGACCCCCCATGGAACTTATCTAGATGTGTGGTGAGAACTTTGAATGCCCAAGTGCTTCACAGAAGTTTATAATGCAGAGCCGTGAAAATAAAAAATATTTTTTTTTCCACAAAAAAGATTTTTTAGCCCCCAAGTTTTTATTTTTACAAGGGTAACAAGAGAAATTGGACCCCAAAAGTTGTTGTCCAATTTGTCCTGAGTATGCTGGTACCCCATATGTGGGGGTAAACCACTGTTTGGGCGCACGGCAGAGCTTGGAAGGAAGGAGCGCCGTTTTGGAATGCAGACTTTGATAGAATGGTCTGCGGGTATTATGTTGTGTTTGCAGAGCCCCTGATGTACCTAACCAGTAGAAACCCTCCACAAGTGACCCCATTTTGGAAACTAGACCCCCCAAGGAACTTATATAGATGTGTGGTGAGAACTTTGAATGCCCAAGTGCTTCACAGAAGTTTAGAATGCAGAGTCGTGAAAATAAAAAATTTTTTCCACAAAAAAGATATTGTAGCCCCCAAGTTTTTATTTTCACAAGGGTAACAGGAGAAATTGGACTGCAATAGTTGTTGTCCAATTTATCCCGAGTACGCTGATGCGCCATATGTGGGGGTAAACCACTGTTTGGGCGCACGGCAGAGCTCGGAAGGGAAGGAGCGCCGTTTTGGAATGCAGACTTTGATAGAATGGTCTGTGGGCATTATGTTGCGATTGCAGAGCCCCTGATATACCTAAACTGTAGTAACCCCCCACAAGTGACCCGATTTTGGAAACTAGACCCCCCAAGGAACTTATATAGATGTGTGGTGAGAACTTTGAATGCCCAAGTGCTTCACAGAAGTTTAGAATGCAGAGTCGTGAAAATAAAAAAAAAATTTTTTTCACAAAAAAGATTTTGTAGCCCCCAAGTTTTTATTTTCACAAGGGTAACAAGAGAAATTGGACCCCAGAAGTTGTTGTCCAATTTATCCCGAGTACGCTGATGCCCCATATGTGGGGATTACCCACTGTTTGGGCGCACGGCAGAGCTCAGAAGGGAGGGAGCACCATTTGACTTTTTGAGCGCAAAATTGGCTGTCGTGTTTGGAGACCCCCTGATGTACCTAAACAGTGGAAACCCCCCAATTCTAGCTCCAACCCTAACCCAACACACCCCTAACCCTAATCCCAACCTCATCCATAATCCTAATCACTAACCCTAACCATAATCACAACCCTTACCCCAAAACAACCCTAATGTCAACCCTAACCATAACCCTAATCAAAACCCTAAATCTAACACACACAGGGATAGCGTTAGGCAGGGTCCATTAACCACCAAACCGCTTGTGCTGTAGCGATTTCCACTGCCCAACACCACCTTCGGTGTGCAGGGACAGTGGAAGCTACATTTTTTTTTTTTTTTTCCCCCCTCAGCGCTGTAGCTCATTGGGCTGCCCTAGAAGGCTCCATGATAGCTGCATTGCTGCGTGTACGCCGCTGTGCAAACCAACTGCTTTTTTCAAAGCACAAATCCTCTTGTTCCTTCCTTTCTGCACAGCTATCTTGTTTTTGTTTGTCCACACTTTTTATTTAATTTGTGCATCAGTCCACTCCTTATTGCTGCCTGCCATACCTGGCTGAGATTACTGCAGGGAGATAGTAATAGAAGGACAGTTCCTTTTTTTTTTTCTTTTTGTGGGAGATTAAGATTGGCAATTTGGCATTTCTGCTAGAGTGCCATCCCTGTCTGTGTCATCACTCACTCAGTGGGCCATAGAAAGCCTATTTATTTTTTTTGCTTGATTTGGGTTCTAAAATCTACCTGAAAAAATAACTACATCAATCAGTGGGAGAAAAATATTGGCCTCAGGGCTTGTGTGCCACTCCTGACTCCTGTGTGTGCCATCTCTCACTCAGTGGGCCATAGAAAGCCTATTATTTTTTTTGCTTGATTTGGGTTCTAAATTCTACCTGAAAAAATCAATAAATCAATCAGTGGGAGACTAATATTGGCCTTTGGGCTTGTGTGCCAGTCCTAAGCGTGCCATCTCTCTCTCTCACATAGTGGGCCATAGAAAGCCTATTTATTATTTTTTTTATTGGGTTTATAAATTTTCCCTGGAAAAAAAAAAAAAAAAAGTGGGAGATAAATATTGGCCTCTGGGCTTGTGTGCCACTCCTGACTCCTGTGTGCGTCATCTCTCACTCAGTGGGCCCTAGAAAGCCTATTTTTTGTTTTATTTGTTTTCTAAATTCTCCCTGAAAAAATCATTTTATTTTATTTGGTTTCTAAATTATTCCTGAAAAAATCATTTTTTTTTGTATTTTTTTTTCTCTAAAGTCTCCCTGAAAAAAAAAAAAAATCAAATCAGTGGGAGATTAATATTGCCCTTTCTGCTTGTGTGCCAGTCTCCTGGGTGTGCCATCTCTCTCTCTCTCTCTCCAATTGTGGGCCATAGAAAGCCAATTAATTTTTTTGCTTGATTTGGGTTCCAAAATCTACCTGAAAAAATCACTAAATCAATCAGTGGGAGATAAATATTGGCCTCTGGGCTTGTGTGCCACTCCTGACTCCTGTGTGCATCCTCTCTCACTCAGTGGGCCCTACAAAGCCTTTTTTTTTTTTTTTTTTTTTGTTTTCTAAATTCTCCCTGAAACAATCATTTCATTTTATTTGGTTTATAAATTCTTCCTTAAAAAATCTTTTTTTTTTCTTATTTTTTTTTTTTCTAAAGTCTCCCTTTTAAAAAAAACAAACACAAATCAGTGGGAGATTAATATTTACATTTGCGCTTCAGTGACAGTCCTGCGTGTGTGGCATCTCTCTCATTTGTTGCCAACAACAACAGAGTGTGTAACATTGTGGCTGATTTTCGTTGTGGTCTCACCCACCTGTAAAGGGGTAGCTAAATCATACTGAAGTTATAGCTCACCGTGTAAGTTGTGTGACAGCAACAAATACCGTTAGTTTGGTAACGTTTTTAAAACAATGAGGAAGTCTGGTGGAAGAGGTCGTGGCCGGGGGCGTTCATTGTCAGCTGGTAATGAGGGTAGTGGTAGTGGTGGAGCATCAGGTGGTCGTGGGAAAAAAAATATTGCACCTAAGTCTGGAGCTGTGGAGCCAGGTTCGTCGTCTGGCTACACAAGGCCTCGAACCCTCCCTTTTCTGGGAGTAGGAAAACCGCTTTTAAAGCCGGAGCAGCAAGAGCAAGTTTTGGCTTATCTTGCTGACTCAGCCTCTAGCTCTTTTGCCTCCTCTCGTGAAACTGGTAAAAGTAAAAGCAGCGCGTCGTTAGTGGATGTTCACGGTCAGGGACAAGTCGCTTCCTTGTCCTCTTCAGCAAAAACAACAACAGAGAAGAATGCAGCAGGCGACACAACGGGTTACTCCATGGAGCTCTTTACACATACCGTCCCTGGCTTAGAAAGTGAAGCAGTTAACAGTCCATGCCCATGACAAGTTGAATCTGACATGGAGTGCACTGATGCACAGCCACAGCCAGACTACTATGCTGGTCCTTTGACTCAGACCACAACATTGCCCTCGCAGGGTGCTGATCAAGAATCAGACCCTGATGAGACTATGTTGCCCCATCACGAACGCTATACCACCGACCGACACGGTGACACAGACGAAGTTGCACACGAGCTACAAGAAGAGGTAATAGATGACCCAGTTCTTGACCCCGATTGGCAGCCATTGGGGGAACAGGGTGCAGGCGGCAGCAGTTCTGAAGCGGAGGAGGAGGGGCCGCAGCAGGCATCAACATCGCAACAGGTTCCATCGGCCGGGCCCGTATCTTGCCCAAAACGCGTGGCAAAGTCAAAACCTGTTGGAGGACAGCGTGGCCATCCGGTTAAAGCTCAGTCTGCAATGCCTGAAAAGGTATCCGATGCTAGAAAGAGTGCAGTCTGGCATTTTTTTAAACAACATCCAATTGATCAGCGCAAAGTCATCTGTCAAAAATGTTCAACTACCTTAAGCAGAGGGCAGAATCTGAAAAGTCTCAATACAAGTTGCATGCATAGACATTTAACCACCATGCATTTGCAAGCTTGGACTAACTACCAAACGTCCCTTAAGGTTGTAGCACCCTCGGCCAATGAAGCTAGTCATCAACGCAACATCCCTTCCGGCAGTGTAGGGCCACCATTTTCTGCACCACCTGCAGTATCTGTGCAGGTTTCTTTGCCAGGCCAAAGCAGTCAGGGTCAGGGAATCACCAGTTTCGTAGTAGGAAACACTGCATCTAGGGCACCGGCGGCAACAATACCATCTCCCACCGTCTCTCAGTCTGCCATGTCCACCGGCACCCCCGCTAGTTCCACGATCTCCAGCTCTCCAGTCCAGCTCACCCTACAT
Organism: Ranitomeya imitator; assembly: GCF_032444005.1. Classification (NCBI taxonomy): domain Eukaryota; kingdom Metazoa; phylum Chordata; class Amphibia; order Anura; family Dendrobatidae; genus Ranitomeya; species Ranitomeya imitator. The sequence goes on from NC_091285.1 coordinate 690,632,842, forward strand.
GAGACTATGGTTAGAAAAAGGAAGTACTTAGCCTCGCATCCGCGTACACAGGGTTTGAACGCCCACATAGCTAGACTAATCTCGTTAGAGATGATGCCCTACCGGTTAGTTGAAAGCGAAGCTTTCAAAGCCCTGATGGACTACACTGTACCACGCTACGAGCTACCCAGTCGACACTTTTTTTCCAGAAAAGCCATCCCAGCCCTCCACCAGCATGTTAAAGAGCGCATCGTCCATGCACTCAGGCAATCTGTGAGCACAAAGGTGCACCTGACAACAGATGCATGGACCAGTAGGCATGGCCAGGGACGTTACGTGTCCATCACGGCACACTGGGTAAATGTGGTGGATGCAGGGTCCACAGGGGACAGCAAGTTTGGGACAGTTCTGCCTAGCCCACGGTCTAGGAAACAGTTGGCTGTAGCCGTTCGCACCCCCTCCTCCTCCTCCTCGTCCTCCTGCAGAAGCGAGACCTCGTCCACAGACCGCAGTCGCACAACCACTCCATCCGCAGCTGCCACTGTTGCACACCAGGTCTCCCATTATGGGGCAGCTACTGGCAAACGTCAGCAGGCTGTATTGGCTATGAAGTGTTTGGGCGACAACAGACACACCGCTGAAGTTCTGTCCGAGTTCTTGCAGAAAGAAACGCAGTCGTGGCTGGGCACTGTAGATCTTGAGGCAGGCAAGGTAGTGAGTGATAACGGAAGGAATTTCATGGCTGCCATCTCCCTTTCCCAACTGAAACACATTCCTTGCCTGGCTCACACCTTAAACCTGGTGGTGCAGTGCTTCCTGAAAAATTATCCGTGGTTATCCGACCTGCTCCTCAAAGTGCGCGGTCTTTGCTCACATATCCGCCGTTCGCCCGTACACTCCAGCCGTATGCAGACCTATCCGCGTTCTTTGAACCCTCCCCAGCATCGCCTAATCATAGACGTTGCAACAAGGTGGAACTCAACACTGCACATGCTTCAGAGACTGTGTGAACAGAGGCGGGCTGTTATGTATTTGTGGGAGGATACACATACACGGGCAGGCAGTAGGATGGCAGACATGGAGTTGTCAGGTGTGCAGTGGTCGAAGATTCAAGACATGTGTCAAGTCCTTCAGTGTTTTGAGGAATGCACACGGCTGGTTAGTGCAGACAACGCCATAATAAGCATGAGCATCCCCCTAATGCGTCTGCTGATGCAAAGTTTGACGCACATAAAGGATCAGGCGTCTGCAGCTGAGGAAGAGGAAAGCCTTGATGACAGTCAGCCATTGTCTGGCCAGGGCAGTGTACAGGACGAGGTAGCGGGCGAAGAGGAGGAGGAGGACGAGGAGGATGATGGGGATGATTATATTTTTAATGAGGAAGCTTTTCCGGGGCCAGTGGAAATTGTTGGCGCGGCAAGGCCGGGTTCTGGTTTTTGGAGGGACACAAGTGACGTGGATTTGCCTGAAACTGCCCCTCAACCAAGCACAACCACAGATTTGAGAACTGGAACTTTGGCCCACATGGCGGATTATGCCTTACGTATCCTCAAAAGGGACACACGCATTACTAAAATGATGAACGATGACGATTACTGGTTGGCCTGCCTCCTTGATCCTCGCTATAAAGGCAAATTGCAAAATATAATGCCACATGAGAACTTGGAACTAATATTAGCAACCAAACAATCAACTCTTGTTGACCGTTTGCTTCTGGCATTCCCTGCACACAGCGCCCGTGAACGTTCTCACACGAGCTGCAGGGGCCAGCAGACCAGAGGTGTTACAGGGGCAGAAATCAGAAGTGGCGTTGGCCAGAGGGGTTTTCTGACCAGGTTGTGGAGTGATTTTGCTATGACCGCAGACAGGACAGGTACTGCAGCATCAATTCAAAGTGACAGGAGACAACATTTGTCCAGTATGGTTACTAACTATTTTTCATCCCTTATCGACGTTCTCCCTCAACCGTCATTCCCATTTGATTACTGGGCATCAAAATTAGACACCTGGCCAGAATTGGCCGAATATGCATTGCAGGAGCTTGCTTGCCCGGCAGCTAGTGTCCTATCAGAAAGAGTATTCAGTGCTGCAGGTTCAATACTAACAGAAAACAGGACTCGTCTGGCTACCCAAAATGTAGATGATCTAACCTTCATTAAAATGAACCACAACTGGATTTCGAAATCTTTTGCCCCACCTTGCCCGGCTGACACCTAGCTTTCCTATGTAAAGGTCTTGCCTGTGGACTATTCTGAACGACTTTTCCAATCTCGTAATTTGCAGCACCTGATTGTCCAGCATCCAACATGTTAACACCTCCCTAAATGGCCAAAGTCCCCACACGGGGCCGTGGTATCGCCACTTGGCGCCAGCACCCGTGAGAGTACTGTTTGTCTGAAGAGGTGGGTGTGCCCGCTTTTGGTCAACGGCACTGCCACTAGGTCCCTCATAGTACAATAAAGTGTCTGACGGTGGTGGTGCGCACCCAACGTCAGACACAACGTTGTAATATGAGGGGCCCTGGGCCTGTACCGCCGGCCACAAGACAGTAGCCCCCCCCCAGCTCAAACAGTGCTCTACCACTTGCAAAATTTTCTCTCACAGCTCCACCAATGTTTAGTCTATGCGCTGACATCCTTCAATGCCTGGCACTGTCAATACCATTGTATTGACATTTTTGTTATGTTAGGCCTTCGAAGCCTGTCTGCGGTCCCTCCTTCCACTAGGCCTCCACTGACCTGTCTACTGCTGTCCGTGTTCCCCTGGAACCAATTGTAAATTGCCTACATCCCAATTTTTTTTATGTTAGGCCTTCGAAGCCTGTCTGCGGCCCGTTCTTTCCACTACTACTACACTGACCAGGCCACTGCTGCCCGTGTTCCCCTGGAACCAATTTTAAATTGCCTACAGCCAGCCCAATTTATTATGTTAGGCCTTCAAAGCCTGTCTGCGGCCCGTTCTTTCCACTACTACTACACTGACCAGGCCACTGCTGCCCGTGTTCCCCTGGAACCAATTTTAAATTGCCTACAGCCAGCCCAATTTATTATGTTAGGCCTTCGAAGCCTGTCTGCGGTCCCTCCTTCCACTAGGCCTCCACTGACCTGTCTACTGCTGCCCGTGTTCCCCTGGAACCAATTGTAAATTGCCTACAGCCAGCCCAATTTATTATGTTAGGGCTTCGAAGCCTGTTTGCGGTCCCTCCTTCCACTAGGCCACCACTGACCTGTCTACTGCTGCCCGTGTTCCCCTGGAACCAATTGTAAATTGCCTACAGCCAGCCCAATTTATTATGTTAGGGCTTCGAAGCCTGTCTGTGGTCCCTCCTTCCACTAGGCCTCCACTGACCTGTCTACTGCTGCCCGTGTTCCCCTGGAACCAATTGTAAATTGCCTACAGCCAGCCCAATTTATTATGTTAGGGCTTCGAAGCCTGTCTGCGGTCCCTCCTTCCACTAGGCCACCACTGACCTGTCTACTGCTGCCCGTGTTCCCCTGGAACCAATTGTAAATTGCCTACAGCCAGCCCATTTTATTATGTTAGGCCTTCGAAGCCTGTCTGCGGTCCCTCCTTCCACTAGGCCTCCACTGACCTGTCTACTGCTGCCCGTGTTCCCCTGGAACCAATTGTAAATTGCCTACAGCCAGCCCAATTTATTATGTTAGGGCTTTGAAGCCTGTCTGCGGTCCCTCCTTCCACTAGGCCTCCACTGACCTGTCTACTGCTGCCCGTGTTCCCCTGGAACCAATTGTAAATTGCCTACAGCCAGCCCAATTTATTATGTTAGGGCTTCGAAGCCTGTCTGCGGTCCCTCCTTCCACTAGGCCACCACTGACCTGTCTACTGCTGCCCGTGTTCCCCTGGAACCAATTGTAAATTGCCTACAGCCAGCCCATTTTATTATGTTAGGCCTTCGAAGCCTGTCTGCGGTCCCTCCTTCCACTAGGCCTCCACTGACCTGTCTACTGCTGCCCGTGTACCCCTTGAACCAACATCATAAAATAAAAAAATAAGTATTTTGCTTATAAAAAAGAAAATACTGGAGAGATATCAATTGCAGACATTTTAAAATTAAAAACAAACACATACAACAACAAATCTGGTACAGTACTAAAAATGGCCACCAGCTACAATAACTTTCTCCTGCAAGTAGTTAACTGAAAGTTTTTTTAAATTTTAAACACAGATATGGCATCCACCGAGTGTTGTCCTGTCGCGTCTTCTTTATATTATTGCCAAGAAGATGCAAAACAATGAAAATAATAAAATCATTATTTACCAAAAAAAATAGAGTAAGTCAAAAGCACATTGCAAATAAACATTCATTACAAATAAAGAAGCAGGGCGCGTCCGAGGGTGAGTATATACCTAATAAGAATATAATCACCCTCGGACGCGCAATGCTTCTTTCCGACAGCCTTCCTTCCTAAGAATCAGCCCTTCCGTGGTGTAGAGAGAGGGTGTGTTACACTCCAAGGTGTTCCCCAGGTTGCCTTTCCTGAGCTTCGATCTTCATGCTCTCGTTTAGTAGTTGTTGGAAACTACGCTGCATTAGGCCTTCAAATTGGGTATGGGGTGTAGAGAGAGGGTGTGTTACACTCCAAGGTGTTCCCCAGGTTGCCTTTCCTGAGCTTCGATCTTCCGGCTCTCGTTTAGTAGTTGTTGGAAACTACGCTGCATTAGGCCTACAAATTGGGTATGGGGGAAACATTGGCGCATCTGCGGTCCCTCCTTCCTCTAGGCCTCCACTGACCTGTCTACTGCTGCCCGTGTTCCCCTGGAACCAATTTTAAATTGCCTACAGGCAACCCAATTTATGATGTTAGGGCTTCGAAGCCTGTCTGCGGTCCCTCCTTCCACTAGGCCTCCACTGACCTGTCTACTGCTGTCCGAGGTTCCCCTGGAACCAATTGTAAATTGCCTACATCCCAATTTTTGTTATGTTAGGCCTTCGAAGCCTGTCTGCGGCCCATTCTTTCCACTACTACTACACTGACCAGGCCACTGCTGCCCGTGTTCCCCTGGAACCAATTTTTTAATTGCCTACAGCCAGCCCAATTTATTATGTTAGGGCTTCGAAGCCTGTCTGCGGTCCCTCCTTCCACTAGGCCACCACTGACCTGTCTACTGCTGCCCGTGTTCCCCTGGAACCAATTGTAAATTGCCTACAGCCAGCCCAATTTATTATTTTAGGGCTTCGAAGCCTGTCTGCGGTCCCTCCTTCCACTAGGCCACCACTGACCTGTCTACTGCTGCCCGTGTTCCCCTGGAACCAATTGTAAATTGCCTACAGCCAGCCCAATTTATTATTTTAGGGCTTCGAAGCCTGTCTGCGGTCCCTCCTTCCACTAGGCCTCCACTGACCTGTCTACTGCTGCCCGTGTACCCCTTGAACCAACATCAGAAAATATAAAAATAAGTATTTTGCTTATAAAAAAGAAAATACTGGAGAGATATCAAATGCAGACATTTTAACATTAAAAACAAACACATACAACTAAAATCTGGTACAGTACTAAAAATGGCCACCAGCTACAATAACTTTCTCCTGCAAGTAGTTAACTGAAAGGTTTTTTTCAATTGAAAACACAGATATGGCATCCACCGAGTGTTGTCCTGTCGCGTCTTCTTTATATTATTGCCAAGAAGATGCAAAACAATGAAAATAATAAAATCATTAATTACCAAAATAATAGAGTAAGTCAAAACCACATTGCAAATAAACATTCATTACAAATAAAGAAGCAGGGCGCGTCCGAGGGTGAGTATATACCTAATAAGAATATAATCACCCTCGGATGCGCCCGGCTTCTTTCCGACAGCCTTCCTTCCTAAGAATCAGCCCTTCCGTGGTGTAGAGAGATGTTGTGTTACACTCCAAGGTGTTCCCCAGGTTGCCTTTCCTGAGCTTCGATCTTCATGCTCTCGTTTAGTAGTTGTCGGAAAGTAGGCTGCATTAGGCCTACAAATTGGGTATGGGGTGGAGAGAGATGGTGTGTTACACTCCAAGGTGTTCCCCAGGTTTCCTTGCCATTGCTTCGGTCTTCCGACTCTCGTTTAGTAGTTGTAGAAAAGTACACTGCATTAGGCCTACAAAATGGGTATGGGGTGGAGAGAGATGTTGTGTTACACTCCAAGGTGTTCTCCAGGTTGCCTTTCCTGAGCTTCTATCTTCAGGCTCTCATTAAATTGTGGTTAAATGGAACAACTGCATTTGGCGTACTAGTTGGTTTGGGGCCTACTATCGGTGTCTGCCACTCCTTGCTGTTCTCCTGGTTTCCTGTCCTGAAATTCCATTTTCAGGCTCTCGTTAAGTAGTTGTTAATGTTAGACTGCATTTGGCCTACTAGTTGGGTTGGGGCCTACTATCGGTGTCTGCCACTCCTTGCTGTCCTCCTCCACTGAACAAAGCTGTGCCGCCTGTTTACTACGGTTGCCAATTTTGAACTGCATTTCGACTACTTACTGATTTGGGCCTACTCTCTGTGTCAGCCTCTCATTCCAGTTGTCCTCCACTGCAATGCCCCCTGGTTATTCCTGTGTTACCAATTTTGAACTGCATTTAGCCCACTTTATTATTTGGGCCTATATCTGTGTTTCCTCCTCATCCTGCCCATTGCCCAGCCAGTGATAGATGAGTCTGCTGGTACATTGACCCATAACGCAACATTCCCCGTGCACGCTACACAACAACATTGTGACCCTGCTGAAAGTCAGGTTGCTCTTCCCGCACACCATACCACCTTACACGGGGACAAAGAGGAAGGTGCAGATGAAAGTGCAGGTTCCTTCATCAGGTGGGGGGAGGAATACTAGTTGGCGACGTCACTGGCACAGGGCCTCTCATAGTACGCAAAAGTGTTGCTGCCGGTGGGAGGCGCCCCCGCCGTGCAAACACACCGCTGTACTTTGAGGGGCCCTGTGCCAGTGCCAATGCCAACAAGTGGGCCCCCCCTGCTTGCTCAGGTTCACAGCACTTGCAAAGTTGAAATACTTACCTCTCCCTGCTCCACTGCCGTGACGTGGTCCAGATTTCCTGGGCCCACTAATTACTTGAACCAGCCCTACCCCCCACAACTTTAGCCAAATGACCCCCAATTTCCAATGCCTTCCAATTATTATAAGGTAAATTACGCTTGACAAGCTTCATTAAGAAGAATGGAAGGTTTTGACATTAAAATGGGCACTCTAGGTGTTTTCCTGGCCCCCACTCACTGCCGACTATGCTGCCCCATTGACTTGCATTGGGTTTCGTGTTTCGGTCGATCCCGACTTTACATCATAATCGGCCGATTTCACTCGACCCGACTTTTGAGATAGTCGGGTTTCGCGAAACCCGGCTCGACTCTAAAAAGGTCAAGGTCGCTCAACTCTAGTCGGCACAAAAAAAACGTTCAATGAAACTTTTTTTGTACGTCGCATCCGCCATTTCTGACCGCGCATGCGTGGCCGTAACTCCGCCCCCTCCTCCCCAGGACATAGATTGGGCAGCGGATGCGTTGAAAAACTACAGCTGCTGCCCACGTTGTGCACAATTTCCACAACGTGCGTCGGTATGTCGGGCCGACGCATTGCGACGGCCCCGTACCGACATAAGTGTGAAAGAAGCCTAACCCTAAATTTAGCCCCAACCCTAACCCTAAATTTAGCCCCAACCCTAACCCTAAATTTAGCCCCAACCCTAACCCTAAATTTAGCCCCAACCCTAGCCCTAACCCTACCCCTAACCTAACCCTACCCCTAACCCTACCCCTAACCTAACCCTACCCCTACCCCTAACCTAACCCTAACCCTAGCCCTAACCCTAACCCTAACCCTAGCCCTAACCCTAACCCTAGCCCTAACCCTAACCCTAACCCTAACCCTAGCCCTAGCCCTAACCCTAACCCTAGCCCTAACCCTAACCCTAGCCCTAACCCTAGCCCTAGCCCTAACCCTAACCCTACCCCTAACCCTACCACTAACCCTAATTTTAGCCCTAACTGCTGTTCTCCTGCCGGCCGGCAGATGGAGACAGATGGCGGGCGCACTGGGCATGCGTCCGCCATGTTCTTCTGCCGGCGGCCAGGAGGAGCAGCAAGAGGATCCAGGGACCTAGGTGAGTATTGTAGGGTCCCCGAATCCCCCTATTTCTCTGTCCTCTGATGTGCGATCACATCAGATGACACAGAATTACACTTTACTTTTTTTTTTTGCGGTCGCCGGTAAACAGTTAATTACCGGCGATCGCAAAACAGGGGTCGGTAATACCGACCCCGATCATGCTCTTTGGGGTCTCGGCTACCCCCGGCAGCCGAGACCCCAAAGATTCTCCCGGTGCCGGCCGGCGGGCGCACTGCGCATGCGCCCGCCATTTTGAAGATGGCGGCGCCCACCGGGAGACACGAGGAGCATCGGGGGAGCTAGGTGAGTATTGGGGGGCCACCTGGGACCCCTTTTCTCTGTCCTCCGATGTGCGATCACATCGGAGGACAGAGAAATTAAAAAGAGATCGCTTTTTTTTTTTTTTTTTTGCGATCGCCGGTAAACGGTTAATTACCGGCGATCGCAAATGCGGGGTGGGTTAAAAAAACCCCGAATCATGTTCTCTGGGGTCTCGGCTACCCCCGGCAGCCGAGACCCCGGAGAAAATCGGCCTGTGGGGGGCGCTATTTACTTTTTCCACAGCGCCGTTAATTAACGGCGCTGTGGTTTAAGTACCCTTAGCGGCCGCCGTTAAAAGGCGTATCGGCGGTCGCTAAGGGGTTAAAAAGTACTTTGCTAACCAGTCTAAAAATTTATTTCCAACAGACATAGAGCAGCAGGCATTAGCAGACCTGGAATCCCTCCTAGATGAACAAAGAGAGGAGAGTAGTGAACGCTTTCCTACCTATCTGCATGGCCGTTCACAACATTTCCCCCCTACAGGTATAAGTCCGAATATTGACATCTTTGTTAGGTTGGTGAAAAATGATATTGCATTACTACCTGAGGATGTCTCCAGATTTAATCTATCCGTTGCTGAGAATAGGGCAATTTACGAACTTAGGAAGATGAAACACCTTGTCATCAAGCCTGCGGATAAGGGGGGAAATGTTGTGTTATGGTCTGTAGATATGTATGAGCGTGACGCCTTTAAACAGCTCAACACTAAACATTGCTATGTTAAACTAGATAGCAATCCCCTTAATAGATTTAAGAATGACTTGGATGTGCTACTCCAACATGGCTTTGAGCAGGGAATCATTTCTAAAAAAATGTTGGATGGACTGATTAATAACTCACCAATTATCCCCACGTTCTACATGACCCCTAAGATACATAAAGATGCGTGTAACCCACCGGGACGGCCCATAGTCTCTGGGATTGGTAGACTGTGTGAGGGGGTGTGTAGGTTTATAGACTTCTACTTGCAGAAATGTTGGTTGTAGTTATCCCTGGTAATTGTTGGCGACGGCTTCTTGTGTTTCCTTAATCTATCCACTTTGTTCATGGCCTTCCACAATCCATATTCACTGTTCCAGTGAGAATGTCACATTTATCACCCTGAACAAGATGGAAAATAAAGCCGGAACGCTGCACAAAGGGCTGACGCCACGTCTGTAGACCTAGCATGGGGGGCGACGCCACTTCGGTAGATCGAGCTGTAGTAAAAAAAAAAATCGAATAGTAAAATAAAAAAAATAAATAAAAAAAAAATAAAACCAATTCGAAGCACATAACATAACCAAAAACTGAGGTTTAAGGTTATAGCGAACCCCAGGGTCGGAATTTCTCCAAGGTCTTGGCTGCCGGGGGTAGCTGAGACCCCAGAGAACATGATTCGGGTTGGTTTTTTACCAACCATGGTGGTAAGTTCGCCATTATTAACGGTATAACAGCGACCGCAAAAAAGTGCTGTTTATTTCCCCCTATTTAATTTCTCTCTTCTGATGTGATCGCACATCAGAGGAGAGAAATGGGGTCCCCCGATCACCCCTCCCCCTATACCTCTGCAATCCCTGCCGTCCCCCCATGATCCCTGCGCCGGTGGAGTCTTCTTCTGGGAGAAAATGGCGGGCGCATGCGCAGTGTGCCCGCAGAGATCTGCCGCCTGGCATCCAGCAACAATAGGAAATATTTCCTACTGGTTCATTTTGATCACTGTGATGGGGTCTATTAGAGTGATAAAAAAAAGTAAATAAACCCCCCTTTATCACCCCCTTAATTAGGGAAAAATAATATAAATATATTTTATTTCCATTTTTCCATTCGGAAGTGAGTTGGGCTTAGTGTTAGGGGTGTGTTGGGGTTTGGGTTGGAGTTAGAATTGGGGGGGATTTCCACTGTTTAGGCACATCAGGGTCTCTCCAAACGCAACATGGCGCACATCAGGGGCTCTGCAAATGCGACTTGGCGTTCGATCTCAAGTACAGCCAAATCTGCGTTGAAAAAGTCAAATGGCGCTTCTTCCCTTCCGAGCTCTGCCATGCGCCCAAACGGTGCTTTACCCTCACATATGGGGTATCGGCGTATTCAGGACAAATTGCACAACAACTTTTGCGTTCATTTTCTCTTTTTGCACTTGTGAAAATAAAAATTGATTCTGAAGTTAAATGTTTGTGGGGAAAAAAAGTTTAAATTCTTTTTTTATTTCTAACTTCCACATTGCTTCAGTTCCTGTGAAGCACGTAAAGGGTTAATAAACTTCTTGAATGTGGTGCAGTTTTTAGAATGATGTCACTTCAGGGTATTCAGTTCACCCCTCAAAGTGACTTCAAATGTGGTGTGGTCCGTAAAAACAAAAAATGGTGTTGTAAAAATGAGAAATCGCTGGTCAACTTTTAACCCTTATACCTTCCTAACAAAAAAGTTTCCAAAATTGTGCTGATGTAAAGTAGACATGTGGGAAATTTTTTTTTATTAAGTATTTTGTTTGAATTTTTATGCCCTTAAATCAAAGCATGGCGTCAAAGTTTGAAAATTGCAAAATTTTCGCCAAATTTCCGTTATTTTCATAAATAAACGAAAGTTACACTACCTTTCAAATTCCAATTGTGTCCTCCATGAAAACTCATACTTTTATTGTTCAAATGAGTTGCCAAATGAATTGAAAATCTAGTCCAGATATTGACAAGGTTCGAAAAACTGTAATTAGTCTTACCAGTAATTGTATTTCCAGGAATCCAGTCCATTGGAGGACTGTTGTGAATTCCGCTCTTGGGCTCCCTCCGGTGGTTGTAAGTAGTAGTTTTGTGAGTTCTGCTCTTGGGCTCCCTCCTGTGGTTTTGAGTGGTATGGCTGCTTCTTGGATTTAGTTTCTGCAGCGGTTTTCACTGACCGTCTTATGGGCTCGGCTATTTTAGTCTGGCCTCCGCCCTCATTCAATGCCAGTTGTACTGTTATGATCTGGTGATTAAGGAGCGACATGGGACTAGCTCTGAGCAGGTGGCAGCTTTACTGACCGCAGTCCCTAAGCTCAACACAACACTAGAAGCAGCTGTGGAATGCTCCTAACTCGGCCTAGGCATCTCGTCACAGCCTAAGAGCTAACTACCCCTAAAGACAGAAGCAGGAAAAACTATATTGCCTCAGAGAAAATCCCCAAAGGATAGATTAGCCCCCCACATATAATGACTGTGAGAGGAGAAGGAAATGACATGCGTAGTATGAAACAAGATTTAGCACAGGAGGCCACTTCTAGCTAGATAGGAAATGGTACAGGAAAGAGCACTGTGCGGTCAGTAATAAAACCTAGAAAAAGTCCACCGCAGAGAAATGCAAAAATCTCCACACCTGACCTAAAGGTGTGGAGAGCAAACTCTGCTGCCCAGAGCTTCAAGCTTAGCTGAATAGATCCATACAGATTAACTGGACAAATGAGCAAAAACAAAGACAGTACTGAACAATAAAGTCCACAATAAGTGAACTGCAAAGGACAAGCAAGAACTTAGCTTATCAGAACTGGTCAGAGTGTCAGGAAAATCCAAAGAGCAATGATTCTAGGCTGGAACAATTGACAACTGGCATTGAATGAGGGCTAAGGCCAGACTAAAATAGCCGAGCCCATAAGACGATCAGTGAAAACAGCTGCAGAAACTAAATCCAAGAAGCAGCCATACCACTAAAAACCACAGGAGGGAGCCCAAGAGCAGAACTAACAAAACTACTACTTACAACCACCGGAGGGAGCCCAAGAGCGGAATTCACAACAGAGGACGTCCTTCTTACCCTCAGTGGGACAGGAACAACAAGCGGTTAAAAGGACCCTCCTCACTCCACCCACCAGTGATTTTCTAAGTACCACATCTGGATGGATGCAAAAAAGAGAGTTTATTAACAGTCATACACCAATGTTGCATCACATTAGTCAATAGTATAAACTTGCAGTGGGAGGGAACTAGTAGTGCTGTCAGGATGGATTCCTGGAAATACAATTACCGGTAAGACTAATTACCGTTTTCCAGTTCACCACCTGACAGCACCATTGGAGAAATACCAAAGGATGTTAACTAGGGTGGGACTACTGCATGTAATACTTTTCTACGAAAAGCTAACTGATCTGATGAGACATCTAATTTATAGTGTCAAGCAAAGGTAGAAAAAGTCCTGGCACTCAACTTTATAGTAATTGCAAGCGGTGAATTTATTCCAAAATGCAGTAACAGCAAAACGTTTCGGTCATAAACAGCGACCTTCATCAGTTACTGTAAATCATAGAATCATCAAAGAAAATATAAAAAAAAAATATACAAACAATATACGGCACAATAGTAGATGGATCAAGAAAACACATTATAGATGTAATAGAAACATCCTGGCACAGTCATATGGGATATAATGGGCAGACTGAGTGAAGTTACGTACCGTGTTGTGAGTGAAGTATATATCGTATCATAAAAAGCAGGCAAGGAAATGTGCGGCTGAAAGAAAATTCATTAAGGGGAGGTGGGAAGTATAGCTCCACTACGCATAGATCAAAGGTGGATGTGGTAAGTGAGCATACCCTTGTTCAAAAGAGCGCAGATATGAGAGCTGTAAATGGGAGCGCAGCCTGTGGTTAAAATACATACGCTAGAGTTAGGAAGCCGGTTCCCCAGAGGGATAACAGAAGGGGGAATGGTGAATGAGCCGGTAATAGGGGTGCCGTGCATGGTCTTACCCGACCTTATTGTGAAGCTGCCGACACGGATTCCACCGCTTGTCTGCAGTGTGCGGTAAGGATGCCCTATTTAAGCACATGGAATCGGTGGTGTGTGCGCAGAACGCCGAAAACCAGAAGTGGGCGGTGCATAGTAAGCGCCGGTGTATGCTGGGAGCGGTAGTGACGTTTCCAACATGGAGTTGCGTTCCACAGGTGCACTGGGTGCGTTCCACCCATACAAACATAAGTGCGGACGCTAGTATTAGGTGAAGGGACCTGTAATAGACGGTCTAACCTTACAACGGGATCCTATAGAGATAAGGGGAAGGGGGAGAGACTGCGCTGTGTATTAAAGTAAATAGCTAGGAAAACGTAAGAGACGAATGGGTATGGGAACCATGCAAAAAGAATCATGATATATATATAATGTGACCGTAGTAGATGGTACTATAAATATATATATACAGGTCCTTCTCAAAAAATTAGCATATAGTGTTAAATTTCATTATTTACCATAATGTAATGATTACAATTAAACTTTCATATATTATAGATTCATTATCCACCAACTGAAATTTGTCAGGTCTTTTATTGTTTTAATACTGATGATTTTGGCATACAACTCCTGATAACCCAAAAAACCTGTCTCAATAAATTAGCATATCAAGAAAAGGTTCTCTAAACGACCTATTACCCTAATCTTCTGAATCAACTAATTAACTCTAAACACATGCAAAAGATACCTGAGGCTTTTATAAACTCCCTTCCTGGTTCATTACTCAAAACCCCCATCATGGGTAAGACTAGCGACCTGACAGGTGTCAAGAAGGCCATCATTGACACCCTCAAGCAAGAGGGTAAGACCCAGAAAGAAATTTCTCAACAAATAGGCTGTTCCCAGAGTGCTGTATCAAGGCACCTCAATGGTAAGTCTGTTGGAAGGAAACAATGTGGCAGAAAACGCTGTACAACGAGAAGAGGAGACCGGACCCTGAGGAAGATTGTGGAGAAGGACCGATTCCAGACCTTGGGGAACCTGAGGAAGCAGTGGACTGAGTCTGGTGTGGAAACATCCAGAGCCACCGTGCACAGGCGTGTGCAGGAAATGGGCTACAGGTGCCGCATTCCCCAGGTAAAGCCACTTTTGAGCTACAGAGAAGCAGCACTGGACTGTTGCTAAGTGGTCCCAAGTACTTTTTTCTGATGAAAGCAAATTTTGCATGTCATTCGGAAATCAAGGTGCCAGAGTCTGGAGGAAGACTGGGGAGAAGGAAATGCCAAAATGCCTGAAGTCCAGTGTCAAGTACTCACAGTCAGTGATGGTGTGGGGTGCCATGTCAGCTGCTGGTGTTGGTCCACTGTGTTTCATCAAGGGCAGGGTCAATGCAGCCAGCTATCAGGAGATTTTGGAGCACTTCATGCTTCCATCGGCTGAAATGCTTTATGGAGATGAAGATTTCATTTTTCAGCACGACCTGGCACCTGCTCACAGTGCCAAAACCACTGGTAAATGGTTTACTGACCATGGTATTACTGTGCTCATTTGGCCTGCCAACTCTCCTGACCTGAACCCCATAGAGAATCTGTGGGATATTGTGAAGAGAAAGTTGAGAGACGCAAGACCCAACACTCTGGATGAGCTTAAGGCCGCTATTGAAGCATCCTGGGCCTCCATAACATCTCAGCAGTGTCACAGGCTGATTGCCTCCATGCCACGCCGCATTGAAGCAGTCATTTCTGCCAAAGGATTCCCGACCAAGTATTGAGTGCATAACTGAACATTATTATTTGTTGGTTTTTTTGTTTGTTATTAAAAAACACTTTTATTTGATTGGATGGGTGAAATATGCTAATTTATTGAGACAGGTTTTTTGGGTTATCAGGAGTTGTATGCCAAAATCATCAGTATTAAAACAATAAAAGACCTGACAAATTTCAGTTGGTGGATAATGAATCTATAATATATGAAAGTTTAATTGTAATCATTACATTATGGTAAATAATGAAATTTAACACTATACGCTAATTTTTTGAGAAGGACCTGTATATACGGCAGTGCACTGTGGTGAAGAAGGTGCTCGTGAACAGACGTGTCCAGGGATCAATACAGACGGCTCTGGGGAAATAGAGAAAACAAAATTAGTAATTATAAAAATAGAATATAATACAGTACAGGCAAAATCTATACGAATGATAACAAATCATATTCTCTATTAAGACCCTTTAGGGCTTAGTGTCTCCAGGGTGTGTATCCAATATGCCTCCCGCTTTTTTAGAAGGGAGACCCTATCACCACCACGCCTGGGTGGGGGGACAGAATCTATGATCTGGTACTTCAATTGGGAAATTGAATGTCCATGTGAATGGAAATGATGAGGAATGGGCAGAAGGAGGTTTTTACAACGGATAGTCTATTTATGTTTTGAGATTCTGTCCCGTATGGGTTGCGTGGTCTCCCCAACATAAAGTAAGCCGCATGGGCACTTAATAAGATACTCTACAAAGGATGCCTCACATGTATAGTATCCCTTTATTTGGTAACTTTTTCCGGTTTGAGGGTGGTAAAAGGTACTCCCCTTCTGCACATTGCCACATTGTGCACAATGCAGACAGGGAACCATTCCCATCCTTAGGGTACCGTCACACAGTGGCATTTTGATCGCTACGACGGCACGATTTGTGACGTTCCAGCGATATATCCGTGACGTTCCAGCGATCTCGCTGTGTCTGACACGCTCCTGCGATCAGGGACCCCGCTGAGAATCGTACGTCGTAGCAGATCGTTTGAAACTTTCTTTCGTCATCTAGTGTCCCGCTGTGGCGGCATGATTGCATGGTGTAACAAAGGTGTGCACGATATTGTATACGATGTGCGCATAGTAACCAACGGCTTTTACATCGCACATACGTCATGAAATTATCGCTCCAGCGTCGTACATTGCAAAGTGTGACAGCAGTCTACGACGCTGGAGCGATATTGTTACGATGCTGGAGCGTCACGGATCGTGCCGTCGTAGCGATCAAAATGCCACTGTGTGACGGTACCCTTAGTTTCGACATGAATATTGGTCTTTTTGTTTGTGAGTGGCCGATGTCTGCTCTGACTAGCCTATCTCTAAGATTAGGGGGTCTTTTAAAGCATGGTAAAAATGGAACCTTAAACTCAGGAATGTTAGGATAAGCTAATGATAACAGGGGCCAGTGCTTCCTAATGTGTTTGTGAAGGATAAATGAGAATGGGTGATACGTGTGTACAAATGGTATACTTCTACTCTGAGTAGTATAGCAAGACCTGGGTGGAGGATTGAGGTGTTCGTTAAGTACTGTGGCAGGGTACCCTGTCTTGAGGAATTTTGACGTCGTATCAAGTATGCGCTGTCAATGTGTCTCGTTGTTTGAAACAATGCGATTGACACGTTGAAAATGTGATCGCGGTATGGAGCGTTTTACTGATGGTGGATGGAAGCTCTGATAGTGCTGGATACTATTCCTATCGTTAGGTTTTATGTGAAGGTCAGTTGTTAAATGACCTTCAGAATCCTTAGTCACGATTGTGTCCAAAAATCTAACTGAGCTAGCATCGTGAGTCATGGTAAATTTTATACCGGGCCAGAAATCCATTGAAGACTGTGAAGAATTGATTAAGACACTCCAACGAGCCCCCCCATAGGCAGAACACATCATCAATGTAATGGGTTCAAAGTATAACATTGGAGATGTAAAGAGGATGTATATAAATCAGATTCCTCAAACTGTGCCATATAGGCATTAGCATAGGGGGGGCGCTACGTTGGAGCCCATCGCGGTCCCTCTGGTCTGGAGATAAAAATTATCCTGAAAAAGAAAAAAAAATTGTTAAACAGCACCAATGTAAGTAAATCTATACATAGATCAATTTGGTCTGTATCCATACCGGTGGATGTTAAGAGATGGTGCCTGAATTGATTCCCTCAATATGGGGGATGGAAGTATAAAAGTCCTTAACATGCATAGTAACCAAAATGGTGTTGGATGGTACCGTATTAAGTTGCCGAATTTTACTAAGGAAAGCCCCAGTGTCAAGAAGAAAAGAGGGTGTTTTTTTTAATTAATGGCGTGAAAATCTTTTCCAAAAATATTGATATAGGTGATAGTATTGATTCCGTAGAGGCCACTATCTGTCTCCTGGGGGGGGGGGGGGTTGTAGGTCCTTGTGTATTTTTGGTAAGATGTAAAATACCGGTATATCCGGATTCTTTTTCCTAAGAAAGTCCATGGCCTTGGCATCCAAGACTCAAAGACCGGAGTATTTTAATAGAATTACTTAATCTTATCATGGATTTCATGTGAGGGGTCCCTGGTAAGTTTACAATATACTGATGAGTCTCAACAGGTTCGAAGCGCCGGGAGGGCGCAAAACGGCCGTCGTTCGGCTGCCACCTTCTCTGTACACATCCCTGAGCCGTGAAGTTTGGCTAATAGTACCTGTTTTAGAAGATCGGTGAGTGCTGCCACAGTTTCTTCTTTATCGCTGCATCATTGATGGTCGTATTTCTGGTAACAGCACCTCAGGTCTGCCGACCGGCTATAGTCTGTGGGTTTCATGCAGCTGGTCTGAGCAGCGGTAGTGCGGTCAGCTGTTCTCTTCCTCGCTTGTAGATACTGATGAGTCTGCCAGTTGTCTCGTGATTTCGGATAAATAACTGGTCTTATCCATAACTACCAGGGCTCCTCCCTTGTCTGCTGATTTTATAAGGCCACTATCCCCCTGGAGTGTCTTAAGAGCCTGTTGTTCGACTACAGATAGATTTGAAGGAAAGAAAAGTCTGCCCTTCTGTCATCACAGATGGTATGGAAAGATTTCTCTATAAGATTAATAAATGTCTCTATCGCATGTGACCCATGGGGTGGTCTGAAACAACTTTTGTTCCGTAAACCCAGGTTCGAAATAGAAATCATATTACCCGCTGTAATAGGATCGGGGTCCTGAATGGGAGTAGTAGAGAAATGGGCCTTTAACCTCAGGAGACGGAAAAAATCTTTGTAGATCCATCTCCAGTTCGAATGTTTTGCATTTATAGGCGGGACAAAATGACAGGCCCTTCTGCAAGACATTCATTTCAGCAATACCCAGGGATCTTGAGGATATGTTCACAACCAAAGATTCCCCACCATATTCTGTCCGGGTTGATGTCTCTTTGCGCGCCCCCGTCTTGTCTTCTTTTTGGAAAGCGACGTTTCTGTCCTAAAAAAAAAAAAAGGCCCTGGTTCTAAGGAAGAGTACTCCTTTCTTGCTCTGATCCTGAAGTGGAAAGGTCCGTTGAGGATCTCTGGCTGCGGGGTGGTGGTCTTCTGGTAGATGAGCTGTCTCGCCATCGATATACCTGGTTCGATTCGTAATCAATAGTGTCTCTAGAAAACTTGCTGCGTTTGCGACTCTGTGTCACTCCTATGTTCCACACGGGTCTGGATCTGGGCCTTGAGAGAGTTGACTTCCTCGGACGTGCCGGCTGCTGCCAGTTGAGTCTCGATGTTCTTGATAATCGCTGTGTTTTTATCAATGCTCTTGTGGAGGTGTTCCACCGTAAGTGTCATTAAATCAAAAGAACATTTTGTTTAATATGCATTCATACTTAGAACTATATTCTGAATTATCATAGAAGAGGGTGGGGCGTAAGGGAACCCTCAATCCCCTAAATATTCTTTTAACCCGGAGATACTCTGACAATGTGGCACAAGGCACAATGTAATTCGATATTAACTTGGTGCCGAAGTGCCCTATCCAGATCGCGGCCACGTGTCTCTTGTGGAGGGATCTTAAGGAAATCGCTGGAAAATTTTGACTGTGCCAAGATGTTAGAAGTTGTAAGAGAAGGTGGTTGAAGACCTAGCCACTAGGGGCGTGTTACACGTAGAGGTAAGTTCAGTTATAGAAAAAAGCATGTGCACAGCTCCACTCACTCGCAGTATGGTACGTAACTGCCCATTATATCCCATATGACTGTGCCAGGATGTTTCTATTACTTCTAGATCGTGTTTTCTTGATCCGTCTACTATTGTGCCATATATTGTTTGTATATACTTTTGTTTTTTATATTTTCTATGATTTACAGTAACTGATGAAGGTTGCTGTTTATGACCGAAACGTTTTGCTGTTACTGCATTTTGGAATAAATACACCGCTTGCAATTACTATAAAGTTGAATGCCAGGTCTTTTTCTATAAGTCACTAAGGTTTTGGAACCTACCTGAGCACCACCTCTTGGAGCTGTGCACACGCTTTTTTCTATAGCAAAGGTAGAAAGACTGGTCCAAGTCGCCGCCCTACAAATTTGCTCAGCTGAGGCTCCCCCCTTCTCCGCCCAAGATGTAGAGATAGATCGAGTTGAATGGGCTCTAAGAATACCCGGGGGATCTTTCCCTTGGTCTGTCTTTCCTAGGTTTATCATGGTTTTGATCCACCTAGCAATGGTTGATTTTGCTGCCTTACAACCTCTATTTGGACCCCCGTACTGTATGAACAAGTTAGTGTCCCGTCTCCAGCCTTCCGTCGCCCCTAGGTATTTTAGAACAGTCTCCTTAACGTCAAGGTTATGGTAGACCTATTCTTTTGTGTTTCTAGGGTGTTGGCAGAATGAGGGAAGGATTATCTCCTGGTTTTATATTTGTTGAGGACACTACTTTGTGGAGGAAGGCTGGGTTAAGTCTTAAGACTATCCTGTCGTCAAAGATCTGAAGATATGGGTCCTGAGTGGAAAGAGCCTGCATCTCCCCCAATCTTTTAGCTGACGTGATGGCAATCAGGAAGGCAGTTTTAAAGGAGAGATTGGCTATGCCCATATCTTCTGATAACAAGTACGGGGTTTTACACAGGGCATTAAAGGACCAGGTTTAGGTCCCAAGAAGGAGTTAATTTTCTCACAAGTAGTCTCATTCTCTGTGTGGCCCTGGAAAATCTTGCTATCCAAGGATGGGAGGCTAGTGACATATTAAAAAAGACACTAAACGTTGCAATCTGTACTTTTAAAGTACTAGGCCGGAGGCCCTTCTCAAACCCGAGCTGCAGGAAGTCGAGGATTTTGGGAATGTCAGGTTTTGACGTATCCACAGGAACCTCTCCCAGATGGGAACAATACCGCTTCCAAATTTTGTTATAAATCGCTGAAGTCAACGGCTTTCTGCTTGCCTGGAGTGTGGTAATGACCTCTTCTGACAGGCCTCTGGATCTTGGGGTTCGCCGATCAGGATCCAAGCAGATGTGTAGAGAGTCTGGGTCTTTGTGGAACACCGGGCCCTGTAGTAGAAGGTCCTGCCTGTTCGATGGTAAGATTGGTCTCTGACATTCTGGATAGTAGAGAGAACCAGCTCCTTTTTGGCCAAAAAGGAACCACCAGGATTACAGTTGCCCTCTCGTCTCGTATCTTCCTGAGTGTCTTCGGTATCAGAGGAAGAGGCAGAAATGCATACAGGAGACCTTCTCCCCAATACTGAGACAAAGTGTCTACTCCTGTGACTCCATCTAGAGGATTGAGAGAGAAAAATGCTCTGGTCTTTGCATTTGACCTGGTGGCAAAAAGATCCACCTGAGGTGTTCCCCACTTCTGGCACAGACTGTTGAATATTTCCGGATTCAGTTCCCATTCTCCCGGATGTACAGGTGTTCTGCTCAAGAAGTCTGCTACTTGATTCTTGGCGCCTTCCAGGTGAACTGCCGAGATGGATTTGACAGATTTCTCTGCCCATCTGAAAATCTGTTCTGCTAAGTGTTGCAGCGGTGGATTTTTCGTGCCTCCTTGGTGTCTTAGAAATGCCACTGCTGTGACATTGTCAGACAGTATCCTTACGTGTCTGCCCCTGACCTGTGACTGGGCCTGGTATAACACTTTCTAGATCGCATACAGCTCCCTGTAGTTTGATGACCTTGCAGCAATCTGAGGAGTCCATTCTCCCTGGTAATATGTCTTGCCTATATGTCCGCCCCATCCGAATTGACTGGCGTCTGTGGTAACCGTAACACAGGGATCGAGGATCCATGGAACTCCCTCTTAGGTTCTTCGGTGTGGTCCCCAAGGTGAGGGATTTCTTTACTGACGGAGAAACAATAATCTTCCTGTCCAGGGAACCCTGTTTCCTGTTCCAAGACCTCAAAACCTCTCTGCAATCCCCGCGAGTGGAATTGGCTCCATTTCACACAGGGTATGCATGCCGGCATAAAGCCCAGAATCCTCATTGCCTCTTATGGAGGTGGTACTCCTTCTGAATTGGTGTATGTGCCTGATCAAGGCCTCCTGTCTGTCTTCCGGTAAAAAAGATGTTCTGATGTTGGAGTCTAATATGACTCCAAAAATTTCATTCTGGAATTTGGGACCAGGCACGATTTCTTCCAATTCACAATACACCCCAGGTCCTGTAGAATGGAGAGAGACTACAGCTTCACAATCTTGAGAAGTTTCTCTGATCTCGCCATTATCAGAAAGTAGTCCAGATATGGCACTATGGCAATATTCTGGTTCCTTAGGCTACAACTTTCAACATTAATTTGGTGAATATTCTGGGCGCCGAAGCAAGCCCGAAGGGGAGACATCTGAACTGGAAGTGATACATTATTCCTTTGCACTTTATGGCGAATCTCAGAAACTTCTGGTAGGAAGTGTGTATTGGGACATGGTAGTATGCATTGCTTAGATCTAAAGGTGCACATCACCATGTCTTTGTCTATCAGAGGCGTTGTGGACTTTATTGATTCCATCCCGAATCTTTTGTACCGAACCCACCTGTTTCGGGGTTTTAAATTTATGATCGTTCGGGAGTCTCCCCAAGGTTTTTTTTTTTTCATTGAAGACAAGTGGGAGTAATGACCTTTGCCTCTTTCTGAGATGGGTACTGGGATGATTGCGTCTCTCTATCAACTCCTGGATGTTTGTCCACATAGAGGAGTCTGAGAGCGGACAGAGTCGGGTTACAACAAATCTTTCTGGGGGACTGTTGGAGAACTCTAGCTTGTACCCCTGAGCAATTACCTGCAGAATCCAAGGATTTGGGGATACTTTCTGCCAACCCCCTAGAAATTTTTGTAACCGACCTCCCACCTTGATGTCATTTATTTGGCTTACCTGCACTTGGGAAGATGGAGTCTCTACCCTTTCCACCCTTGGGATAAGACCACCTCCCAGTCTTCCCTTTTCACCTGTAGTCTGTCTTCTGACCAGGTCGGGACCTACGAAAGGGCTGGAATTTTTTAGTACTCTCCTCAGGGAACTCTTTCTTTTTATCTGAGGCTTTTTCTAAAATGTCATCTAGAATAGGCCCAAATTCTTTATTCCCTGAGAATGGGATTCCGCACAGTATATTTTCTGATTGGATATCCCCTGACCAAGTCTTTGGCCAGATAGATCTTCTGGCCGCGTTGGACAATGACTCGCTTCTGGCGGCGAAGCGCACGGATTCGGCTGAAGCGTCCGCCATAAAGCCTGTTGCAAGTTTAAGTAAAGGTAGCGATTTGAGAATAATCCCTATGAAGCGGCCTTGTCCATCTCTTCCAACCCTTAATGGTTAGGAAAGAAATGTGCCCCCCCACCTCCTAGGTCAAGGTCAGGCCAAAAATGGTATTTAGGTGTGATAGGACTAAAATTACAAGGGGTTTATATTCAAAGACAGTGAGGATCTCCTTTTAATACAGCGGTCACAGAAAACTATCTAGGGGAACAGTGGTCTTTTCGGATGGGGATGAAACTGTTCTCTCACCAGCCCCTCAGCAAGTTGCCTCAGGTTATGCCCCTGAGCTGGTGAAGTAGTTGTGAGGACATGGTGAATTTGGAGAACGAAAATAAAAGGTCCAGTTAAAAAATCCCAAAATGATTAAAAAAAATGCTCAGCCAATAATCCATAATTATGGAAGATGCTACAATATTTCGACTGATCATCAATGGCAGCTAGACCCTTGTGTATTTCTGGCAATCTTTGTGAGTTTTTACATGCAATCTATTTCTAAAACTGCATTTGATCTCCCGAGGCCTTCAGTAGTATCTCTTCCTGGATACTAATATATTGGTTGGGGATCACATGATAGAATCTGATATGTGGATGTCGCATAAGATGGAAATGCACACAGTTCTGTAAGTGCACCAGTTCATCATCACCAAGATGCCTCCTCATTCTTGGTAAGCTTGGCGTGCTTTCCTCCTCATTGGGGTCAAAGTAGAATTAATCGTTTGGGTGGTGACATTTTACCTCCTCCATTGCTTTGTGAATGACAGTACGGCACCGTTGGATCGATTTGTTAATGAACCCTTGCCCATTCCCGTGTCCCCCCCTTAAAATCTGCTAAAATCCAAACATCATGTAGGTCATCTTCTGATAGGTCTCCATGCCCAGAATTGGACATATCTGATTTCTTCATCCAGGGCGGCTCATGGACACGTAAGCTGCATCTGGCGATGGTACGGTGAGATGAACGAGCAAATGGATTGTTTAGTCACTTACTCACCAGTCCCATCACCAGACCCCGTTCACATCTATGCCCCTCTAGGCACGTCGGAGCATGTCTGCTGATGCTGCTGGCAGCTCTTCAGTGATGTCGATAATATATGATTAATTTCCCCTTGGGTTCTTCCAGGATATGAGGATTGTTGGTGTACCCTTTTTTTTTTTTAATTCCCCACAAGAAACATTTGCATATGGGTGAGTCTGGGGAATGTGGTGGTTATAACTCCTGCCTCACAGTTGGCTCCTCTGTAAACCGTTCATGGACCCGTGTCAGTGAGTCTCGTGAGGTATGGCGGGTTGTCCCTTCTGGCTGGGAAAATCGGGTTGCTTTCTTTTTTTTTGTCTTCTGTTAGTTGTTGGCAAAATTGTTCAGGTAAACCATAGTGATCAGTTTGATAACTGGACCTACTATACGTATTCCTGACGCCGCTTACCAAACGCTAATTTTCTGGTTGTGAAGTGGTTTCATGAACCCAAATGGGGACTTTCAGTGGACCAGTACCTCGCATTGTGGGAATTTTTACATGCACTGATAAATGGCACTAAGCTTCGTCCGTCATGACATACAGCAATGAGGCCAAATGTCTATCAGCAATCCTAGTCGGCAGACACGTACAGTAACTTCCACATTTCGCCTGGTCGGGATTTTTCAGTTCCAGGACGTTATTTGGTGCAGTTTGACATTCAGAGCTTTCAGCTCTTGCTTACACGTAGTTCATGATACACCAATCTTCAAGTTGATTTTTGGAGGCTACTTACAATCTGCTGCTTAATTTCATGTATGACCTCGGCTGTTCTGACCGATGGACGCCTTGGGTTTTTGTTAATGACAGCCAGTTTGATGTCATTTCAGAACCACACACGTACAACTTGTTACTGGTGGATTTGTTCCTAGTAATTGTCGGCGACGGCTTCTTGTTTCCTTAATTGATCTGCTTTACTCATGGCCTTCCACAATCGGTATTCACTGTTCCAGTGAGAAAGCCTTCTTTATGACCCTGAACAAGAAGGCAAAATAAATCCGGAACGCTGCATATGGGGGCAACGCCGTGTCAGTAGACCAAGCACAGGGCTATGACCAGAAGAAAAATTATTATACATTTTTATAGCGCCATTTATTCCATGGTGCCTTACATGTGAAAAGGGAGCAAATAGACAAATACATTAAACATGAGCAAAAAGCAAGGCACTAATGGGTACAGAAGGAGGGAGGACCCTGCCGGCAAGGGCTCAGTCTGGAGGGTATGGGTGAGGATGGACTAGGAGAGGGTAGAGCTGGTTGTGTGGTGGTTCAGTAGGATGAGGATCACTGCAGGCTGTAGGCTTGTCAGAAGAGGTGAGTCTTCAGGTTCTTTATGAAGGTTTCTATGGTAGGCGAGAGTCTGATGTGTTGGGGTAGAGAGTTCCAGAGTATGGGAGAAGCACAGGAGAAGGATGCGGTTGTGGGAAGAAGATATGAGAGCGGAGTAGTAAAGGAGATCTTGTGAGGATCGGAGGTTGCTTGTAGGTAAGTATCGGAAGACCATGTCAGATGTATGGAGGAGACAGGTTGTGGATGGCTTTGTATGTCATAGTAAGGGCTCATACTCACTTGTGAGCAAAATGGACGAGTGCTATCCTATAAAAAAATCGGATTGCACTCAGACCAATGTTATTCAATAGGTGAAATCTCATTTGCAATTTTTTTTTTTTTTTCTCAGCCGAAATCTGACTGAAGAAAAATTGCTGCAAGTCAATGGGTGCGAGAAAAAAAAACGGACAGAATACGGACCATCCGTTTTCCATCTATTTTTTTAGATACCTTACCATTCTGTGGCATAGAACACTGTAAATGGTCCAGTAAATGATTGTATAAAAATTATTGCAGAGAAAAAAACGCATTGGATACGGATGTCATACGGATGTAAAACGGATAGTGCGATTAAAAATCACATTGAACGAGCATGACAATCGCATAGTTTGCATCCAATTTTTTCAGTCCAGATTACAGACCGTTTTTTTCCTAGCAAGTAAGTATGAGCCCTAAGGGTTTTGAACTGGAGCGTCTGGACGATAGGAAGCCAGTGAAGGGCTTGGCATAGGGGAGAGGCTGGGGAATAGTGGGGAGACGGGTAGATTAGCCGGGCAGCAGAGTGTAGGATGGATTGGAGTGGTGCCAGAATGCTAGAGAAGAGGCCAGAGAGTAGGAGGTTGCAGTAGTCAAGGCGGAAGATAAGGGAGTGCACTAGTGTTTTTTGTGGTGTCAAGGAATGCACTAATCCGCGAAATATTTTTCAGTTTGAGACAGCAGGAGGAGGCAAGGGCTTGGATATGTGGCTTAAAAGAGAGGGCATAGTTGAGGATCACCCCGAGGCACCGAGTGTTTGGAACTAGGGAAAGTGAGCAGCCATTGACATTGATGGATAGGTCTGTGGAGGGGTAGAGCGAGATGAGGGGAAAGATGATGAATTCTGTTTTGTCAATGTTGAGTTTTAGAAAGCGAGCAGAAAAGAAGGCTGAGGTGAGACGGTGTGGGATTTTGGAAAGTAAGGAGGTGGGGTCAGGTCCGGATAGGTATATCTGTGTGTCATTGGCGTAGAGATGATGCTGCATACCGTGGGATTCTGAGCTGTCCCAGGCCAAAGGTGTAGATGGAGAAGAGTAGGGATCCTAGAACAGAGCCTTGAGGGACACTGACAGACAAGGGGTGAAGTGAGGAGGTGGTGTGGGAGAAGGAGACACTGAATGTTCGGTCTGTTAGATATGACGAGATCGAGGATAGGGTGAAGCCTGTGATGCCAAGAGATGAGCGGATCTGTAGCAGAAGGGAATGGTCCACAGTGTCAAAGGAAGAAGAGAGGTCCAGGAGAAGGAAGACAGAGTAGTGTTGCTTGCTCTTGGCAGTTAGTAGGTCATTGGTGACTTTAGTTATGGCAGTTTCAGTTGAGTGATGGTGTCGGAAGCCGGATTATAACCAGTCAGAGGGAGCAGGAGGAGAGGTGGGAGGACAGTTCAAGATGGACATGTTGTTCCAGTAGTTTTGAGGCATAAGGGAGAAGAGATATCGGGCGATGGCTAGACACAGAGGATGGGTCGAGGGAGGGCTTTCAGGATGGGTGTGATCTTGGCATGTTTGAAGGATGAGGGGAAGACACCTGTTGTGAGTGAGAGGTTGAAGAGGTGTGTTGGGGTTGGGATGAAGACCGTGGCAAGGTTAAGGATGAGATGGGCGGGTCATGCGTGCAAGTGGTGAGGTGTGATCTTGACAGGAGGGTGGAGAGCTGATCTTCTATCAAGGTGGAGAAGCTGGTTCTGGAGGAACAGGGTTGAGCAGCTAAGAGGGACATTGCAAAGCTTTCTCTGATTGTAT
Organism: Ranitomeya imitator; assembly: GCF_032444005.1. Classification (NCBI taxonomy): domain Eukaryota; kingdom Metazoa; phylum Chordata; class Amphibia; order Anura; family Dendrobatidae; genus Ranitomeya; species Ranitomeya imitator. Next base: position 690,659,736 of record NC_091285.1, read on the forward strand.
TGATCTTCTGTTTAAAGAGGCAAAGTCTTCAGCAGAAATTAGAGGGAAGGGAGGAGGTGCAGGGGGATGGAGTAGAGAATAGAAAGTGTTGAAAAGCTGTTTAGGGTTGTGAGACAGGGAGGATGAGAAGTAAGTTAGTTTTGCGGCAGTGAGCGTGGACTTGAAGCTAGCGAGGGACTGCTTGTATGCAGTGAAGTTGTCGGCAGAGCTGGATCGCTTCCATCTACGCTCAGTGACCCTGGAAGCCTGTCTGTTCTTTGATCAGGCTGGTCAGCCAGGGCTGCCTGTTGATTGTACGAGTTTTGCTATGCATGAGAGGGTGGCCGAATTGTGTTGCTGTTATTGTGGTGTTATAAAAAGTGGCAGCAGCATCTGTGTCATGAAGGGAGGCTATGTCTGTAAGAGGGAGAAGGGACTCAGAGAGTGATTGTAAATTGAGGTGGTTGAGATTTCTGTGAGGGTGAATGAATTTGTGGAGTGGGGGTTGTACACTAGGAGAGGAGAGGGAAAAGAATGTCAGTAGGTTGTGGTCAGACAGGGGGAGGGGTGAGAGATTAGTAAGGGAGCAGAGGCGGGTGAAGATGAGGTCCAGCGTGTGGCCATCTTTGTGAGTGGCTTCAGAGGACCATTGTGTGAGATCAAAGGAGGCAGTGAGCGATAAAAGTTTAGAGGCAGCTGAGGTGGAAGTATTAATGTGGATGTTGGTCACCCATGATGATAAAGCGCCATGGAATATATGGCGCAATAATAATAATAAATAATAATAATAATAATAGTGGGGATGTCAGCAGAGAGAAAATGAAGTAGCCACATGGTGAAGTGGTCGAGAAAGGTGGAGATGGCTAGTTCTGGGGGGCGGTAGATGACAGCCAGCTGGAGGTTGGAGGGAGAATAAATGCGGACGGAGTGCACCTCAAACGAGGGAGGAGTAGTGGAGGGTGGTAGTGGGATTGGAGTGAAGGAGCAGGTGTCAGACAGAAGCAAGCCCACTCTTCCACCACGTTTGTTAATGGGGCTAGGGGTGTGTGATAGAAGTGGAATCCGCCATAGGAAAGCACAGCTGGAGAGGCTGAGTCAGAGGGGGTGAGCCAGGTTTCAGTGATGCCAAGGAAATAGTTTGTTGATGAAAAGGTCATGGATAAATGTCAGTTTGTTGCAGACAGAGTGTGCGCTCCATAGTGCTCCAGGTAGGGGGACCGAGGGAGTGGGGGCTGGATGAATGGGTATTGGGTTATCATGGTTGGGAAAACTTGTAGAGGATCGTGGCAGGGGGTTAGAAATGAGTGTGGGGATGTGTTGAGGATACCCAGGATTTGGTGATACATCACCAGAGATGAGTAGCAGACAGAGCGTTAGAAGGTGAGAGCTGGATAGGACATGATGCAGCCATGAGTGTCTGGAGAGAAAGGATTGTATGTGGAGGAACAGTTCTGAGGAGAAGGGAAGATGGCTGGGGAGTATTAAGGGAGAAATGAGTAGTTCTTTATTAGGTGGAGGGATTGCAGGAGATTGTAAGAAGGAAAGTAGTATGGGGGTGAAAGAGCAAAGAAACCGAAACATTGTAGTGGTTTGATATTCTATTACCTTCCAGTCCAATTCGGTCTAATTCAAAGTAATTAGAAATATGTAGTTTGAAAGATGGATGGATCAGACTAGAGTCTGGATCAGACTGCTGGATCTGAATATACAGTACAGTATGTTCTACTAAGAGGACTCCGCTGTGAGTGGATGTGGGGTGTGTGGCCAGAACACATGTTCAGAGATAAACAGAAGGTCATAAAAGGGGGGGGAGGGGTTAGACTGACCGCTCAGAGATATGCATGGGAAACACCAGAGAAAGGAAATACATTATGGATCCAGAGTGAAGGGTGAACAGTGCATACCAGAGAAAGCTAACTGCAGTTCACGTAGACATTCTGGAGCCGGGGAAAGTGGGAACATTCAGTGCAAACCTGTGAGAAGAGGAAAACTGCTTGATTTAGACGGTACAGATGGGGACTATGGTGATGACGATAAATCTGTTGGAGTGATGAGTGGCCAAATGTACTCTTGAATTCTGAATGACTGAATTATAAGTAATCAGATATCTGTAATATGAAAGTTGCATGGATCAGACTAGAATAAATAGTAAATAAAAAAAATCCAAACTGCTCAACATAACCAAAGATGACCATAAACATATGCCTGTATTTTTCAGACTATAAAAACGCTCTTTTTTTCCCCCAAAAAAACTTGGGCAAAAATGGGGGTGCGTCTTATAGTTGGAATATAACGTACTAACAATTAGTGAGGTGGCAGCAGGAGTCGGGCGATTTCTTCCTGTTGTTCGACGCGGCGAGGTGATGATCTCACTCCCTGTAACGGCTGCGACCGCAGACGCAGCCAGGCGACGCCTCCATGTTGCCAGACCTCGATGACCTGGGGTGAAAGTCCCAGGGGGGAATGGAATGTGGACCCACTGGACCACAGTAGGGAACTTGGACCTACCCAGACTAGGGAAGGGCAGCGGGCAGGGTTTGTGGCAGTTGAGCTTGTGTATAAGATGACTCGCAGAGCTAGATAAAACCGCATAACTTCAGGTATGAAGAAAAAAGTTTACTCAAACAAAATCACAGAACATAACCATGCCAGGATCCCCATTCCGCACATCAAGAAAAGGTACTCCTCTCAGGGAAACTGATGGAGGCAGGAGGACATCACGGGTTGATGCAGTTCAGGGTTATCTGGCACGGGCATACTAGGGTGGCCTTTTGTCTCTGGCCTCATGCGTAGCACAGGCTCAGCAAGAGAACATCAGACACTGACCAAGGACAGACACATCACAGGGTGGACCCTGTGGAAAATTGGGACACGGGCTGGACATGTGGACACCGGCGTGGCGGCCTAGGTCATCGGCTGGGAGACAGATGGCACAAAACTGGGCAGCGGTGGTCGGGCTCTGGGAACCAGACAGTGATGGACAAACTCCAGACAGCATCTAGAGGCACCAGGCAGCGGTCATCAGGTTTTTAACTATGGCCCGTCAGGCTACGAGCATTGGACCTAGGAAGGAACTCAAGAGAGATGGTGCAAGCACCGCCAGGTTGGACAAGGGCTGGATGGAGTTGGACCGCATAGCAGGGTGAGCACAGCATAGTAAAGGCTCAGCAAAAACACAGGACTCCATCTTTAAAAGATGAACCCAGGTAGTTCACTCACTGGGTACAGGGTTCCTGACACAGAAGGACTTCCGTAACATAACACCGAGAACACAGTTCAGACAGGGTCAGGTACTGGAACGGAAAGAGTATCAAGAGTTCAGACCTGAGAATGCAGCCCTCAGAGTGGCAGAAAAACAACACAAACAGAAACTGATCTGGGTACTCAGCCCCCAGAGCAGGCGGAAGAACAGGTAACAGCTTTCCCAGAACTGAACGCAGGCAGAACAGGAGCTGAGCACCTCACACAAGACAAGACTCTCAGAAACCTAATACAATGTTCTGGCAACACCTAACAGGAAAGAGGGAGTTTATATAGGAGCTGCCTCTCCGCAATAGGCTGGGGAAGCTACTCAGGTGCACACACTAACCCTAATAAAAGCAGGGAAGGTGTGGCCGCACAAACTCTATTCACAAACAGAAACCATTACAGCACAGTGAGCACAGGAACTGAGGCTTGGGGCACCTGGCAGCAGCTGCAAGCCTGAACACATGTGTAAAGTCATGCACCAGCTGCAGCCAGGGATCGCACATGCGGATAGCTTCCACAGCGGCAGCCAGGGACTACACATGCGGATGGTCATGCAGTGGAGCAAAGACCTCACAACAATGTACAGCTATGCAGCAGAGCAGGGAACTGAGCAGTATCCATACAGGTAATAGAAAACAGTATCCCTGCTAGTTAGGGGGAGAGGAGCAAAGGGTTAAAGCAGAGACATGCAGAGTAACGCCAGAGAAACTAGGTACAAATCCACCTGCATTACACTTCCATTCCGGTGCAGCAGGCTCGACGGTACTGGTGGCTCAGTGACATTTTGTGAAAACCTGGAGCCTGCGCACTTCCATTGCCTCGATGCTGTGGCCTCCGGCACATGCGCAGATTGAGATCTCGGCAACAAGATCTCATCTCGTTGATGATCAGTTGTGTGGTTTCGCCTGTGTAGATTAATCCCCAAGGACACAAAATTTGACTGTGAGGGGAAGAAGCCTTAAATTGGGATACCTGTGCCTGCATGTGGGTGGAACATGCTATTGTATATCCTTTCGGACATTATTACATTAAATACAATTAAGACAGGGAGACGTGCCCTGTGTGTATGGAGGAAAGACTGACCGGAATGGTTGATGTTTGAGCCAGTGTCTGACCTGACCAGTTTATCTGAGGGCATCTGAATTGAGGGAGGAGGGTTTCTTTGAACTGCTTTATGTTTAGGTAGCTATTCCATAGAATTGGACAATGTTTTCTAATGACCTTTTGAACCAGATAGGCGTATGTTTGTAATGTATGAACGAGTGTCACCCTCTTCACTTTGGGAGTTTGTCAGACCGTGTTATGGACTGACCGGAGTTGGAATAGTGATATTGCAACGACTAGGGGCAGCAATAACACCAAAAAATAGTGCAAAGCAAAAATAGAATCATATAAACTTTATTTATAACAATGATAAAAACATGTATATAATCCATATAAAATAGGAGAAAAAAAACAAAGTGCAAGACCAACCGGCAGGTATGGCTGAAAAAGAGGCAAAATGAATATAGTTACCTCCAAAGTATCAATATCACTTTAATAAATATATATAATCACCTGTTGAAAAAACATGTATATATAACCCACAATTCACCCGACACAGCAGCTGATAGTGATCATGCACCACATGGATAAAAAAGTGCAAATATAACGTAACATTAATTAGTACATAACCACAAATGTGCAAAATTGCAAAGTATGAAGGTAATAAACAAAGGGTGCAAGATCACCGTCAGCCGCAGCGACATGGAATATAACTATATAGCCACAGTGTATAAGAGAAGGAACATAATTACCTAATGGAAGCCACCAGCCAGGGACCCACGACACCCAACGTGCATTTCGCTGAGGAAAGCTTCGTCCAGGGGTGGTGGGTAACTGAAAATGAGGCTTATTTATATTCGTTATTGGCCAATGACAGAGAGGCGCACTGACTCTCCGTAAATATATCCCAAAAGATTAACCTGATATATTAACCCCTTCCCGACCCATGACGCCACGTAGGCGTCATGAAAGTCGGTGCCATTCCGACCCATGACGCCTATGCGGCGTCATGGAAAGATCGCGTCCCTGCAGATCGGGTGAAAGGGTTAACTCCCATTTCACCCGATCTGCAGGGACAGGGGGAGTGGTAGTTTAGCCCAGGGGGGGTGGCTTCACCCCCTCGTGGCTACGATCGCTCTGATTGGCTGTTGAAAGTGAAACTGCCAATCAGAGCGATTTGTAATATTTCACCCATTATAACGGGTGAAATATTACAATCCAGCCATGGCCGATGCTGAAATATCATCGGCCATGGCTGGAGATACTAGTGTGCCCCCACCCCACCCCTCCGATCGCCCCCCCTCCCCCCCGATCTGGCCGGTACACTGCTCCGGCTCCCCTCCGCCCTGTGCTCCGCTCCCCCCCGTGCTCGTGTCCGCTCCCCCCGTGCTCCAATCACCCCCCCGTGCTCCAATCACCCCCCCTGCACTCCGATCCACCCCCCCCCCGTGCTCCGTTCCACCCCCCCGTGCTCCATTCCAGCCCCCCCGTACTCCGTTCCACGCCCCCCGCGCTCCGTTCCACCCCTCCCGCGCTCCGATTCCCCCCCCCGTGCTCCGATCCCCCCCCCCGTGGTCCCCCCCACCCTATCATACTTACCGATCCAGCCGTGGTCCCGTCCGTCTTCTCCCGGGCGCCGCCATCTTCCAAAATGGCGGGCGCATGCGCAGTGCGCCCGCCGAATCTGCCGGCCGGCAGATTCGTTCCAAAGTGCATTTTGATCACTGAGATAGATTATATCTCAGTGATCAAAATAAAAAAAATAATAAATGACCCCCCCCCCCCCTTTGTCACCCCCATAGGTAGGGACAATAAAAAAATAAAGAAATTTTTTTTTTCCACTAATGTTAGAATAGGGTTAGGGTTAGGGGTAGGGTTAGGGTTAGGGGTAGGGTTAGGGGTAGGGTTAGGGGTAGGGCTAGGGTTAGGGGTAGGGTTAGGGTTAGGGCTAGGGTTAGGGCTAGGGTTAGGGCTAGGGTTAGGGTTAGGAATGTGCACACGTATTCTGGTCCTCTGCGGATTTTTCCGCTGCGGATTTGATAAATCCGCAGTGCTAAACCGCTGCGGATTTCTGGCGGATTTACCGCGTTTTTTTCTGCGCATTTCACTGCGGTTTTACAATTGCGATTTTCTATTGGAGCAGTTGTAAAACCGCTGCGGAATCCGCACAAAGAAGTGACATGCTGCGGAATGTAAACCGCTGCGTTTCCGTGCAGTTTTTCCGCAGCATGTGTACAGCGATTTTTGTTTCCCATAGGTTTACATTGAACTGTACACTCATGGGAAACTGCTGCGGATCCGCAGCGTTTTCCGCAGCGTGTGCACATACCTTTAGAATTAGGCTATGTGCACACGGTGCGGATTTGGCTGCGGATCCGCAGCAGTGTTCCATCAGGTTTACAGTACCATGTAAACATATGAAAAACCAAATCCGCTGTGCCCATGGTGCGGAAAATACCGCGCGGGAACGCTGCGTTGTATTTTCCGCAGCATGTCAATTCTTTGTGCGGATTCCGCAGCGTTTTACACCTGTTCCTCAATAGGAATCCGCAGGTGAAATCCGCACAAAAAACACTGGAAATCCGCGGAAAATCCGCAGGTAAAACACAGTGCCTTTTACCCGCAGATTTTTCAAAAATGGTGCGGAAATATCTCACACGAATCCGCAACGTGGGCACATAGCCTTAGGGTTAGGGTTGGAATTAGGGTTGTGGTTAGGGTTAGGGGTGTGTTGGGGTTAGTGTTGTGGTTAGGGGTGTGTTGGGGTTAGGGTTGTGATTAGGATTATGGCTACAGTTGGGATTAGGGTTAGGGGTGTGTTGGGGTTAGTGTTGGAGTTAGAATTGAGGGGTTACCACTGTTTAGGCACATCAGGGGTCTCCAAACGCAACATGGCGCCACCATTGATTCCAGCCAATCTCGTATTCAAAAAGTCAAATGGTGCTCCCTCACTTCCGAGCCCTGACGTGTGCCCAAACAGTGGTTTACCCCCACATATGGGGTACCAGCATACTCAGGACAAACTGCGCAACAATTACTGGGGTCCAATTTCTCCTGTTACCCTTGTGAATCTAAAAAAAATGCTTGCTAAAACATAATTTTTGAGGAAAGAAAAATGATTTTTTATTTTCACGGCTCTGCGTTGTAAACGTCTGTGAAGCACTTGGGGGTTCAAAGTGCTCACCACATATCTAGATAAGTTCCTTGGGGGGTCTAGTTTCTAAAATGGGGTCACTTGTGGGGGGTTTCTACTGTTTAGGCACACCAGGGGCTCTGCAAACGCAACGTGACACCCGCAGACCATTCCATCAAAGTCTGCATTGCAAAAGTCACTACTTCCCTTCTGAGCCCCGACGTGTGCCCAAACAGTGGTTTACCCCCACATATGGGGTATCAGCGTACTCAGGAGAAACTGGACAACAACTTTTGGGGTCCAATTTCTCCTGTAACCCTTGGGAAAATAAAAAATTCTGGGCTAAATAATTATTTTTGAGGAAAGAAAACGTATTTATTATTTTCACGGCTCTGCATTATAAACTTCTATGAAGCACTTGGGGGTTCAAAGTGCTCACCACACATCTAGATAAGTTCCTTTCAGGGTCTAGTTTCCAAAATGGGGTCACTTGTGGGGGGTTTCTACTGTTTAGGCACATCAGGGGCTCTGCAAACGCAACGTGACGCCCGCAGAGCATTCCATCAAAGTCTGCATTTCAAAACGTCACTACTTCAATTCCAAGCCCCAGCATGTGCCCAAACAGTAGTTTACCCCCACATATGGGGTATCACCGTACTCAGGAGAAACTGGACAACAAATATTGGGGTCAAATTTCTCCTGTTACCCTTGGGAAAATTAAAAAATTCTGGGCTAAATAATTATTTTTGAGGAAAGAAAACGTATTTATTATTTTCACGGCTCTGCATTATAAACTTCTATGAAGCACTTGGGGGTTCAAAGTGCTCACCACACATCTAGATAAGTTCCTTTGGGGGTCTAGTTTCCAAAATGGGGTCACTTGTGGGGGGTTTCTACTGTTAAGCCACATCAGGGGCTCTGCAAACGCAACGTGACGCCCACAGAGCATTCCATCAAAGTCTGCATTTCAAAACGTCACTACTTCACTTCCGAGCCCCGGCATGTGCCCAAACTGTGATTTACCCCCACATATGGGGTATCAGCGTACTCAGGAGAAACTGGACAACAACTTTTGGGGTCAAATTTCTCCTGTTACCCTTGGGAAAATAAAAAATTGCAGGCTAAAAGATCATCTTTGAGAAAATAATTTTTTTTTTTATTTTCATGGCTCTGCGTTATAAACTTCTGTGAAGCACTTGGGGGTTCAAAGTCCTCACCACACATCTAGATTAGTTCCTTTGGGGGTCTAGTTTCTAAAATGGTGTCATTTCCGGGGGATCTCCAATGTTTAGGCACACAGGGGATCTCCAAACGTGACATGGTGTCCGCTAATGATTGGAGCTAATTTTCCATTTAAAAAGCAAAATGGCGTGCCATCCCTTCCGAGCCCTGCCGTGCGCCCAAACAGTGGTTTACCCCCACATATGGGGTATCAGCGTACTCAGGACAAACTGGACAAGAACATTTGGGGTCCAATTTCTCCTATTATCCTTGGCAAAATAGGAAATTCCAGGCTAAAAAAATCATTTTTGAGGAAAGAAAAATTATTTTTTATTTTCATGGCTCTGCGTTATAAACTTCTGTGAAGCACCTGGGGGTTTAAAGTGCTCAATATGCATCTAGATAAGTTCCTTGGGGGGTCTAGTTTCCAAAATGGGGTCACTTGTGCGGGAGCTCCAATGTTTAGGCACACAGGGGCTCTCCAAACGCGACATGGTGTCCGCTAACAATTGGAGCTAATTTTCCATTCAAAAAGTCAAATGGCGCGCCTTCTCTTCCGAGCCCTGCCGAGTGCCCAAACAGTGGTTTACCCCCACATATGAGGTATCGGCGTACTCGGGAGAAATTGCCCAACAAATTTTATGATCCATTTTATCCTACTGCCCATGTGAAAATGAAAAAATTGAGGCGAAAAGAATTTTTTTGTGAAAAAAAATTACTTTTTCATTTTTACAGATCAATTTGTGAAGCACCTGAGGGTTTAAAGTGCTCACTAGGCATCTAAATTAGTTCCTTGGGGGGTCTAGTTTCCAAAATGGGGTCACTTGTGGGGGAGCGCCAATGTTTAGGCACACAGGAGCTATCCAAACGCGACATGGTGTCCGCTAACGATGGAAATAATTTTTCATTCAAAAAGTCAAATGGCGCTCCTTCCCTTCCGAGCCTTACCATGTGCCCAAACAGTGGTTTACCTCCACATGTGAGGTATTGGTGTACTCAGGAGAAATTGCCCAACACATTTTAGGATCCATTTTATCCTGTTGCCCATGTGAAAATGAAAAAATTGAGGCTAAAAGAATTTTTTTGTGAAAAAAAAGTACTTTTTCATTTTTACGGATCAATTTGTGAAGCACCTGGGGGTTCAAAGTGCTCACTATGCATCTAGATAAGTTCCTTGGGGCATCTAGTTTCCAAAATGGGGTCACTTGTGGGGGAGCTCCAATTTTTAGGCACACGGGGGCTCTCCAAACGTGACATGGTGTCCGCTAAAGAGTGGAGCCAATTTTTGATTCAAAAAGTCAAATGGCGCTCCTTCCCTTCCAAGCCCTGCCGTGCGCCAAAACAGTGGTTTACCCCCACATATGAGGTATCAGCGTACTCAGGACAAATTGGACAACAACTTTCGTGGTTCAGTTTCTCCTTTTACCATTGGGAAAATAAAAAAATTGTTGCTAAAAGATAATTTTTGTGACTAAAAAGTTAAATGTTCATTTTTTCCTTCCATGTTGCTTCTGCTGCTGTGAAGCACCTGAAGGGTTAATAAACTTCTTGAATGTGGTTTTGAGTACCTTGAGGGGTGCAGTTTTTAGAATGGTGTCACTTTTGGGTATTTTCAGCCATATAGACCCCTCAAACTGACTTCAAATGTGAGGTGGTCCCTAAAAAAAATGGTTTTGTAAATTTCGTTGTAAAAATGACAAATCGCTGGTCGAATTTTAACCCTTATAACTTCCTAACAAAAAAAAATTTTGTTTCCAAAATTGTGCTGATGTAAAGTAAACATGTGGGAAATGTTATTTATTAACTATTTTGTGTCACATATCTCTCTGGTTTAACAGAATAAAAATTCAAAATGTGAAAATTGCGAAATTTTCAAAATTTTCGCCAAATTTCCGTGTTTATCACAAATAAATGCAGAATTTATTGACCTAAATTTACCACTAACATGAAGCCCAATATGTCACGAAAAAACAATCTCAGAACCGCTAGGATCCGTTGAAGCGTTCCTGAGTTATTACCTCATAAAGGGACACTGGTCAGAATTGCAAAAAACGGCAAGGTCTTTAAGGTCAAAATAGGCTGGGTCTTGAAGGGGTTAATAACCACACAATCGACAAATACCATACAGACCAGATAAAAATAATAAATTATAAATCCATTATCCATCATGGTATAAAGGTCTTATTGACGCTTTTAGACAATCCACTTCCGGAGTATCTCTCATCATTTCCGGGTAACGCAAGTCAAGTTCCAGCCGTAACCATAGTAATAAAGCTCCGGTCACGTGAGCGGCGAAGATCCAAAATAGCCGCGTCCCTTCCGGATAACAAACAACTGATGACAGAGCGTAGCCATAGCAACAGGACGCGCCTACGTCCGTGGTAAGAGTCCGGAGTAAGTTGCACAACATCCGAATTAACTTGTTGTATGGCAGTGGTGCTAAGAGCGGCTTGCGTCCTCCATAAAAATCCGGAACAGCTGCGAGTTCAAGACTAGCAAAATACAGCAGAACCAATACCCATACATGATGGAGAAAGCATAACTAGCAATCCTGCTGCACACAAAATCCTGGGACATAAATCTGAATTATTATACAAAATGCCACATACAAATACAACAATTTATATAAAAAACTAAGTGAGGTGAGAAAGAAAACATACATACATACATACATACATACATACATAGCCCCCGGGCAAGTGCCGGGGCCCTGGCGAGACGGGGGGCCATTTATGGTAGTACACTACATCCCTGCTGTGTGTGACTACAGTGACTCAGTCATTGAAACCCCTCATCCCTGGCGGCGCATCGGCAGCAGGCGGCACAGAGCTCTGAGGGTTTCGCTGGCGCTTGGCACTGCGCAGCTGCAATACTCACCTCCGCTGGCCCATCACCATGGATACAATACAAAGAGTCACTTCCGGGCGACGCCGGGTCATCTGTCCTGTCACTTCCGGTCGGCTCGTCATCCTAAGAGCCGGCAAGAAGAGCTCAGAGAAGATCATCCGTTCGTTGTTCCATTCCACGTCCACCGTCCAGGGCAGGTCCAGCAGCGGCAAGCAGGAGAAGACTAGCAGCAGCTGCAGTCACGTGCATGGTTGGTGCACCCTCTCCCTGTGTCCACAACGAGGGCGACGGCGCCGAGTCAAGCAGTGAGTGAGTGACTCGTCTTCGGTGACGGTCCCAACGCTGCGCATTGCGGGGGCGGGGGGGAATGGGATGCAGCCTGCTGAGCCTGGGCCTGCTGCGTGCATCCTGTAATGCCAAGCTGTACTGCTTCATTCAGAGTTTGTGAACCAGGCCTTTCCTGGTTTCTGATCCTGGAGTCTGAGTTAGCCCTCAATGAGAAGATCATGTGTAGGTCATCATGTAGACTGAGGCTATTTCACCCTCCGCATTTTATCTCCCCCCATAGATAGTAAGAAGAGAACACTGACCCTTTTACTTTCCAAATCTCAAATGTTGCATCATACAGACTAAAGGCATAGACTGACTGTATATACTAAATGGCTGGCTGTGTTATATACTCCGTTGGCAGTGTGTGTTATATACTACGTCACGGAGCTGTGATATACTACGTGCGCTGTGTTATATACTGCGTGGGCTGTGTTATATACTGCGTGGGCTGTGCTGTATGGAGCGCCCCCAGACACAGGGCCACAGGATCTCGGTACCGGTCCTCTGTCTCAGTTCTGGGGTTACTGTGATATAGAAGATGCTAAGCACAGCCTAAATAGGGGAGGTGCACAGTCATAGGTGCCCAAACCTGAACGTATACAATATAAAGTGACTAGCACACTCCAGGGTGTTGTGATGCAAAAAAGTGGGGATTTATTACATACAGTAAATCACAAACGTTTCGGTCGATACTGGACCTTCATCAGTGTGCTACAAAAAAAGATTTATATACAGAACAAAAAACAATAAATGTGTTGTACATATGAAAGACCAAAACAAAACAAAAACAAAAGTATATACATCACGGAGACACAGGTCATAAAATGAGGAGAGAGAACAATGACCCTGGAGAACATTCAACTTGCGTGGATACAGGTGTATATATATATATCTATCCATACATAATTCTTTAAATCATGGGCTGCAAGTTCTAACATGGAAAAGCTGTTGGTACGCTGAGGACATGGGTCCAAGAGGGAGTGTGAGAGGACTACTTTGTGGAACACGAGCGGTGAAGTGATATGCCGAGGGGAGAGTTGGTGTACAGTGAACACATACCTAGGTATAATTGTATACTTGTATGGCCCCAAAAACAATAGAATACTTGGATTTGCATCTAGAGATGAGAAAACGGTGTTACGGTCACAGACACTAATGGTGCCGAGTGTGTGTGGAGCTAAATAAGGCTACCTACCAATCAGACATGCTGGAAAAAAAGCAACAAGCCGGGAAGAAACAGAACCAGGCTGGTCTGTGGAGTAATGGCGAAATAATAATGGAAATGTAAGACAAGATGCTATTGTGTGTACATGGAGAGTAATAAGGAGGGGTACATACCAACTGACGGTGAGTCAGAATAATGGGTGGCGCTGAGGCTTAAAAGAGCCGTCTGTAGGAGGAGGGTAAAAATCTGTTGTTAATGTACTACTACAGAGACCATGTAAATTGTACCGCCATAAGCTGCAGAGTGACGCTGAGAGACTTACCAGTACGCCGGGACACTAGGGATAAATGCGGTATCCACCGCTAATAGAGTGTGTGCAGGGATCGCCGGCATGGCCCTTTATATAGTGGGGCAGAGCGCAGTGTGCGGTGTGTGAGCTGGCAAGACACAGGAAGGGGCGGTGACTACATGGGAGTCCGCTGACTACAGGTTGCGGTGATGTGAGCGTTCCACAAATGGAGGTGCGTTCCCGTTGAGAGGAGCAGTGAATAGCCGTGCATTAGTGGTGGCCGAAAGGTGTCACAAAACGGCAGTGGAGAAGTGAAGTCAGAGCGGGCGATTCTGTGAAAAAGAGCAAAGATAATTACTATGCTATATTGAACACATTTAGCAGCAGACATGATAACTACATTGGAATATACCAAACGTGCAATATTGATACCGATATAGATGCAAACCAAGGGGTTATACAGGTAAAAAAAAAACGGGTTATATTACAGACCTGGAGAATAGGAACAACAATAATTGTTAGCAAAAACTCAGTGAGTTGCGGGGGTGAAAAGGACAACCCCTTAATTATGGGATATACAAGACCCAAAGATACTATACCATAGCAAAATGATTACATGATAAAAAAGGTGCACTTAGGTATAAACCTGATGAAAGAAACCATATGGGGCCACTAAAGATAGAGGTACTCCTGTCAAGGAAACAGAACTGCAGGTTATAAATAATATGATAACAAAATGTAGAATCATAAGGCAACGATAGCACATTGATGTTACAGATGATCAGAAATTAGATTTTTAATTTCAAATGAAGAACATTAGTTCGTAATCCCTGTTGAGACCTTTGGGACTTAAGGTGTTAAGCTCGTGTATCCAATAAGCCTCCCTACGCTTCAGCATAGTAACTCTGTCTCCCCCGCGGCGAGGTGGTGTGACCTGTTCAATTATTTGAAATCTGAGTTGGGACAGGTTGTGGCCTTTCTGTATGAAATGAGACGGTAATGGGAGCATGCAACTATATAAAGAAAAGGGAGGGATGTGAATGGGTGCTGTCGTGGGCTCTATAAAAGAGCATTACCGGTGAGTAATCCGGTATTTTCTATTCGCCACGACAGCACCCACTAGAGAGATTTACAGAGACTATAGATTGGGTGGGTTTACTGAGTCAAGGACCGATACCCCAAAGGTTAGATCAGAAGCAGAAGATAGGTCTAATCTATAGTGCTTATAGAATAGTGCTTATAGAAAGGTATTAGGCGGAGACCAAGTTGCAGCCTTACATATAAGGTCTATTGGCACGTTCGCCCTTTCTGCCCAGAAAGTCAACAAGGCTCTTGTAGAGTGCGCCCCCACATGCATTGGAGGATCTCTTCCTCCAGCTTTATATGCCAAGATTATGGCATCTCTGATCCAGCGAGATAACGTGTTCTTTGTGACTCTGGATCCTTTGGTTTTACCCTGGAAAGACACAAAGAGAGCCCTACTCTTCCTCCAGTCCCTAGTTCTCTCTAAATAGGCCAGAACAGTCCTTTTAACATCTAGGGTATGAAGTCTTACTTCTTCTGGAGTTGAGTGGTCTTTATAAAAAGTAGGTAATAAGATCTCCTGGGATCTATGAAAACTAGTGGCTACCTTAAAGAGATAACATGGGTCCGTTTTCAAAATTATTCTGTCTGATGTCACAGATAAAAAAGGAGGATCTATTGATAATGCATGGAGATCGCTCACTCTTCTAGCAGATACCAAAGCTACTAATAATACTGTTTTCAATGAGATATCTTTTAATGAGGCTGTATGACGAGGCTCAAAAGGGCTTTGTGTCAATGCATCTAGGACTAAAGTTAGATCCCACTGCAGAATCTGCGGTATATTAATTGGTCTTGATCGCTCACATGCAGATATAAATCGGGATATCCACCTATTGCCCACAACATCATAATTAAAGAGAGCTCCAAGAGCTGAAACCTGAACCTTCAGAGTGCTTACGGAGAGCCCTAACTCCAGACCCTTCTGTAGAAACTCTAATATAGAGAATATAGGAACTTCAGAAGAAAGTTGTGCGGTATGGAATTCGAGAAATTTCTTCCAGATTTTAACATAAATTCTGGTAGTGGAAGGCTTTCTACTCCTTATGAGGGTATCTGTTAACCCTCTAGAAAATCCCCTAAGATTTAATAACCGCCTCTCAAATTCCAGACAGTCAAGTTCATGCCCTTTACCTGAGGATGGAGGAATGGTCCCTGAGACAGGAGGTCCTTGTACTGAGGCCGAATCCAGGGGTCTGTAATTGACATTGCCCTGAGCCACGAAAAACCATGGCCTCTTGGGCCAGAATGGGGCTATCAACAAAACCCTTGCCCCTTCTTCCCTTATTTTACTTATTACTATTGGCAATAGATTCCATGGAGGAAAAGCATAAGCTAGGTTGAATGTCCATGGTACCTGGAGGGCATT
Source organism: Ranitomeya imitator (assembly GCF_032444005.1). Taxonomy (NCBI): domain Eukaryota; kingdom Metazoa; phylum Chordata; class Amphibia; order Anura; family Dendrobatidae; genus Ranitomeya; species Ranitomeya imitator. Next base: position 690,675,445 of record NC_091285.1, read on the forward strand.
GAATATGTCTGGATTGTCCTCTCTTCATAGAGAGGCAAACACTTTGACTTGACGGTTGGCTCTTGTGGAAAACAAGTCTATTTGAGGTACACCCCATCGGGCTGTTATTAATTTGAAAATCTTTCTGTTGAGCAACCATTCCCCCTGATGAAGAGTGTGACAGGTGAGGAAATCGGCACGTAAGTTGTCTATGCCTCTGACGTGTATCGCTGACAAGGATAGCAGATGACCTTCGGCTAACTCCATGATGTCTGATGCCACCCCCATAAGATTGTCTGACCGTGTACCTCCTTGATGGTTCAGATAGGCCACCGCGGCGGTGTTGTCGGAGAAGACCCTTGTGTGAGAGCCTCTCAGCTGAGGGAAAAAGTGGAGTAGCGAATAATATATAGCTTTTCATTCTTTAAAGGGAACCTGTCACCCCGTTTTTTGAGATTGAGATATAAATACTGTTAAATAGGGCCTGTGCTGTGCGTTACTATAGTGTATGTAGTGTACCCTGATTCCCCATGTATGCTGAGAAATACATTACCAAAGTCGCCGTTTTCGCCTGTCAATCAGGCTGGTCAGGTCGGGTGGGCGTGTTCACAGCGCTCTTTTCTTCCCCAGCTTTCCGCTGGTGGCGTAGTGGTGTGCGCATGTCGCAGTGATGAATCCACTGTTTGCATCTCGGCTTTGGGAAAATGGCCGCCGCGATCTCTTCTGCGCACGCGCGGCATCCCGCGGCCATTTTCCTGAAGCCCCGTGCAGCAGAACACTACATCTGCGCACGCGCGGCCCCAGGAAGATGGCCGCCCCACCGATGAAAGGGATGACAGCGCAGATCGCGCGCTGTGTCATCACGTGCCCGCAGGGAATTCGGAACTTGGACATGCGCACACCACTACGCCACCAACGGAAAGCTGGGGAAGAAAAGAGCGCTGCGAACACGCCCATCCGACCTGACCAGCCTGATTGACAGGCGAAAACGGCGACTTTGGTAATGTATTTCTCAGCATACATGGGGAATCAGGGTACACTACATACACTATAGTAACGCACAGCACAGGCCCTATTTAACAGTATTTATATCTCAATCTCAAAAAACGGGGGTGACAGGTTCCCTTTAACATTAGAGGAATTATTAAGCTCTGATCTGGCCCAGAGACCCTATCTGATCCTGAAAATGTGCCCCCCAGCCTTCAGGACTAGTATTTGTGGTCACTTTACTAGAAGGGGGGATCACCCATAAAACTCCTTTCGACAGATTTTCCCAATTCAACCACCATGTAAGGGAGTGTACTACTTCTAACGTTAGAAGAGGACATTAAAAAGAGAGGATGTTTGGATAAGACAGTTTTTTCTTATACAAACCTCTGCAGATGTCTAGTATGGAATTGTGCCCACTGAACCGCAGGAATACAAGAAGTCAGAGATCCTAGCAATGACATGGCACTTCTCAATGACATACTACGCTTTCTGATCGCTAAGGTCACTTTATCTACTATGGAGGCCTTCTTATCATCAGGAAGCTTACATATTTGGTCAACTGAATCCAGAAGGAGCCCAAGAAATTTTTGACATGTTACCGGCTAGAGTCTGGATTTTCCCCAGTTGACAATCCAGCCAAGTGTTTGCAAAGAAAACACTACTTCCTCCAACCTTTGCCCACACTGTAGGGAGCTTTTACCTACAATCAACAGGTCATCTAGATACGGAATTACCAGTGTGTCTTTTACCCGCAGAAATGACATTACTTCCAATAACAATTTAGTAAAAACCCTCGGAGTCATAGATAAGCCAAGGGGCATTGCTCTGTAAAGCAGATGACGAACCCGCCCATCTATAACAACTGCTATCCGAAGAAATTGCTGGTGTAACTGGTGTATAGGAAGATGGTAATAAGCATCCTTAAGATCCAGTACTACCATGTAACAATTTGGAAATAAATTTTTTATAGCTGAACGAATGGATTCCATTTTAAATGTTCTGGGTTTTATAAAGGTGTTCAGTTTTCTCAAATTAATTATAGTTCTGAAAGAGCCGTCAGGCTTGGTAATCAGAAACAAGGGAGAGTAAAATCCTTTTACCCATTTGAGATGGCGGGACCTCTATTAAGACTTGTTTGGACAAGAGGGATTTAATTTCTGTTTCGAGGGCCTCCTGCTGAGGCCTGGATTTTAAGGAAGTGAGAAGGAAAGAACCCGGAGGTGTTTGAATAAAATCTAATGTGAGGCTTGAAGATACCAAATTGATGGCCCATGGATTAACAGTTATTTCCTTCCATTGTTCAACAAATTCTAGTAGTCTAGCTCCCACTGGTGAAATATGATCAACGGAACTTATCCGCTGGTTTAAAGGGGCGTTTATTGAACAAATTTCCTTTTGTTTGAACTCTTTATTATTCCAACGGTCCTTAAAGCCTCCCTTCTTGCCAAATGGTGGCTTCCTGAACGCCCTTCTGTAAGAAGAAATAAAGGGATTAGGGAACCCCTTCTTCCTTTCACCCGCCTTAGTGAGTATTTCATCTAGGACTGCTCCAAAGAGGTACTCAGCCTGACAGGGTATGGCACACAACTTAGACCTGGACTGGGCATCTCCCTTCCAGTTTTTTAACCATAACGCACGACGAGCCGTATTAGTGAGGCTAACTGTTTTGGCTGCCAGGTAGAGCGAGTCTATTGAGGCATCAGATATAAAAGCCGCAGCCCCCTTAATCAAAGGAATAGCAGCACGCAATTTCTCCATGGATATGTTGATGTTTTGGTCCAGCTGCTCTAGCCAAACCAGCATAGATCTGCTAGTTGACGTGGCTGAGATTGCTGGTTTAAACGCGGTGACACAGGCTTCCCATGATTTTTTTAAGAAGTGCGTCCGATTTTCTGTCCATAGGATCTGACAAAGAGCCTGCATCCTCCACAGGTAAGGAGGAACGGCGAGAGGTGGATGCCACAGCCGCATCCACTTTAGGCACTTTAGACCAAGTGACCAAGTCCTCATTATCAAAGGGGTACCGCCTTTTACATGATACTGCACAAAACCCCTTTTGTCCTTTACTCCACTCCCTTTTAACAAGGTCTTTAATGGCCTGAATTACAGGGAACACATGGCCCTTCCGTTGGGAAAGACCAGCGAACATAACGTCCTGAGGTGTCTGAGGTTCCTTAGACTCTGATAACCCCATAGTTCCTACCACATTCACAGCCGAACTACCTCCCAAGGACTGAAGCTCTTCCCGGATCATGAGACGTATCTCATTCATCCTGACCGAACTCTCCTGCTGCAAAGTGTGATCTATGCAATTTTGACACAATTTCTTTATATATGAGTCACGTAGAGGCTCGTTACATATTGCACACTGCTTGTGCTTAGTCTCTCCCATCCGTTTAGCCGGCTGCTGGGTTGTTTGATCGCCCTGGGGTGTAGAACGGGACGACTTTTTCACTGATTTATCAGTGGAAAAAACCAAACCAGGAAAAATAGGAGAAATAGAGCGCACTACTCGTACCAACTAGAATAAAGTACCAATCGGGGTGCAAACAAGCAGCCAAAACATGGAGAACAACGACAAGAGAAAAGAAGCTGCTCAATAGAATGCACACCCAAAATAAATAAAAAAGAATATATAAACTATAACCAAAAGAGTTTTTATTGACACACAACAACTTCAAACACATAAAACATCAGTACAAAGTACATTTGGCACACATAAACAAATAACAAGTTAGAAATACAAATACAATAAACAAGTCTGCAAACCTGGATATATATGATACAAATAATAACCCTCTGGCTCATGGAGCTAGTACCGAAAAAATGGGCAAGCGTATATAACCCTAAAGCAGCAAAAATATGCCTACCACAACCAGGGGAAAAATTTTTTTTATATTTCAAAGGACCATCATAATGGCCAAACCACTCAAGTCTAGTGGTTCAGACAGCAATAAGCCATGGGGTCCAAACGTACCACATGCCCCTAATGAGGCGACCAAGATGTAACATACCTACTGAAGAGGGCTTCAGTAGGGCGATACGCGTTGGGCAGTTTCTCTTTTGGCTCACACTTGTCTGCACCTGGGGACGGCGTACCTCCTTTTCCCACTTTTGGTATGTTACATCTTGGTCGCCTCATTAGGGGCATGTGGTACGTTGGGACCCCATGGCTTATTGCTGTCTGAACCACTAGACTTGAGTGGTTTGGCCATTATGATGGTCCTTTGAAATATAAAAAATTTTTTTCCCCTGGTTGTGGTAGGCATATTTTTGCTGCTTTAGGGTTATATACGCTTGCCCATTTTTTCGGTACTAGCTCCATGAGCCAGAGGGTTATTATTTGTATCATATATATCCAGGTTTGCAGACTTGTTTATTGTATTTGTATTTCTAACTTGTTATTTGTTTATGTGTGCCAAATGTACTTTGTACTGATGTTTTTAATTATGTTTTATGTGTTTGAAGTTGTTGTGTGTCAATAAAAACTCTTTTGGTTATAGTTTATATATTCTTTTTTATTTATTTTGGGTGTGCATTCTATTGAGCAGCTTCTTTTCTCTTGTCGTTGATTTATCAGTGGAGTCACTCACTTTCGAGTGTCCACTGCCTTCCTTTCTAGCATCACCACTAGGCAGGATTAAATCCTCCAGTGGACGCTCGATATTCTCCTGAGACGACATGTTGCGCACAGACTAATGTCCTATCTGTTCTAAATAGTGTAGGCTATTTGAGGAAACACACCCCCTCCTTCTTTTTTTTTTTTTTTTTTCATACCTGACCATGGGGAGTCAGATCGGAGTAGCGGTGTGTGACGCTGGTGTGGGCCATGGCCAGCAGTGGACGCAGCAGAAGTATGAACCCGTCAAGTATGCTGTCCCATTCTCCACCGTCGTCTATCGCCAGGGCATCGCATCCACCGCTGCAATGGTGTCCATACCGGAACACCAGACTGACCTCGCGCCCCCGGAAGTTCAGCCATCTACTTCCGGAATGCCGACCATACCGCGCATGTGCACGCTCCATCTCTTCCATGAGGCTGAAGTTACCGCTACTGAGCCCGCCGCTGCAGCGCTATCCGTGCTGCACCACCACCTTGAACAGAGGGGTAAGCTATAATTGTCTCACAGTGACTACTTACCGGCTTATAGCCGAAGGGACGTCTGCAGCCATGCGGTGGAGCGATACAACAGTGTCCCAGCAGGGAGACTGTTGACAATCCGGCATCCATACTGATGCGATCAGAAGAGGGGGGGAGCCAACAGGAACGTACCCCGTCTCTGATACTCACTCTGGAGCCCCTGCCGCTCAACAGAGACGTACAGGCGGCAGTCCAGGCGAGCTTTCCTCTTCCTAAACTTGCAGAGATTCTCTCTGAGGGTTTCCCACCAGGAACAGGAAACCAACTGAGGAGCAAGGGGGGACCGCCCCTTTTATCTCTCTGTAGGTTTCCTGTTCCTAGGGGCGGATCCCCTCTCTCTTGTGGGTGCTGTCGTGGCGAATAGAAAAAAGTTATTATTCAGAACGATAGACAGGAGCTCACAACACAGGTCAGGAAGATCGGGGTTCATGTGATTAGTGGTGAATAGCCAGCGGACAGATTGTATGCCATTTGTATGGGGTATGGACGTGTACAAGTCCTTCACATCAAAGGATACTAGATAGGCGTCAGGAGGGACAGGGGATATGTTCCTCAGTTTCCAGAAAGGCACCCGTGTCAAGAAGGAAGGAAGTGGTGTTCCTAATGAGGGGTGTCAAGATCTTTTCTAAGTAGATGGAAATGGGGGGCCAAGATCGAATCAGTAGATGCCACATTGGGTCTACCAGGTGGATTATGTAAACACTTGTGGATCTTGGGTAGGATGTAAATTACTGGTGTAATCGGATGTTTCGTAGTCAAAAAGGCCCGAGTTTTGCAATCTAGGATGCCACGGGTTTGAAACCTGTCTGGAGTTGTGCGGATGAAATCTTGGATGGTTTGAGTGGGATTATGGGAAAGTTTTTTGTATGTGGTAGTGTCGCTGAGTTGGCGGTACACTTCATTCTTATAGAGGGGTTTTGTCCATTACCACTATGACCCCACCCTTATCTGCTGGCTTGATAATGATGTCCTTCTCTTGTTTTAAGGATGTTAAGGCCTGTCTCTCGGTAACGGAAAGATTTGAAGGGTAGTGGATCCTACCTCTATCCGTGTCGTTCCTCAGTTTTTGAAAAGATTTGTCTACAAATTGGATGAAGGTCTCAAGGGGATGTGACCCTTTTGGTGGCTGATATGTGCTCTTATCACGTAGCCCGAGGCTAGCTGCAGTAATCCCTATAGGTGCCGTGGCTTGTAGGTTAGGGGGTGTTGCATGGTCTGTATCAGCAAAGTGTAACTTGAGTCTTAAGGATCTGTAGAACTTCTGCAGATCCATATCCATTTGGAACGTGTTGTTTGTAACTCGGACAAAATGAGAGCCCTTTTTGTAAGGCGCTGTGTTCAGCTACCCCTAGAGTTTTGGAGGAAATATTTACGACTAACAGTTGTGTACCTGAGATCGTGTCACTCTCGCAAAGTCCATGTTTCTGGGTCCTGTGAAGCCCCCGTCTGGTCCTCTTCTTTTGCCTTGTCGTTTGTCGGCCTAAAAAACGACCCGGATACGGGTATCTGCCAGGTCTCTCTGGATCCGAATCTGACGTAGTGTAGTCCACTGATGAATGGTAACCTTCCTGCCTGGAAGGTTTTCTGGAGGTAGACTTGTCCTGCCATTGGTACACTCTATTTAGTTCACAGTCCTCAAGGTCCCTTTGGAACTTGGTCCTTTTTTTCAGCTCAATGTCGCGGCGATGTAGACTGATGTTAGAATCGATTTTCTTCTTAAGGGAATTAAATTCGTCAACCGATATGGTGGAAGAGAGTTGACTCTCGAGATTCTTGATCTATTCCTGGGTGGTAGAGATCTCCTTGTGAAGGTGTTCTAATGTTAGGACCATAAGATCAAAGGAGCATTTGTTTAAAATCAATTCAAACTTAGTACAGAATTCAGTGGAATTGCTAAATAGGGTGGGACGGAGTGAAACCCTTAGGTACCTTCACACTGAACGATATCGCTAGCGATCCGTGACGTTGCAGCGTCCTGGCTAGTGATATCGTTCAGTGTGACAGCGACCAACGATCAGGCCCCTGCTGGGAGATCGTTGGTCGCTGCACAAAGTCCAGAACTTTATTTTGTCGCTGATCTCCCTGCAGACATCGCTGAATCGGCGTGTGTGATGCCGATTCAGCGATGTCTTCACTGGTAACCAGGGTAAACATCGGGTTACTAAGCGCAGGGCCGCGCTTAGTAACTCGATGTTTACCCTGGTTACCATCGTAAAAGTAAAAAACAAACACTACATACTTACCTTCAGTTGTCTGTCCTCGGTGCTGTGCTTTCCTGCACTGGCTGTGAGCGCCGGTCAGCCGGAAAGCACAGCGGTGACGTCACCGCTCTGCTTTCCGGCCGCTGTGCTCAGTCAGTGCAGGAAAGCAGAGTGCCGGGGACAGACAGCTGAAGGTAAGTATGTAGTGTTTGTTTTTTTTACTTTTACGATGGTAACCAGGGTAAACATCGGGTTACTAAGCGCGGCCCTGCGCTTAGTAACCCGATGTTTACCTTGGTTACCGGCATCGTTGGTCGCTGGAGAGCGGTCTGTGTGACTAGGTTATCCTTGATATTACGCGGTCTTTTAAAGCATGGGAGAAAAGGATGTTGAAATTCTTGGATCGACATTGGCCCCACACACTCTGGCCCAACTCAGCGTTTTCTAGCCAACCCCAAAACGGGTACCTTCCTGTGCCTGAGTTGCAATCAGTGCAACAACGTACTGCGGGGCAATACCATACATCACCCACACACAGGAAAGAGATACCCAATCAACAAGTTTTTTACCTGTGATACTAATTACGCAGTCTATTTAATCAAATGCCCCTGTGGTCTTTTGTATGTGGGTGAGACCACTCAGTCAGTAAAATCACGTATATCTAAACATAAGTCCACCATTCGGTGCAAAAATCTCATGCTCCCATTACCGTCTCATTTCATACAGAAAGGCCACAACCTGTCCCAACTCAGATTTCAAATAATTGAACAGGTCACACCACCTCGCCGCGGGGGAGACAGAGTTACTATGCTGAAGCGTAGGGAGGCTTATTGGATACACGAGCTTAACACCTTAAGTCCCAAAGGTCTCAACAGGGATTACGAACTAATGTTCTTCATTTGAAATTAAAAATCTAATTTCTGATCATCTGTAACATCAATGTGCTATCGTTGCCTTATGATTCTACATTTTGTTATCATATTATTTATAACCTGCAGTTCTGTTTCCTTGACAGGAGTACCTCTATCTTTAGTGGCCCCATATGGTTTCTTTCATCAGGTTTATACCTAAGTGCACCTTTTTTATCATGTAATCATTTTGCTATGGTATAGTATATTTGGGTCTTGTATATCCCATAATTAAGGGGTTGTCCTTTTCACCCCCGCAACTCACTGAGTTTTTGCTAACAATTATTGTTGTTCCTATTCTCCAGGTCTGTAATATAACCCAGTTTTTTTTACCTGTATAACCCCTTGGTTTGCATCTATATCGGTATCAATATTGCACGTTTGGTATATTCCAATGTAGTTATCATGTCTGCTGCTAAATGTGTTCAATATAGCATAGTAATTATCTTTGCTCTTTTTCACAGAATCGCCCGCTCTGACTTCACTTCTCCACTGCCGTTTTGTGACACCTTTCGGCCACCACTAATGCACGGCTATTCACTGCTCCTCTCAACGGGAACGCACCTCCATTTGTGGAACGCTCACATCACCGCAACCTGTAGTCAGCGGACTCCCATGTAGTCACCGCCCCTTCCTGTGTCTTGCCAGCTCACACCGCACACTGCGCTCTGCCCCACTATATAAAGGGCCATGCCGGCGATCCCTGCACAGTCCATTAGCGGTGGATACCGCATTTATCCCTAGTGTCCCGGCGTACTGGTAAGTCTCTCAGCGTCACTCTGCAGCTTATGGCGGTACAATTTACATGGTCTCTGTAGTAGTACATTAACAATAGATTTTTACCCTCCTCCTACAGACAGCTCTTTTAAGCCTCAGCGCCACCCATTATTCTGACTCACCGTCAGTTGGTATGTACCCCTCCTTATTACTCTCCATGTACACACAATAGCATCTTGTCTTACATTTCCATTATTATTTCGCCATTACTCCACAGACCAGCCTGGTTCTGTTTCTTCCCGGCTTGTTGCCTTTTTTCCAGCATGTCTGATTGGTAGGTAGCCTTATTTAGCTCCACACACACTCGGCACCATTAGTGTCTGTGACCGTAACCCCGTTTTCTCATCTCTAGATGCAAATCCGAGTATTCTATTGTTTTTGGGGCCATACAAGTATACAATTATACCTAGGTATGTGTTGACTGTACACCGACTCTCCCCTCGGCATATCACTTCACCGCTCGTGTTCCACAAAGTAGTCCTCTCACACTCCCTCTTGGACCCATGTCCTCAGCGTACCAACGGCTTTTCCATGTTAGAACTTGCAGCCCATGATTTAAAGAATTATGTATGGATAGATATATATATATGCACCTGTATCCACGCAAGTTGAATGTTCTCCAGGGTCATTGTTCTCTCTCCTCATTTTATGACCTGTGTCTCCGTGATGTATATACTTTTGTTTTTGTTTTGTTTTTGTCTTTCATATGTACAACACATTTATTGTTTTTTGTTCTGTATATAAATCTTTTTTGTAGCACACTGATGAAGGTCCAGTATCGACCGAAACGTTTGTGATTTACTGTATGTAATAAATCCCCACTTTTTTGCCCAACACCCTAGAGTGTGCTAGTCACTTTATATTGTATCAGTTCTGGGGTTGTCACGGTGGCTGGAGCCAGTCCGTGACCCTGCTAAGGGGCGTCCAATAAAAGGAGTGATGGTAGTTTGTCAAGGGTTCGTGACGCCACCTGTGGTGGTCGGTCAGGGCGACCGACGCTGCTTAGGGGTCCGCTGGAGTGATGGAATGGCAGCTAGATGGTATACCTTCCCACAGGTGAAGTGCTTCCCCAGGGCTTCCCAGTAGTGTAGGTGGCGATGGTGTGAGGCGCAGTTAATAACTAGGACACAGGGTCGCAGTCTCTTTACCTTTTACTGAAGACTTCGGGATCCTCAATCCAGAGCACAGTTAACAGGGCTGGCTGAGTCCGGCCGGTCCGAAGGCACATCCAGAGTTCCCTTTGCAGGTGGAAATCACTGCCTACCACTAGCGCCTGTGTGTTGTAGTCCTTCCCTGCTGAGCATTCGGGATAGTCCTCACAACTTCTGTTCTCGTGTTTTCTCTCTCTCTCTCTCTCTCTCTCTTCGTCCCCCAAGTTATCTGGATAGGACGCACCCGTTTGACGGGAAGGCGATGAATGGAGATGAAGACTTCATTTTTCAGCACGACCTGGCACCTGCTCACAGTGCCAAAACCACTGGTAAATGGTTTACTGACCATGGTATTACTGTGCTCAATTGGCCTGCCAACTCTCCTGACCTGAACCCCATAGAGAATCTGTGGGATATTGTGAAGAGAAAGTTGAGAGACGCAAGACCCAACACTCTGGATGAGCTTAAGGCCGCTATTGAAGCATCCTGGGCCTCCATAACATCTCAGCAGTGTCACAGGCTTATTGCCTCCATGCCACGTCGCATTGAAGCAGTCATTTCTGCCAAAGGATTCCCGACCAAGTATTGAGTGCATAACTGAACATTATTATTTGTTGGTTTTTTTGTTTGTTATTAAAAAACACTTTTATTTGATTGGATGGGTGAAATATGCTAATTTATTGAGACAGGTTTTTTGGGTTATCAGGAGTTGTATGCCAAAATCATCAGTATTAAAACAATAAAAGACCTGACAAATTTCAGTTGGTGGATAATGAATCTATAATATATGAAAGTTTAATTGTAATCATTACATTATGGTAAATAATGAAATTTAACACTATATGCTAATTTTTTTAGAAGGACGTGTATACTGTGTGGCTGTGTTATACACTGCGTGGGCTGTGTTATATACTGCGTGAGCTGTGCTATATCCCCTTTACCCCCAAGGGTGGTTTGCACGTTAATGACCGGGCCAATTTTTACAATTCTGACCACTGTCCCTTTATGAGGTTATAACTCTGGAACGCTTCAACGGATCCTGGTGATTCTGACATTGTTTTCTCGTGACATATTGTACTTCATGATAGTGGTAAAATTTCTTTGCTAGTACCTGCGTTTATTTGTGAAAAAAACTAATTTGGCGAAAATTTTGAAAATTTCGCAATTTTCAAACTTTGAATTTTTATGCAATTAAATCACAGAGATATGTCACACAAAATACTTAATAAGTAACATTTCCCACATGTCTACTTTACATCAGCATAATTTTGGAACCAAAATTTTTTTTTGTTAGGGAGTTATAAGGGTTAAAAGTTGACCAGCAATTTCTCATTTTTACAACACCATTTTTTTTAGGGACCACATCTCATTTGAAGTCATTTTGAGGGGTCTATATGATAGAAAATACCCAAGTGTGACACCATTCTAAAAACTGCACCCCTCAAGGTGCTCAAAACCTCATTCAAGAAGTTTATTAACCCTTCAGGTGCTTCACAGGAATTTTTAGAATGTTTAAATAAAAATGAACATTTAACTTTTTTTCACAAAAAATGTACTTCAGCTCCAATTTGTTTTATTTTACCAAGGGTAACAGGAGAAAATGGACCCCAAAAGTTGTTGTACAATTTGTCCTGAGTACGCTGATACCCCATATGTGGGGGTAAGCCACTGTTTGGGTGCATGACAGAGCTTGGAAGCGAAGGAGGGCAATTTGACTTTTCAATGCAAAATTGACAGGAATTGAGATGGGACGCCATGTTGCGTTTGGAGAGCCACTGATGTGCCTAAACATTGAAACCCCCCACAAGTGACACCATTTTGGAAAGTAGACCCCCTAAGGAACTTATCTAGAGGTGTGGTGAGCACTTTGACCCACCAAGTGCTTCACAGAAGTTTATAATGCAGAACCGTAAAAATAAAAAATCATATTTTTTCACAAACATTATCTTTTCGCCCCCAATTTTTTATTTTTCCAAGGGTAAGAGAAGAAATTGGACCTCAAAAGTTGTTGTACAATTTGTCCTGAGTACGCTGATACCCCATATGTGGGGGTAAACCACTGTTTGGGCACATGGTAGAGCTCGGAAGGGAAGGAGCACCGTTTGACTTTTCATGCCAAAATTGACAGGAATTGAGATGGGACGCCATGTTGCATTTGGAGAGCCACTGATGTGCCTAAACATTGAAACCCCCCACAAGTGACACCATTTTGGAAAGTAGACCCCCTAAGGAACTTGTCTAGATGTGTGGTGAGCACTTTGACCCACCAAGGGCTTCACAGAAGTTTATAATGCAGAACCGTAAAAATAAAAAATCATATTTTTTCACAAACATTATCTTTTCGCCCCCAATTTTTTATTTTTCCAAGGGTAAGAGAAGAAATTGGACCTCAAAAGTTGTTGTACAATTTGTCCTGAGTACGCTGATACCCCATATGTGGGGGTAAACCACTGTTTGGGCACATGGTAGAGCTCGGAAGGGAAGGAGCACCGTTTGACTTTTCATGCCAAAATTGACAGGAATTGAGATGGGACGCCATGTTGCATTTGGAGAGCCACTGATGTGCCTAAACATTGAAACCCCCCACAAGTGACACCATTTTGGAAAGTAGACCCCCTAAGGAACTTGTCTAGATGTGTGGTGAGCACTTTGACCCACCAAGGGCTTCACAGAAGTTTATAATGCAGAGCCATAAAAATAAAACAAATTTTTTTCCCACAAAAATTATTTTTTAGCCCCCAGTTTTGTATTTTCCCTAGAGTAACAGGAGAAATTGGACCCCAAAAGTTGTTGTCCAATTTGTCCTGAGTGCGCTGATACCCCATATGTGGGGGAGGAACCACCGTTTGGGCGAATGGGAGGGCTCGGAAGGGAAGGAGCGCCATTTGGAATGCAGACTTAGATGGAATGGTCTGCATGCGTCACATTGCGTTTGCAGAGCCCCTAATGTACCTAAACAGTAGAAACCCCCCACAAGTGACACCATTTTGGAAAGTAGACCCCCTAAGGAACTCATCCAGATGTGTTGTGAGAGCTTTGAACCCCCAAGTGTTTCACTACAGTTTATAACGCAGAGCCGTGAAAATAAAAAATCTTTTTTTTTCCCACAAAAATTATTTTTTAGCCCCCAGTTTTGTATTTTCCCAAGGGTAACAGGAGAAATTGGACCCCAAAAGTTGTTGTCCTATTTGTCCTGAGTACGCTGATACCCCATATGTTGGGGTAAACCCCTGTTTGGGCACACGGGAGAGCTCGGAAGGGAAGGAGCACTGTTATACTTTTTCAACGCAGAATTGGCTGGAATTGAGATCGGACGCCATGTCGCGTTTGGAGAGCCCCTGATGTGCCTAAACAGTGGAAACCCCCCAATTATTACTGAAACCCTAATCCAAACACACCCCTAACCCTAATTCCAACGGTAACCCTAACTACACCTCTAACCCTAATCCCAACCCTATTCCCAACTGTAAATGTAATCTAAACCCTAACCCTTACTTTAGCCCCAACCCTAACTGTAGCCCTAGCCCTAGCCCTAACCCTAACCCTAGCCCTAGCCCTAGCCCTAGCCCTAACCCTAGCCCTAACCCTAATGGGAAAATGGAAATAAATACATTTTTTTTATTTTTCCCTAACTAAGGGGGTGATGAAGGGGGGTTTGATTTACTTTTATATCGAGTTTTTTAGCGGATTTTTATGATTGGCAGCCGTCACACACTGAAAGACACTTTTTATTGCAAAAAATATTTTTTGCGTTACCACATTTTGACAGCTATAATTTTTCCATATTTTGGTCCACAGAGTCATGTGAGGTCTTGTTTTTTGCGGGACGAGTTGACATTTTTATTGGTAACATTTTTGGGCACGTGACATTTTTTGATCGCTTTTTATTCCGATTTTTGTGAGGAAGAATGACCAAAAACCAGCTATTCATGAATTTCTTTTGGGGGAGGCGTTTATACCGTTCCGCGTTTGCTAAAATTGATAAAGAAGTTTTATTCTTCGGGTCAGTACGATTACAGCGACACCTCATTTATATCATTTTTTTATGTTTTGGCGCTTTTATACGATAAAAACTATTTTATCGCTTTATTCTCAGGACTAACTTTTTTTTTTTTGCTGATGATGCTGTATGGTGGTTCGTTTTTTGCGGGATAAGATGACGTTTTCAGCGGTACCATGGTTATTTATATCTGTCTTTTTGATCGCGTGTTATTCCACTTTTTGTTCGGCGGTATGATAATAAAGCGTTGTTTTTTGCCTCGTTTTTTTTTTTTTCCTTACGGTGTTTACTGAAGGGGTTAACTAGTGGGCCAGTTTTATAGGTCGGGTTGTTACGGATGCGGCGATACTAAATATGTGCACTTTTATTGGTTTTTTTTTTTTATTTAGATGAAGAAATGTATTTATGGGAATAATATATACAGTGGGGCAAAAAAGTATTTAGTCAGTCAGCAATAGTGCAAGTTCCACCACTTAAAAAGATGAGAGGCGTCTGTAATTTACATCATAGGTAGACCTCAACTATGGGAGACAAACTGAGAAAAAAAAATCCAGAAAATCACATTGTCTGTTTTTTTTAACATTTTATTTGCATATTATGGTGGAAAATAAGTATTTGGTCAGAAACAAACAATCAAGATTTCTGGCTCTCACAGACCTGTAACTTCTTCTTTAAGAGTCTCCTCTTTCCTCCACTCATTACCTGTAGTAATGGCACCTGTTTAAACTTGTTATCAGTATAAAAAGACACCTGTGCACACCCTCAAACAGTCTGACTCCAAACTCCACTATGGTGAAGACCAAAGAGCTGTCAAAGGACACCAGAAACAAAATTGTAGCCCTGCACCAGGCTGGGAAGACTGAATCTGCAATAGCCAACCAGCTTGGAGTGAAGAAATCAACAGTGGGAGCAATAATTAGAAAATGGAAGACATACAAGACCACTGATAATCTCCCTCGATCTGGGGCTCCACGCAAAATCCCACCCCGTGGGGTCAGAATGATCACAAGAACGGTGAGCAAAAATCCCAGAACCACGCGGGGGGACCTAGTGAATGAACTGCAGAGAGCTGGGACCAATGTAACAAGGCCTACCATAAGTAACATACTACGCCACCATGGACTCAGATCCTGCAGTGCCAGACGTGTCCCACTGCTTAAGCCAGTGCATGTCCGGGCCCGTCTGAAGTTTGCTAGAGAGCATTTGGATGATCCAGAGGAGTTTTGGGAGAATGTCCTATGGTCTGATGAAACCAAACTGGAACTGTTTGGTAGAAACACAACTTGTCGTGTTTGGAGGAAAAAGAATACTGAGTTGCATCCATCAAACACCATACCTACTGTAAAGCATGGTGGTGGAAACATCATGCTTTGGGGCTGTTTCTCTGCAAAGGGGCCAGGACGACTGATCCGGGTACATGAAAGAATGAATGGGGCCATGTATCGTGAGATTTTGAGTGCAAACCTCCTTCCATCAGCAAGGGCATTGAAGATGAAACGTGGCTGGGTCTTTCAACATGACAATGATCCAAAGCACACCGCCAGGGCAACGAAGGAGTGGCTTCGTAAGAAGCATTTCAAGGTCCTGGAGTGGCCTAGCCAGTCTCCAGATCTCAACCCTATAGAAAACCTTTGGAGGGAGTTGAAAGTCCGTGTTGCCAAGCGAAAAGCCAAAAACATCACTGCTCTAGAGGAGATCTGCATGGAGGAATGGGCCAACATACCAACAACAGTGTGTGGCAACCTTGTGAAGACTTACAGAAAACGTTTGACCTCTGTCATTGCCAACAAAGGATATATTACAAAGTATTGAGATGAAATTTTGTTTCTGACCAAATACTTATTTTCCACTATAATATGCAAATAAAATGTTTAAAAAACAGACAATGTGATTTTCTGGATTTTTTTTTCTCAGTTTGTCTCCCATAGTTGAGGTCTACCTATGATGTAAATTACAGACGCTTCTCATCTTTTTAAGTGGTGGAACTTGCACTATTGCTGACTGACTAAATACTTTTTTGCCCCACTGTATATATTTTTTTCATTATTTTGGAATATTTTTTTTTATTTTTTTTTACACATTTGGAAATTTTTTTTTAAACTTTTTTACTTTGTCCCAGGGGGGGACATCACAGATCAGTGATCTGACAGTTTGCACAGCACTGTCAGATCACTGATCTGACATGCAGCGCTGCAGGCTTCACAGTGCCTGCTCTGAGCAGGCTCTGTGAAGCCTCCTCCCTCCCTGCTGGACCCGGATCCGCGGCCATCTTGGATCCGGGGCTGGAGCAGGCAGGGAGGGGAGGTAAGACCCTCGCAGCAACGCGATCACATCGCGTTGCTGCGGGGGGCTCAGGGAAGCCCGCAGGGAGCCCCCTCCCTGCGCGGTGCTTCCCTGTACCGCCGGCACATCGCGATCATCTTTGATCGCGGTGTGCCGGGGGTTAATGTGCCGGGAGCGGTCCGTGACCGCTCCTGGCACATAGTGCCGGATGTTAGCCGCGATAAGCAGCTGACACCCGGCCGCGATCGGCGGCGCTCCCCCCGTGAGCGCTGCCGATCGCTATGACGTACTATCCCGTCCAGGGTCAGATAGGCCCAGGGCACCTCGACGGGATAGTACGTCTAAGGTCACAGAGGGGATATACTACGTGGCTGTTATATACTACGTAGCTGTGCAATATACATGGCTGGGCAATATACTTTGTGGCTGTGCTATATGCTACATGGCTGTGTAATATGCTACGTGGGCTGTGCTATATGCTACGTGGGCTGTTATATACTACGTGGCCTGTGTTATATGCTACATGGGCTGTGTTATATGCTACGTGGGCTGTGTTATATGCTACGTGGGCTGTGGTATATTTCTCTGCTGTATCTGTGCATCATGAATCGTGGTATGTGTTAAAGAGGGGGGCCCACTGAGACGCTTTCGCCCAGGGCCCTCAAAAACCTGGAGCCGGCCCTGGCTGGCATAATGTTCTTACAAGCCACACATTTCGGACATTATTACATTAAATACAATTAAGGCTAAGTTCACATTTGCGTTGTGTGGTGCTGTATCGCCGACGCAACGCACAACGTAAATGAACGCATGCACAACGCAGCATTTTGTGACGCATGCGTTCAGTTTTGCAAGTTTTTTGGCGCAGAAAAAACTGCATCATGCAGCGTCCTCTGCGCCCTGACAGTTGCACCAAAGTGACGCATGCGTCACAAAACGCAAGAGCAACGCATGTCCATGCGCCCCCATGTTAAATATAGGGACGCATGACGCATGCGTCGCCGCGGCTGCCCCCGACGCTGCGCCGCACAACGCTAATGTGAACGTAGCCTAAGACAGGGAGACGTGCCCTGTGTGTATGGAGGAAAGACTGACCGGAATGGTTGATTTTTGAGCCAGTGTCTGACCTGACCAGTTTATCTGAGGGCATCTGAATCGAGGGAGGAGGGTTTCTTTGAACTGCTTTACGTTTGGGTAGCTATTCCATAGAATTGGACAATGTTTTATAATGACCTTTTGAACCAGATAGGCGTATGTTTGTAATGTATGAACGAGTGTCACCCTCTTCACTTTGGGAATTTGTCAGACCGTGTTATGGACTGACCTGAGTTGGAATAGTATTAACGAACAAGACGTGCACTCTCGCTAATGGTGGTGCAGACTGAACATGGAGGGATACTCCAAACTATAGTCATACAACAACAGTCACACTCAAAGAAAGGTTTTCAGAGTTTTGGTTTTTGCTGAAAAACGTGGTTTTCTTTGTTATAAACACCAAAAATAAAGGTATCACCGCAGTGTTTCAAGGTAGGTAACGTTTCGACCCGCAGGGTCTTTCTCAAACCTTACTTTAAATTGTAGGAGTAGAGCGGAGGGCATAGATCCCTGGATGGGTGTAGGAGTCCCGTTCGGGGCTATAGCAGCGTAGGTAGTGGTGTCTGCGGTGGTGGGGTGTGTCATTTTGTTTTGGTGTTTATAATAAAGAAAACCACGTTTTTCAGCAAAAACCAAAACTCTGAGTTGGAATAGTGATATTGCAACGATTAGGGGCAGCAACAGCACGTAGCATAGTCAGGGAATTACCAGAGGTCGGTGCATGGTAGCAGCCATATAACCTTGATAAGCAACCAACAGGTGGAAAGAAGCTAAACTAAAGGCTGGGGAGCTCCATAATCTCGCAAGGAAGTGCAGTGCCAAGTTTAAATAGGGTGTTCAATCAGGAACTCTGGGTGGAGACAATCAGGAACAACACAGGTACTAGTATCTGGTTTAGCAAGGAACTGTACAGCGAGCTGAATAGCTCAGAGTGAAGAGCTGCTGCCTGGTTCTGCTGGGTTCAAGTCCTGACAGTCTGCATGTCTTGTGCTGCTGTTATGATTTTTTTTCAGGTAACCCCTTTCTAGGAATTTTTGCCGCACTCCACCAAGTCTTTATTTTCTAATTTTTTGGGCTACAATCCTCTAAACTCTGGAATTGGAAGGATGGGGTGGATTTTTTGGTGGCTATACCCCTGTTGTGATTAGTTAGCTAATAAAGGTTGACAGAAAACACATTTTTGATCTGGTCTGGCTTTCCCCTTGTACTATAGAGGGTTTAAACACGACATGGAGTTTGAACGTCCTCTCCGTGTTTGTGTGGATTCCCACTTGGTGCTCAAGTTACCTTTTACACTCAAATTACTGATGAGGAAGTTGGTGTGTAGATTCTTCTAGAGACAGTAAATAAAAACTGCTAAAACGCTAAAATAAATGTATTGCTTATATTGCTGTAGAGTAATGATCATATGGGAGAGATTATGTAATCAAGATTAATTGCTGTTTGAGACTTCAATGTCTTAACACTATCTGCTATACCAATGGTAAACAGATTTTTGACTGCCTCATTTTAATGTATGAATGAAAAAAAAATCAATCTTGCATCTACAAGGAAATTGACATTACTTGAGGTAACCCAAGACCCCATTGTGGTCCCCCTTTAAAGATATGGATTCCTTAAATCAAGGACTTTAATTGTTTTATTCTTTAGTAGTCTAGTCAGTGCTTACAAAACCAAGGTCGAACAAGGAGACCTACTTCGTAAGCAAAACTGTTAATAGAAGGGAGAAATGACAAACTAACTAAACCCTTTAAACTTTTTCATCTGGGGGTCTAACTAGTTTACTTGAGGGTCAGCGACAAGATAAAAACCCCACTATATTCTGATATATCAAACCCTTCAAGGATAAATTAATTCAGTCAAAATCTGTCGCCAAAGACAGATTAACTCCATCCATACTTATACCACTGAAAGTGGAAATGGCAGAGAGCAACAGCACTAGACCAATTCCCACTCACTTATTTGGAACATATGGGAAAATGGTTCACCAATTCTTAGCTGACCCTGTGGTTCCACTGCAAGTAGTCAGAGCTCAGTTATTCTTGTCTTGGACATAGAGGAAATAGTTTACTCTTTATAGGGTTACTCCCAAGAGTAACAATGCGGTGATTTTCATACAAAAATGTAACTAAAATTGATCTAGAAGCATAAAAACCAAGGTGGGGCATTTTGAATAAAGTGTTCTTTACCACTCTCCCACCAACTCACTGTACTCAGCTATTTATTGTATGTCTACAGATAACACTGGTGTGTGGCTTGTAAATAATTACACCCCTCTGTCTTGTATGTCTACATAGATCGATATTGTCTCGTCTGGATACATTGATATTTATAAATGCTCAGACCGAGACCTTTGTGAATGTGGAGTGTGAGCCCTCGTGGGCAGGGACCACATTCCTTATGGGCTGGTCACTTTTCTTGTTTGTCATATATTTTATGTACTGGAAATTTTGTGTCATGAGTCGTCCAATTGTGACCAATTAAACTTTTTTTTTTTTTTTTTAGTCTCCTTGTAAATGAGAGAATCTTTATATACTGTACCTGATGTAGCGGAGCCACGATGGCTCTGGGAGTGCAGCTGGTACTGGAGGGGTTTCTCCTTCAGTCCTATGGAAGCCACCAGGGCATGCGCCGTTATGCGTCTGTCATAAAGAGGTGTTTAATGATACGATACGATTGGGTGGCCTCCTGTATTTATAGAACAACAAGACCTGACAACGCCACTCCCCCGGAAGAAGGCACGTACGCCGAAACGCGCGTAGGGGTGGTGGCGCCGCAGGTCTGAGGTAAATATGCAATATAATGTGACTTAGAGTTCCCTAACAAATGCTCTTGTGGTGTTTGCTGGATACTGTTTACCAGTGTAGTGGGTTTAGCTGTGTTACATATGAGCTCACTATGCACACAATTGGCTATGTATTTGGGTTATTTGCGCTGTTGTGTGCATATTTGAACCTCCGACCTGTGGCCCCATTGTAGTTGTCACACAGAGTTTCTCATTAATGCTGTAAATTATATTTTATATGTGGTTTGTCCAATAAATATTTTTTTTTTTTTTAGAAAAATCTTTTTTGGTCCCATTTGTGCAATTGTTTCTATGTAGGACGTATTTGATTATATTGCATGGGATTTAGGTATATGCTAATCCCCTGTATGGGCACAGATGTTGTAAATGACATACTGTGTATTGTATATCTATATTGGTTTACATATTGTTACTGTGTATTTTCACAGATTTGGTTTCGCTTTGATTTACAATGGATTACAAAAATAGGGATGTAACCTGGCAGGCTCAAGCTGCTCAGGTCTTTGATGGTGACGCTACTAATTTGATAACAGGTGCTCAGTGATGTGAGTTGTATACAAATACAAATTAAAAGATTACTGCACAAACGTACAAGGATGTGGTGGAACAGAGCTCTCCTTGAGAATTATTTAAAGAAAAAAAATCATTCCACGTGGTTTAAGGATCCAGGTGTTTCCGTCATTCCCAGTGAGTGATGCGATTTTTTATGACTAAATGGGAGGAAATTTGTACCATATCTTCTCTCCAATTCATGGAACTTCTTGATTTAAATAAAAAAATCTGTTACGGATATAGAAGTCGAGTGATGACCTATATGGTAAACTTAAAGGAGCTTCTACGACAGAGAATTTGTCCACATTCAATAGCACTATGGATAAAAATTCTGATGAATGGGAGAAACAAATTAAGTCTACTCATGCGAAAAAAATATCACGGGACAATAATGATTATCAGCATGGTACAGTATATAGGTGGAGACATCAGGGTTCCAACTATAAAAGACAAAGATCTGTGTGTTTTTCATCTGTCTCATCCTCGGGTGAAACTTCTGATACGTCATATCATTCCATGAGAACACGGTTTGGGAATGATAATAAAAGAAAGAAGGAACAAAAAGCGGGGACAAATAAACGGGCACCTGGCCCCAACCCACGTAATGACTCCTTAAAGGTAATCAATTTGTCTAACCACGTATTTAATGATGAGGATCTTTTTGTGTTGTCTAAAGGCTTAACCTTTTCCCCTAGCACGGGATGTGACAAATTTACGGTTACTAAGGATTCACATATATTTGGACGATCACTTCTCTTTAAAAAAATGGCACCACAGTGAGGAAATTCAGAAATTGTTTCTGCTGCCAGCAGAACAAGCAGCGTTAAGGGCACTGGAGGAACTAGCCGTTGAACATCAGGGTCCATCTTTGGGTAAGATTGCTCATTCTCTTTGTCCCAAATCTACTAGATTCCCTCCTTTATCTGCATGCCCGAATGTACAGATTTTTGTACAACTTGTTGTCAACGACTTGGACAAAATACCATCATATGTTTACAAAAGTAACCTGACTGTTTCCCAGCACCAATGCATCAAACGCCTCAAAAAATCTAAAAGATATCATGATAAAACCGGCCGATAAAGGCGGAAATATTGTTGTTTGGCCTACTAAGCTATATGAGGTTGAGGCATATCGGTTGCTGAGAAACACATCATGTTATAAAAAATTAACATATAATCCTTTGTCTTCATATAAGGAGGAATTACGTAAAATCTTATGGAAAGCAGAAGAAAAACATATAATCACCACTGAAGTATGCGATATTCTAATGATCAAGGATCCTCGAGTTTCAACACTGTACCTCTTGCCCAAGGTTCATAAGAATTTGCAGCCCCCCCGAGGTAGGCCTATCATTTCTGGGGTTGGTGGCCTTACGGAGGGTGTCGGTAGATATATTGACTCGTTCCTCAAACCCCTGGTGGAGACAATTCCATCATATATTCGTGATACTGCAGATTTTTTGAAAAAGATCGACTCCATTCACATTGACGATGACATGATCCTCGCCACATGGGATGTTGAGTCTTTATACACCAATATTCGCCACCAGGATGGTTTGAGGGCGGTCTCTCAGTTCCTGACCATGACAGACCTTTTTCGTGATGATTCTGAATTTCTTTTGGTTTCATTGGAGTTTTTACTGACTAAACTTTTTTTTCTTTTTAATGGGTCCTTCTACCTACAGCTCCAAGGGACAGTGGGCTTGTGCCCCCTCATATGCTAACCTGTTCCGGGGGCTGTGGGAGAGGGACCGGTTCTCATCAGATTGGGGTGTGTCGATGGATGGGTCATATTCTGGGCCCGCTACATCTACGACATTTTCCTGATCTGGCGAGAGACATCTAATGAGTTGAGTTCTTTTTTTTCAGGATTTGAACAAGAATTCTTTGAATATTCAATTATCCTTAAATTTCAGTTATCATCAGGTTGAATTTCTGGATGTCTTGGTCAGGAGGGGCCCTGATGGTCTACTGTCTTCCGACGCTTTCCATAAGGTCACGGCAGTCAATTCGGTTCTTCATGCCAGCTCCTCGCACCCCCCAGATGTGGTTAATGCTGTCCCTACTGGACAGTTCTTACGAATTAGAAGGATTTGTTCTAATACAATGGATTTCGAGGCAAGAGCAAAGGAGATGAGGGAACGTTTCTTGGAGAGAGGTTACAGCAAAAGATCTATCAAAAAAGCATACAACAGAGCTAGGAATACGGATCGGCACCAACTATTATATTCGTCAAGTAGAAAGGAACCAACTAACCAGGTAAGACTGGTGACAACTTTCAATTCTCATTGGGATAGGCTATATGGAACTATAAAAAAAACACTGGCCTATTCTCTTGGCCGACCCTACACTCAAGCAATATTTGACAACTGAACCATCATTAACCGCTAGAAGATCTCCAAACCTGAGGGATATGTTGGTTAGGAGTTATTATACGCCAAAGAATCCTTCCCCAATCTTCTGTACCGGACAGCAAAAGCCACAATCAGTTTGGGGTTGTAAACCATGCAGAAAGTGTGTGGCATGTCCCAACATTGCGACAGCAACTGACTTTACCTCAACAGGTGGACGTGTATTTAAGATAACGCATACCATTACCTGTTCCACTATGGCCGCGGTCTACTATGCGTATTGTACATGCACCAAGATCTACACTGGTTTGACAACGAGAGCCCTGAAGGTAAGAGTTAGGGAACATATTAGAGATATTTTGGCTGCTAACGAGGAGGACAATGTTGAGATCTTGAAAAGTATACCAAGACATTTCAAGCAGCATCATGCTTGTGATCCCACTGACCTTCGTGTAAAGGGGATTGACTGTGTGCATTTGGGCCTTAGGGGTGGTAATGTCGGGCGTCTTTAAGCTCAGAAGGAATCCCGCTGGATTTGGGAGTTAAGGACAATGTTCACGCAAGGGTTAAATGAGAAGTTATGCCCCGTTTCTCTGAGTACCTGTCATTGAATTTTTAATTGGCCTCGTCATGGGTCTTTTAATTATTGTGTTTGTTTCATATTTTATACTAATTATTTTTTTTATTTTTAGTTTATTATTTAGTAGGATTCATCTATATTGCTGCCCTTTCTGGTGAAAGCTCATGCCAATCGTATTATGAAGAAGTCTGTATATGAATAATATCGTCATCTGTTTTAACGGATTAGAGAACCTTCATCAAATATTCTGCACCTTATTCTATTGTATGTTATTATGGTCTGTGTGTATGTTAACATGTATTGCACTTTATTTTGTCTATTTTGTATAATTGTATATAAATATGGTTGTGTATGTATGTATATGTGTATACATCTTGCTCAGGACGCCGGCGCTTTCAATATTTACCTGCTCCTCGTGCGGTTCCGTCTCGAGCACTGACGCTCAGCAGAGGGCACGCACTGACTACGTCACCGCGCCCTCTAACCTGAGCGTCACTGCCAGAGGATGCTGGAGATGGAGCCGCACCGGAGCGAGGAGCAGGTAAATATCGCGCAGCGCTCCCCTCCCCGTATACTTACCTGCTCCTGGCGGCGGTCCCTGCAGTCCCTGCTTCTCCTGGCGCTGCATCTTCTTGCTCTATTGAGCGGTCACAGTTACCGCTCCTTTTCAGTCATGAATATGCGGCTCCACCTCTATGGGAGGTGGAGCCGCATATTCATTTTTGTAATGAGCGGTACCATGTGACTGCTCAATACAGGAAAAAGATGCAGCGCTGGAAGAAGCAGGGACTGCAGGGACCGCGCCGGGAGTAGGTAAGTATAATTATACCACCCCGCCCCATTCCCCTGCTGACCCCCGGGTATGACTCGAGTATAAGCCGAGAGGGGGACTTTCAGCCCCAAAAAATGGGCTGAAAATCTCAGCTTAAACTCGAGTATATACGGTAAGTACAAATCTCTGTAGGCATATTGTATGGGAGGTGGACGTCAAATATGTCATCAAAAAGGGTCATAAGGCATATAAATATATGGCAGTGAAAGCATTTAATCTTCCCAACACCTCTCCAGGGAGGGGACATTCACCCCCTCCTCTCACAAAGTTTCAAGGTGGAATTGCTTACAATCAAGAGTCTCCTTCAAGTAGAATTACACAGTTGACATATGGGGTAAAAGGAAATCGGTGGTAGCCAAGTAGTGATGCAACTAATTAAAACTCCTTTTGAAACCACCTGCCTTATGTTGGTGGGTCATGAAGACTTGTATGTTTGCTGGAAAGAACATGAAGTCTGGGGTTTGTTAGATTTTTAATGGAGGATCAGTAGGTTCTTCTCCAGGATGACCTGCTAGGATTAATTGACTTCCCCCAGACTATCTCCAATGTGCAGTTAGGAATATTGGGATATGTGTTGTGAATTCTGCTTTTGGGCTCCCTCCGGTGGTTGTAGGTGGTAATGCAGTTGTCCCTGGGCGGCAGTCCTGGACAGGTGTATCTGCTGATTGCAGTTCTGACTGGGGTATTTAGGTGTGCAGGATTCATTAGTCCTTACCAGTTGTCAATGTTTCTTGGGAAGTGTTGGATCTCTGTCTGGCTTCTCCTGCTTAGCTGCCAATTCAGCAAAGATAAGTGTCTGTTTCTTTTTCTATGGCACACAAGCTGTGTGCTTGTGTTTTTGATTGTATTCCTGCTCTGTGTGTAGGAGTCTCTGGAGTTGCAGATATACGTTCCACGTCTTTAGTTAGATGGAGGAATTTTTTGTATAATCTGCTGTGGATATTTTTGGAAGGGTTTTAATACTGACCGCACAGTACTCTGTCCTATCCTTTCCTATTTTAGCTAGAGTGGCCTCTTGTGCTAAATCCTGTTTTCTGCCTGTTTGCGTCTTTCCTCTCGTACTCACAGCCAATATTTGTGGGGGGCTGCCTATCCTTTGGGGTTCTGCTCTGACGCAAGGTAGAATTCCTATTTCCATCTATAGGGGTATTTAGTTCTCCGGCTGTGACGAGGTGTCTAGGGCTTGTTAGGTACACCCCACGGCTATTTCTAGTTGCGGTGTTAAGATCAGGATTTGCGGTCAGTATAGTTACCACCTACTCCAGTGATAGTTTTCATGCTGCTCCAAGGTCACCGGATCATAACAGATATGTATGTAATATCCATATCCGATATTGATGGGATATAAGTTTTCAACTTATGCATTTTCTTCCTCTAATAGTCCATATTTTTTCATAACTGTGACACCTGCCTATAAGCCCCAAATCAATAATGACCAGATTGCTGACAACAGGCTTGTCATGTTTCCAATTTATGAAAAGGTAAAATCCAAATATATGACTGTGATAATTAGAAGTGAAAATAATTTGAATGTTGGGAATATCAATTTTCTGCAACTGGAGCCACATCCCATGACTATCCATCCCTGTTGTGAGTCATCAAGGGGAGGTGTGTGGGTGTAAATTAGGTGCTAATAAAAGGACAAGGCAAATTATGATCTTTGTGCAGAGATGAATATCGGTTTATGCATGATCTATGTTCATTGGAAGTTTTCCAATCAAAGTGCTCTCCATCACTAATCTCTGAATCGTCTTTTTCCAGTATTTTTGTTAATCCTGTTTTATGTAATTGTATATGCTGTATTTTGTCCCCCTTTTTATATAAAAAAAATAAATAAATAAAAGATTTTACAAACACTGTATATCTTTCTGGATTAAAGAAAGAGTAGTCCCGTTCCTTTTTGTTCTGTAAACCGCACCCTTGAAAGGCATGCTCTACAAGAAACCAGGCATCAGATTAGCCTGTATATTATTTGTGGTGGCAGTGAGTAGTTTTTGGGTTGTCGTGGAACTAGAAGTGATCGTAGCGGGGAGTGTGTATATACCATGTGTTGGAATCAGAGGTGTGTATATACCATACAATCGCTGCTTGTTCTCTAATAACCGGCCTATTAGTGGTAACACCTACAGTCTCATCAGTTAATCGCCGGTCATTTGTGTAATCCTTCTGATTCTGTTCTAATTGACCTTACAATAGGGGGCACCATAGAGCAGTAAGTGACAAAAAGATAACAGCATGGTAGGTTCAGCGTGACATCCCCATCCCACCCCTGGTTGTGAAACAATAATCATGGCTTCTGCTTTCTACAGGAATTGCACTATATTTTTAAGGGTCAGGTATTGTATTTGGATCAGATTATAAAGAATGCACATAGGACCCAAACCACTCACCCCTGACCCAGGATGTCTCGTCCCATCCGTCATGGCCAGCATGTAGTAATCACAATAGACAGGCGCTGTTATATATTATACTGGGAACTCAACCATCCAGGATAGAGAAGGACCCAATAACAGTTCAGGGATCTCAAGCAGTGAGGTGAACTGGCTTCTGTATCATGTCAACGTGATGGAGGGTCAAACTGGATCCAATACAGGATTTACAGCTTCAGATATTGAGCCTGGTGGACAGTGGCATAAAAGTCTAATGGGCCCCAATGCAAGATTTGCACCAGGCCCCCCCATCCTGATGTATTGCTTGCTCAAAAAAAAAGGGAATATTAAAATACCACATCCTAGATATCAATGAAAGAAATATTACAGTTGCAAATCTTTTTTTCTCAACACATTCCTCTATGTAATGAATAATGAAACATACAAATCCTAAACGTAAACTAAATTTCCCATGGAGATCTGAACTTGTAATAGTCCTCAAAATCAAAGCGGAAAATCAAATTACAGGCAGATCCAACTTCAGTGGAAATGTCTCAAGACAAGGAAATGATGCTCAGTAGTGTGTGTGGCCTCCACGTGCCTGTATGACCTCCCTATAACACCTGGGCATGCTAATAAAGAGATAAGGGATCTCCTCTCAAACCTGAATTTAAGCATCTGTCAATTCCTGGACAGTCTGTGGTGCAACATGGTTTTGGTGAATGGAATGAGACCTCCTATCCCAGATGTATAATAAAGAAACTAGGGCGCACCTATGATGAAATAACACAGATAAACACTGAGCTAAATGCACATCAAGGTGCTACCCCTGGTATGGGAAGCAAAGTACATGTAAAAGGGAGAGAAATAACAAAAATAAGTGTGTACACCTGGTAAATAATCAAAAAATACAAAGCTTAATTTCATAGCTATGGTTACACAAACCCATTAAAAACATGTAAACACAACACAATCATTATCCAACACCCTTGCTGGTTCTATATCAAATAGCCACAAATGTAGTAAGGAGCAATAAACAAAGAATATTTGTAAGACTCTTGATTGGTATATACATATAGTCACCCCTATGCAGAATGGAAGTAATAATCATGCATGTATAGAGCTCACATGTAGTGATTAGCGAGTATACTAGTTGCTCGGGTTTTCCTGAGCACGCTCTGGTTGTCTCCGAGTATTTTGTTGATGCAGCTGCATGATTTACAGCTGGTAGCCAGGCTGAGTACATGTGGGGGTTGCCTGGTTGCTAGGGAATCCCCACATGTAATCAAGCTGGCTAGTAGCCGTAAAATCATGCAGCTGCGGCAATGAAAACTAAAACTCAGAGTAGTCATAAATACTCGAAAACCACCCGAGCCTGCTCTGAAAACCTGAGCAACGAGTATATTCGCTCATCACTAGTAACATGTGCTGTGTGTTTTATATTTTATGGAAAATCGCCAAAAAAAGGCTGAATAATATGAGCAAATCCAATAGGTCTGCACTTGTTGCATAACCATAGAGAATGCCTTGTAGTCAGGAGTAGGGTTGAGCGAAACGGATTGGTCATTTTCATAAGTCGCCGACTTTTGGCAAAGTTGGGTTTCATGAAACCCGATCCGATCCCTGTGCGGGGTCGGCCATGCGGTACGCGACTTTCGTGCCAAAGTCGCGTTTCGATGACGCGTTCAGCGCCATTTCTCAGCCAATGAAGGTGGACGCAGAGTGTGGGCAGCGTGATGACATAGGTCCTGGTCCCCACCATCTTAGAGAAGGGCATTGCAGTGATTGGCTTGCTGTCTGCGGCGTCACAGGGGCTATAAAGAAGCGTTCCCGACGACCGCCATCTTACTGCTGCTGATCTGAGCATAGGGAGAGGTTGCTGCCGCTTCGTCAGAAGCAGGGATAGCGTTAGGCAGGGTCCATTAACCCCCAAACCGCTTGTGCTGTAGCGATTTCCAATGTCCAACACCACCTTTTGTTTGCAGGGACAGTGGAAGCTACATTTTTTCCCCTCAGCGCTGTAGCTCATTGAGCTGCCCTAGAAGGCTCCCTGATAGCTGCATTGCTGTGTGTACGCCGCTGTGCAAACCAACTGCTTTTTTCAAAGCACAAATCCTCTTGTTCCTTCCTTTCTGCACAGCTATCTTGTTTGTTTGTCCACACTTTTGATTTAATTTCTGCATCAGTCCACTCCTTATTGCTGCCTGCCATACCTGGCTGAGATTACTGCAGGGAGATAGTAATTGTAGGACAGTACCTTTTTTTTTTTTCGTTATATCTCTTCAAGCCACTTTCTGCCACAGAAAATAGACTCTAATACAGTGGCCCAGATTTATTCACTAGTCTCCCTGAAGAAAAAAAAAAAAGGGTGCAGATTAAAATTGGCAAATCTGCATCAGTGGCAGTCCTGTGTGTGGCATCTGTGTCTCATTTTCTGGCACAGAAAACATACAGTCTAACAGTGGGCCTGATTTCTTGCCAATTCTCCCATAAATAAAAAAAAAAATAGTGGGAGATTAAGATTGGCAATTCTGCCTCAGTGCCAGTGCTGTGTGTGGCATCTGTCTCTCATTTTGTGCCACAGAAAACCTAGTGTCAGGGCCGGCGTTAGGGGCAGGCAGAGTAGGCAGCTGCCTAGGGCGCCCACTGCCCTAGGGGCCCCCAGCCAGGGGCGGACACACTGCTGATGGCACTGCTCCAGGACCCAGCGGTGGAGGGTGGTCTCTGCAGGCAGGCCCGGTATTGTGCAGGATCGGGCCCCTCTCACTCCCTCCTATAATCATGGAACACCCAGTGCGAGGGAGAGAGCGGGGCGTGAAGTGCAGGAGATCAAAAAGGGGGCGTGTCATGCAGGGAGAGACGCTGGCCAATGAACGCTTTCCTTACCTCACCATGACCAGACTGAGGAGAGCGCTCACTGGTTGCTGTCCTCCTGCATGGCGCGTCCCAATCGTGAGTACTCACCCCTACACCGCACAGCACATAGAGACAGCAGTGGAGGAAGAGAGCCTTAGGGGGTCTTCTGCTCCCTCCACTGTTCTGTCCCCAGCAGACTGTGAAGAGATGGGGGAGGAGCTCACTGCACGGGACAGCAGGTAGAACCAGGGGCTGTTATCAGTGCTGTCTGCTCTGTGCCCCATCCCCCACAGTGGGGTCTGCAGCCCTCTGCAACTGAACTATGTGACCTCATCCAGGGCTCATCTGATCACCTATACAAGATTAGCATGTGTGTATGTATGTGCTTGTATGTGTGTGCATCTGTGTGTATATCTGTGTATGTATGTACGGCATATGTGTGTATGTATGTACGGCATATGTGTGTATGTATGGTATATTTGTATGGCTGTGTGTATGCATGTACAGTATGTGTATGTCTGTGTGTATGTACAGTATCTGTGTGTATCTGTGTATGTGCAATAAATTTCTTTGGATATATGTATGTTTATGTGCATGTACATACAGTATATGTGTATGTCTGTGTGTACGGTATGTGTATACTATGTGTATATACTGTATGGTACATGTATGTGTATCTGTATGTTCGGTATGTGTATTTGGTGTATGTATGGTATATGTATGTACGGTATGTGTGTACTATATGTGTATGTGACGCCCAGGAGACCGGGATACCCAGCACCGGACCAATGGAGTCTGTCTCTTGAGGGGGATGTCACGGGTGGCTTGACCCGGTGCTGTGGCCTCAGGCGATGCACAGTGTAAGGGGTATCATGAGGGAACAGGCACTTACTTGATCAGCAGCAGGTTCTCCCAGCGGTGACGATCCCGATCCTGGATAGATGGCTATTGTCCAAATGAAAGTCTGAGGCACTGAAACGTTTAACCAGTTTACTTTAACATAAAAGGATTTACAACCAGTCCTGTCACCGGAGTCTGTATGGGAACTCTGAGTTACTTTGACCCTGCCGGGGTCTTCGCCTCTTATTGTACGCAGTTTCTGTGTGGCCCTGCTGCTGTATGTGAACTGGCTGCCGGCCCAATCTGTCCCCTCCGGGTCCTGGTTCGACGGGCAACCCGAGTCCTTTTATCGGTTTACCCCCTCTGGGAGTACCGCTGAACTCTGTGTCTGTTGCTGCGTCCGGCCCTAGTGAAGCTGATATCACCTCACGTTTTTCCGGTTGCTGTATTATATGTAATGAATACAGCCACGGATCCGGTATCCGTCTTTGCGCCTGTTCTGGGTAGTGATTAATGTTACCCGGTTCTCACAATGTCCTTTTTCTCTATCCCTCTTCTCCTCAGGCCGGTGATTTGGGCCTGGAAACCGTCACAGGGCTGTTAGAAATTCAGCTGTATGACCTCTCACTTTCAGCTCCTTAGCCCAACTGCCAGTTCTTCTCTCAGACCAGAATGGATCAAGGGGAGTCTCTGGAGCTCCCCCTTCTGGCCGGAAGTGGTAGTGCAGTTTTGCTATCTTAGTATTTGTATTTATTGTCAGTAACTATTTTTGTGGCAAATACCCCTAGGGGTGCCACATTTATATAACTATCTGTGTATGTATGGTATATGTGTATGTATGCATGTAAGGTATGTGTATGTATGTACGGTATATGTATGTGTATCTGTGTGTATGTATGGTATATGTATGTTCGGTATTTCTGTGAATGTACGGTATATGCATGTGTGTATGTACGGTATGTGTATGTATGACGGTATATTTATGTGTATCTGTGTGCATGTAAGGTATATGTATGTTTGCATATACTGTATTTGTATGTATATCTGTGTGTATGTACGGTGTATGTATGTACGGTATGTGTATACTACATGTGTATATAACTGTATGTGTGTATGCATGTGAAGTGACCGAGGGCAAGGTCGCCCATGTATATCCATGATCTGGCCCAGCAAAACTTCCACACTCAGATTCTATTTTAACAACCGTATCTTTACTGTTATACATTTTCCTTAACACAGCGGAACACAATAATATACAGTACAAAATATACCTATTCACAGAGATAACGTGTAATAACAGACTGTCCCTCACTTTCCCTATCAACACGTTACCAGTTCCTTTGCTCCAGGAGATTATCTTCCCACGTCGCAGGCCTGTCTGTCACTGTAGGGGGACGTTCCAGCCGGAGAGAAAAACAGGGATTGAACAAGACTCCGTCCCTCAGGTCCAGGCTGTAGTCCTTGGGATTCAACAGGTAAGGGTGGAATGTTCGGCCTCTCCACAGAGGACCCGCTTACAGTTCATGGGCTCCAGGATCTGTGAAGATGTCTCCGTTGGGTTATCCGCAGTGTGGGAGCTGGGAACAATCTGGATGTCCGCTTCCAAGAGATAGCGGTCATCCAGGCAATCTTCTATATCGCATCTACAGGAGGACGCCAGCACACACAGATCTCTCTCTGCACACACCAGTTTCCCGGGCTTTCTCTTTTCCTCCCCTCCCTGTTCACATGACATCACAGGGGGAAGTTTTGCCAATACAGTTTGTCCCTCTGTAATCACATTTGGCATAGGTATAACTTCTGGCCACACGGGGGCAGTGTCTGTCACAGATTCTATGTCAATGATAATAGAACAGTCACAGCCGGCCAGCTCACTACACGCCCCCCCGCTTAAAGGTTGGCAGTCCCTGTCAACGACTGTCCCCAGGGCGGCGATGGCTGTGGAAGTGGCAGGACCCGGCTGCGGAAAAGGCCACACATATTGGTCTCTGTAGGACTGTCCCGGGGGCACTCCGGCGGTAGTCCTCGTCTGCCTAACGGGTGCCAGCCCCTCCCCCCGATCAGTCACCCCAGTCGGTAAGTCAGTCGAGGAGGTAAGGGGTTCAGACGCGTCAGTCAGGCGAGCAGGGGTAGGGATGTCTTCCACCTCTACACCCCCGGTATCGGTGTCTCCCACAGCATTAGTGATATCCATCCCTCCAGGTATTACAGGAGGGACGTCAGGCTGAGAACGACAGGGGCGCAACATGTTGCGGTGCAGGGTGCGGAGGCTGCCGCTGTCTTCGCCTTGTACTTGGTAGACGGGGCCACCAGGGTACGGGTGTCCAATTATTCGATAGACTTCGGTCTCCCACTTGGGCCGGAGTTTTCCTTGCGGTTTCTTTATACGAACTAGGACCAGTTGACCCACACTCAGTAGGTCTTCTTGTACTGGAAGTGGGTCAGCGTGGACCTGGTCCTGGATCTGCTGTTCCACCAGCCGGTAGACAGTTTCCATCCTTTGACGGTGTGCTTGTAGCCAGGAAGGATAGGTACCACAGGTGTCTTCATCAGAGTTAGACAGGTGTAGCTCATGGATGCCTTTGCCTGGGCGGCCAAAAAGGAGGGTGTAAGGCGTGTATCCGGTGACAGAATGGACTTGATTGTTATAGGCCCACAGCAGTTCTGGGAGGAATCGAGGCCAGTCGGGCTTTTTGTCTTCTGCTAAGGTTCGGATCAGTTGTAAGAGGGTCCGGTTGAAACGTTCACACGCGCCATTCCCTTACGGATGATACGGGGTGGTCCTGGACTTCTTGATTCCATACATCTGCTGGAGTTCTTCAATGACTCGCCCTTTGAAACACGCCCCCTGATCAGAGTGCAGCCGCTCCGGACACCCGTAGACCCGAACGAAGTGCTGACAGATGGCCTGTGCAGCTGATTCGGCAGTCTGATCTTTGGTAGCAACAGCGACGGCGAATTTCGTGAAGTGGTCTACCATCACCAGACAGTACTAGTAGCCACTATTCGCCGTTCCAATCAACAGATAGTCCATCATCAACAACTCGAGGGGCCTGGATGTGCTAATAGTCTGGACGGGTGCACGCTGTTCAGTAGACTTGTGGAGTTCACATGTACGACATCCTAGGCAGACGTTTTCAACCAGCTTACGGAGTCCTGGGCAAAAAATGAATTGCTGGGTCCACCGGAGGGTCTTGTCTATGCCGAAGTGGCCGTTCCTTCTGTGGGCTTCAGCCACCATCTCATGGGCCAGCTGCACCGGGACGACAATCTGCAGACATTCTTCCAGCATATGGGATAAAAGGGCCCTGCGATACAAGACTCTATCCTTCACGATCAGCCGATCCCATTGGGCAAGTAGGGCAGAGGGCCTGGTTGATAGTCGGGCTCTTACTTCGGAGGGTGGTTTCTCTTGTGTCTTCACGTACTGTTTCAGTAAGACGTGCTCAGGGTCACGATCTTGAAGCTTGGCCCATTCTTGTTGGGACAGGGGGGACCCCACTATGGCTTCGATCCCGCCTACAGCATACTGGCGGCTATCTTCTATTTGTTTAGCTAGCCAGGCAAAGTCGGGCAGTTCATCTTCCTCCAACTCTTCATCCCGGTCCCCCACTGGCGAGGATGATGTCACTCTGGAAAGGCTGTCAGCATTCTGATTCTCCGTCCCCGCTCTGTATTTAATTTTGTATTGGAATCTAGAGAGCCTTGCCATCCAGCACTGTTCCATTGCCCCTAGTTTGGCATTTTCTAGGTGGGCAAGAGGATTGTTGTCTGTCACGACCAGCACCTCCGCCCCTGTCAGGTAGCCAGCAAATTTCTCTGCCATAGCCCAGGTCAGGGCCAGGAGTTCCAGGCGGAAAGAGCTGTAGTTGACGGGGTTCTTTTCGGTGTCACGGAGGGATCTACTGGCATAGGCTGTTACGCGTTCCTTGTTATCTTGGACTTGGGAGAGGACCGCCCCGAGACCTTGAAGGCTTGCGTCGATGTATAACTGGAACGGCAGGGTGTATTCTGCAAATGCCAGAATAGGGGGCGATGTCAAAGCAGCTTGAAGCGCCCGGAAGGATTTCTCTTGGTCGGGCCCCCAGCTGAGGCGTCGTCCTCTGGGACTGTTCGCGGTCCCTCGGAGAGTCTCATGCAGTGGTTCCGCAAGCTGGGCAAAGTCCTTGACAAATCGGCGGTAATAGCCCGCTAGCCCCAGGAAAGCCTGGACTTCTTTGATGGTAGTTGGTTGTGGCCACTCTCGGACAGCTGCTATCTTCTCTGGAGAGGGTTGGACACCTTCGGCTGAGATCCGGTGTCCCAGGTAATCGATCTCCTGCTGGAATAGACGGCACTTGCTGGGCTTCAACTTCAAGCCGTGTCTCTTCAAGCGCTGGAGCACTTTGCCAAGCTTGTGAAGATGATCCTCAAAGGTGGCGGAGTATACCACGATGTCATCAAGGTATATCAGCGTGAATTCGAAGTTGAAATCTCCCAGACAGCGTTCCATCAGTCTCTGAAAGGTCCCTGGTGCGTTACTCAAGCCGAATGGCATCCGGTCAAACTCGTACAGGCCCATGGGAAGGATGAAGGCGATCTTTTCTCTGTCCTTCTCACTCATGGGGACCTGCCAATATCCACTGGCCAAGTCTAGGGACGACAAATATTTGGCCTTCTTCAGGGCGGTCAGTGACTCTTCGATCCGGGGGAGTGGATAGGAGTCCCGGATCGTGCACGCGTTCAGCCGACGGTCGTCTACGCAAAATCTCAGGGATCCATCTTTCTTTTTGACTATCACCATGGGTGCAGCCCATGGGCTCTGGCTCTCCCGCACCACTCCAGCGTGTAGCATAGATTCTAAGAGGCTTTTCACCTCCTGGTATTGTTGAAGTGGTATTTGTCGGTACCTCTCGCGAATAGGGGCAGTATCGCCCGTGGGAATCTCGTGTTGGATACTGGTGGTGTACCCGAAGTCGGTGTCATGCTTTGCAAAGGAGTCTTGGTGTTCTCGCAGTAGTCCCTCCACTTGAGACACTTCCTGTTTGGTGTACTGGGACGGGTCCAGTTGCACTTTTTCCAGTAATTTTCGCCCAATGTCTTCATCATCTGCTTGAGCATTTATGGCTGAGACGGTTACCGTCCAGCCATCTTCTGTAGACGGGGTGAATTGTAAGGGCCCCATGGGGTTCACTTCTGTGGGTAGAGCATATACTCTGGCAAGTTGCGTGCCAGCTTCAAGGGCTACACCTACGTCTGCGGTGTTGTTCAGCCGGACAGGGACCCTTCCGTTCCTCACGACGGCTAGGGTGCGGGCGACCAGTGGGTTTAGCTTACCCCCACTTGGAGCCCTCGGCTCGATTAACACTTCAACTCCTTCAAGCTGTTGGTTGGTGTTAAGAGGCAGGGAAATGACTGTCTCTTTTTCAGCGGGCAAAGTAATCCGGGTACAGCGGGGCACCTTAATGGCTGCTAGGGGTAGTTGTTCCTTTGCCATCTGTTGAAGTCCAATGGTCCGGATTACGCGCTGGAACGCCAGACGAGTCGGTTTATGTTTCGTAACCTTCTGCCAGTACTTGGGCCCTTTTCTTGTCAACAGCATAAGATCCAGGTCTTTCAAGATATTCATTCCGATTATTACTGGGGTCTCGGGGCCGAAGCCTTCCTTGATAATGACGATTCCTCGTTTCCCTAGGTCTTGTCCGCAGGCCTTCGTATCCATCCAGGCGACTCCGGTTACTGGAATGGGTAGGTTATTAGCCGCAATTATCTTAATGGTGGTATCTGGATCACAAGCAGTTCTGGGTTTGAGGTACTTTTCATAAAACTGTTCAGAGATCGTGGTCACTTGCGACCCAGTGTCCATCAATCCTTGTACTGCAACTCCCTCCAGAATAACTTCAAGTGTAGGACTACTCGAGGCAAGAGTACTCCGTTGCTGGCTCTGTTTTTCTACACCCCATTCTCTATCCCCCCCTGCTGCTCGAACCTCAGCTGCAGGGGTGTCTAGTTTAACGGCGGCCATTGTGGTGAGACCTGGCGTGGCGGCTCTGCTCGTGGATGTAGCTGATTTTCCGTTCGTTGTGGTAACTGACGGTTTGTTCGTTGACGACAACGGTTCGCCCTATGACGAGGATCACCACATGACCAACACGGTCCTGCGGGACGGCTAGGTTGCATCTGCTGGTCTCTCTGTCGTTCTAGTGTTAACTGTGACACCTGTTGCTGTAAATCTGCGACTGCTACCATCTGTTTCAGCTCCTCGGTGTCACTGTTGGGCTGTTTAATGTCTAATATGGATCTGCACGCAGCGCTTTGAGTCCCCACATCCATGACGGGTCCCCTAGAACGTTCTATGGCTTCCTGCTTGACTTCAGCGAAGGTGAGAGTCGGCGTCATCCGAATCAAGTCCTGTAGCGTACGGTTAAGATACTGGTCTCTCAGGCCTATAACGAATTGGTCTCTCAGTACCAGGTCACGAGGAGCCATAGTAGTCAGTTGTTCCCCTTTTGCACAGACTTGTTCAAGGAGTACCTGAAGGGCATTTGCATATTGGGGGATGTCTTTCCATTCAAGCTGTGTCCGTCTAAAGAACAGGTATCGCAGTGTTCCCTGGTACGTAGTAGGTCCATAGGTCTTTTCCAGCACCCGCACCAAGTCTTCCAACGTACGCTGCCCCCTGACCGTCTCCAGTCTGACTGTCATCCATGCCTCCCCCTCTAGCGTCAGTACCACCATTTCTGCCAAGGTCTTAGGGTCAATATTATACATTTCTCCCAGTATCCGCACTTGTTCCGCCCATTCTGGTACGGGGTAGTTTCGCCCGCCAAACTTCCTGACCTGATTTACAATAGACACCGGCGGCGGTTTCTGACTGTACACTGGGCCTGGGTGGGAATCCTGCTGGGCACAGATCCTGCCGACTACGCCAGATGAAGTGACCGAGGGCAAGGTCG
This sequence comes from Ranitomeya imitator, assembly GCF_032444005.1. Classification (NCBI taxonomy): domain Eukaryota; kingdom Metazoa; phylum Chordata; class Amphibia; order Anura; family Dendrobatidae; genus Ranitomeya; species Ranitomeya imitator. The sequence goes on from NC_091285.1 coordinate 690,713,091, forward strand.
CCCATGTATATCCATGATCTGGCCCAGCAAAACTTCCACACTCAGATTCTATTTTAACAACCGTATCTTTACTGTTATACATTTTCCTTAACACAGCGGAACACAATAATATACAGTACAAAATATGCCTATTCACAGAGATAACGTGTAATAACAAACTGTCCCTCACTTTCCCTATCCACACGTTACCAGTTCCTTTGTCCCAAGAGGTTATCTTCCCACGTCGCAGGCCTGTCTGTCACTGCAGGGGGACGTTCCAGCCGGAGAGAAAAACAACAGGGATTGAACAAGACTCCGTCCCTCAGGTCCAGGCTGTAGTCCTTGGGATTCAACAGGTAAGGGTGGAATGTTCGGCCTCTCAACAGAGGACCCGCTAACAGTTCATGGGCTCCAGGATCTGTGAAGATTAGTGTTGAGCGATACCTTCCGATATCGGAAAGTATCGGTATCGGTTTGGATCGGCCGATATTCAAAAAATATCGGATATCGCCGATACCGATACCCGATCCCAATGCAAGTCAATGGGACCAAAATATCGGAATTAAAATAAACCCTTTCTTTCCTTGTAGGTTCATTCTACATGAAGGAAAACAACTAAGAATAATGCCGGATGTATTTGGGGAGGTGGCGGAGACATTAAAGTCATAGAGGTTTATCCCAATCAAATAGAATAGCATGTTTTTTGTTTTTTTTTAAGACGTTCGGAGTGACAAAGATATTGACTATGTAAATTTTTTTTTTATTTTGTCAGATATTGATGTTTCACTATTCCACGCCCTTCCCCTTCTTTTTTTTTTTTCTTTTTTTTTTTCTTTTCCCACACTTTCATCTTCATCATCATCAGCATCTTTGACATCAACTTCTTCACCTTATTCATCTTCTTCTTCATCTTCTACATATTTTTTTTTTTTTAATACATTCTTCATATTCATTTTATTCAACTATTATTATTCTTCTTATTCTACATATTCTTTTTATTCCACTGTTATTATTCTTCCTATTCTACTTCTTCATCATATTCTCATTTGTGACAGGCATTCCCGTAGTTGTTATCTATAAAAGTTGGAAGATTACACCTTCCGTTCTGCCAGTCACAAAAGTTACATTTGTCCGCGTTCAGTTTGGCCTGCAGCATCAGGCTTTATCCAGGGGCACCACGAGGAGGAACGGACTCACCCCCATACACTGCTTAGTCTTCTTCTGCATATAATTTAGATAATATCTTTTGCTCTGATATTAAGTCTTATGCTTAATGTTCTTCTGCTCTTTGTTCTGCAGCCTCTTGTTCTTCTGCTTCTCGGTCTTCCATGTTGTCGTCTCCAGGGTCGTCGTCTCCAGTGTCGTCATCTCCGCCGTCGTCGTCGTCGTCATCGGGGTGGTCTTCCGTGTCGTCGTCATCGTGGTGGTCTTCCGGGTCGTCGACGTTAGGGTCTTCAACTTGGAAATGTAGCAGAAGGTACAAGAAGGCTGAGAAAATGCCAAGAACCAGCTGATGGAACTGGAACTCGGATGGCTACCCGAAGGTTCAAGAGCCTATGGAACTACCGAGGACCAGCTGACGTTACTGGAACCCGGTTACTAAGCAGGAGGTACCCGTGCTAAAAAGCACTACCAAGGACCGCCTGACGTTGACGGAACTCGGATACCCAGAAGGAGGCACCTAAGCCAAAGGCTCTGCCCGGAACCAGCTGACGTTACTGGAACCAGGATGGGGAGCAGAAGGTACAAGAGCAAAAGACACTGCCGAGAACCAGCTGACGGTACTGGAACCCGGATGGGTAGCCGAAGGTCCAAGAGCCAATGGAACTACCGAGGACCAGCTGACGTTACTGGAACCCGGTTACTAAGCAGGAGGTACCCGTGCCTGAAAGCACTACCAAGGACCACCTGACGTTGGTGGAACTTGGATACCCAGAAGGAGGCACCTAAGCCAAAGGCTCTGCCCGGAACCAGCTGACGGTACTGGAACCAGGATGGGGAGCAGAAGGTACAAGAGCAAAAGACACTGCCGAGAACCAGCTGACGGTGCTGGAACCAGGTGGTGGACCCGAAGGCCCACAGGAGAGGAGAGAACAGCTAGGCCGCGAGGCAGCCGCAGTTACCGAACCCCAACAGTCCTACAGGGGGAGCTGGGCCTACTGGCACTACAGAACCAGCCTTGACTACCAGTTCACGCAGCCCACATAGGAAGCTCCTAAACTGGAGGCACCCTGGAGTTGGCTAACCCGACCGCACCACGACGAGGCAAGCATAGGTGTCTCAGTGAAGTTGACACAACCCGGAAACAGCTGACGGTGCTGAAACCAGGCTTGGCACGAGGGAGTACCTGTGACAAGAACACTGCCGAGAACCAGCTGGCGGTGCTGGAACCCGGATGCGTTGCCCCAGTGTGCAAGAGCCAATGGCACGACCGAGGACCAGCTGACGGTGCTGGAACCCGGTTACTAAGCTGTAGGTGCCCGCGCTTAAAAGCACTACCAAGGACCGCCTGGCGTTGGCGGAACTCGGATACCCAGGAGGAGGCACCTAAGCCAAAGGCTCGGCCCGGAACCAGCTGACGGTGCTGGAACCAGGTGGTGGACCCGAAGGTCCACAGGAGAGGAGAGAACAGCTAGGCCGCGAGGCAGCCGCAGTTACCGAACCCCAACAGTCCTACAGGGGGAGCTGGGCCTACTGGCACTACAGAACCAGCCTTGACTACCAGTTCACGCAGCCCACATAGGAAGCTCCTAAACTGGAGGCACCCTGGAGTTGGCTAACCCGACCGCACCACGACGAGGCAAGCATAGGTGTCTCAGTGAAGTTGACACAACCCGGAAACAGCTGACGGTGCTGAAACCAGGCTTGGCACGAGGGAGTACCTGTGACAAGAACACTGCCGAGAACCAGCTGGCGGTGCTGGAACCCGGATGCGTTGCCCCAGTGTGCAAGAGCCAATGGCACGACCGAGGACCAGCTGACGGTGCTGGAACCCGGTTACTAAGCTGTAGGTGCCCGCGCTTAAAAGCACTACCAAGGACCGCCTGGCGTTGGCGGAACTCGGATACCCAGGAGGAGGCACCTAAGCCAAAGGCTCGGCCCGGAACCAGCTGACGGTGCTGGAACCAGGTGGTGGACCCGAAGGTCCACAGGAGAGGAGAGAACAGCTAGGCCGCGAGGCAGCCGCAGTTACCGAACCCCAACAGTCCTACAGGGGGAGCTGGGCCTACTGGCACTACAGAACCAGCCTTGACTACCAGTTCACGCAGCCCACATAGGAAGCTCCTAAACTGGAGGCACCCTGGAGTTGGCTAACCCGACCGCACCACGACGAGGCAAGCATAGGTGTCTCAGTGAAGTTGACACAACCCGGAAACAGCTGACGGTGCTGAAACCAGGCTTGGCACGAGGGAGTACCTGTGACAAGAACACTGCCGAGAACCAGCTGGCGGTGCTGGAACCCGGATGCGTTGCCCCAGTGTGCAAGAGCCAATGGCACGACCGAGGACCAGCTGACGGTGCTGGAACCCGGTTACTAAGCTGTAGGTGCCCGCGCTTAAAAGCACTACCAAGGACCGCCTGGCGTTGGCGGAACTCGGATACCCAGGAGGAGGCACCTAAGCCAAAGGCTCGGCCCGGAACCAGCTGACGGTGCTGGAACCAGGTGGTGGACCCGAAGGTCCACAGGAGAGGAGAGAACAGCTAGGCCGCGAGGCAGCCGCAGTTACCGAACCCCAACAGTCCTACAGGGGGAGCTGGGCCTACTGGCACTACAGAACCAGCCTTGACTACCAGTTCACGCAGCCCACATAGGAAGCTCCTAAACTGGAGGCACCCTGGAGTTGGCTAACCCGACCGCACCACGACGAGGCAAGCATAGGTGTCTCAGTGAGCTTGACACAACCCGGAAACAGCTGACGGTGCTGAAACCAGGCTTGGCACGAGGGAGTACCTGTGACAAAAACACTGCCGAGAACCAGCTGGCGGTGCTGGAACCCGGATGCGTTGCCCCAGTGTGCAAGAGCCAATGGCACGACCGAGGACCAGCTGACGGTGCTGGAACCCGGTTACTAAGCTGTAGGTGCCCGCGCTTAAAAGCACTACCAAGGACCGCCTGGCGTTGGCGGAACTCGGATACCCAGGAGGAGGCACCTAAGCCAAAGGCTCGGCCCGGAACCAGCTGACGGTGCTGGAACCAGGTGGTGGACCCGAAGGTCCACAGGAGAGGAGAGAACAGCTAGGCCGCGAGGCAGCCGCAGTTACCGAACCCCAACAGTCCTACAGGGGGAGCTGGGCCTACTGGCACTACAGAACCAGCCTTGACTACCAGTTCACGCAGCCCACATAGGAAGCTCCTAAACTGGAGGCACCCTGGAGTTGGCTAACCCGACCGCACCACGACGAGGCAAGCATAGGTGTCTCAGTGAGCTTGACACAACCCGGAAACAGCTGACGGTGCTGAAACCAGGCTTGGCACGAGGGAGTACCTGTGACAAAAACACTGCCGAGAACCAGCTGGCGGTGCTGGAACCCGGATGCGTTGCCCCAGTGTGCAAGAGCCAATGGCACGACCGAGGACCAGCTGACGGTGCTGGAACCCGGTTACTAAGCTGTAGGTGCCCGCGCTTAAAAGCACTACCAAGGACCGCCTGGCGTTGGCGGAACTCGGATACCCAGGAGGAGGCACCTAAGCCAAAGGCTCGGCCCGGAACCAGCTGACGGTGCTGGAACCAGGTGGTGGACCCGAAGGTCCACAGGAGAGGAGAGAACAGCTAGGCCGCGAGGCAGCCGCAGTTACCGAACCCCAACAGTCCTACAGGGGGAGCTGGGCCTACTGGCACTACAGAACCAGCCTTGACTACCAGTTCACGCAGCCCACATAGGAAGCTCCTAAACTGGAGGCACCCTGGAGTTGGCTAACCCGACCGCACCACGACGAGGCAAGCATAGGTGTCTCAGTGAGCTTGACACAACCCGGAAACAGCTGACGGTGCTGAAACCAGGCTTGGCACGAGGGAGTACCTGTGACAAAAACACTGCCGAGAACCAGCTGGCGGTGCTGGAACCCGGATGCGTTGCCTTGCCTATTAAAGATTGTCTTCCTAGAGCCCCAACTAGCGGTGTTGGAGCAAAGGGTAAGCAGGGGGAGATGAGTGTAGGCCGAAGCCTGCACTGGAGGCAGCTTTGTGTCTGCGTTGCGTTTGCAGGACACTTTGCCGGCTACACACTGGGGGAACAGCTGGCGTTGCTGAACCCCACTAACACAATGGCGTGTGTTTTTCTCTGTGCAGCTAGCACTTGCGGGCAAAAACTAGCGATGTTAGAGCCCGTGTTGAAGCAGGAGGAGGAGGAGAGGAGCAGAGTGTAGGCCGAAGCTTAGTTGAACCAATTTCAAAGGAAACCTTTAACCCCCCCCTCAGGTGTTACAAAGTACAAGAGACACACCTTGTGCAGTATTAATGCTGCACAAGTGAAAGGTTGCTCTATTAATTTGTCTACTTGCACACGCTGAATGAAAGACATACACAATTTACCCCATTCTACAGTCAAACTGTAGTGGATGCGTGACTTGGTTTTTTGATGAGACGCAGCACAGGTGTCCAAAATAACGCCTTGGTGCTTGGAGCAGCTTCCTGAGCGTTGTTATTTGCTGTACAGGAGTCTGCGCTCTTGTGTTATCCCTTGGCAATGCCCTGTTAGCGCTGCCCATCTTATGACATCATTTCATGTTGGCCGGTGCGGTTAACGATGGCCATAAATCCCAGACCCACAGTGTCTTTTCATAAAGCCACACTGCGGTGCTGGGATTCGTGGCCTTGAGCAGTAAATATTTTGGCCGCTCACACACGTCCTTACACCTGCTTCAGACTGGGCGGCCTCTGCTGATCCCTTCTTGCATGCCGCGGCCATGAGGCTGCACAGTCTGAAGAAGGCTGAAGGAGATGAGTTAAGACAGGCGAAGATATGCACTGCTCGTGCCCATCAATCACACCCTCGCAGTCAAAATAATTAAGACAACGAGGAGCATTTTATTCAGGCAGGGCGGACGAACAGGCGCAAGTAGCCAACCAATGATGTCAGAAGACGGGAAGCGCTACCAAGGGGGGTGCTGCGTATCATTAGAAAGGAAAGTCACACCTCAGGGACAGTGGAATGGTCTCAAAGAGACACATTTTGTACGTGTTGAGTTCCACGTGGGCAAGGAGAAAACATCAGCCACCTTGTACAAATGCAGCAGTACTGCTGTACAAGGTGGCTGTTATACATAGAAACACCTGGGGGTGGGGGCCAGGCTCCCTTCAATTTCAGTTCATGTGCCTGCGTGGCGTTTGCAGGTCACGTTGCAAGCTGCACAGCAGGGGAACAGCTGGCGGTGCTGAACCCCACTAACACATTGGCTGGTGTTTTTCTCTGTGCAGCTAGCATTTCCGGGCAAAAACTAGCGGTGTTTGAGCCCAGGGTCAGCAGGAGGAGGAGGAGAGGAGCAAAGTGTAGGCCGAAGCCTGCACTGGTGGCAGCTTTTGGTCGGTTGTGCCAGCGTGGCTTGTGCTGGACACGATGCCGGCTACACAGCGGGGGAACAGCTGGCGTTGCTGAACCCCACTAACACATTGGCTGGTGTTTTTCTCTGTGCAGCTAGCATTTCCGGGCAAAAACTAGCGGTGTTTGAGCCCAGGGTCAGCAGGAGGAGGAGGAGAGGAGCAAAGTGTAGGCCGAAGCCTGCACTGGTGGCAGCTTTTGGTCGGTTGTGCCAGCGTGGCTTGTGCTGGACACGATGCCGGCTACACAGCGGGGGAACAGCTGGCGTTGCTGAACCCCACTAACACATTGGCTGGTGTTTTTCTCTGTGCAGCTAGCATTTCCGGGCAAAAACTAGCGTTGTTAGAGCCCAGGGTCAGCAGGAGGAGGAGGAGAGGAGCAAAGTGTAGGCCGAAGCCTAGTTGAACCAATTTCAAAGGTTACCTTTAACCCCCCCTCAGGTGTTACAAAGAACAAGAGCCACTCCTTCTGCAGCATTAATGCTGCACAAGTAAAAGGTTGCTCTATTAATTTGTCTACTTGCACAAGCTGAATGCAACACGTAGACTATTTAGCCCATTATACTGTTTAACAGTAGTGGAGGCGTGACTTGTCTTTTTAAAGAAAAGCAGCACAGGTGTCGAAAACACCTTTTTGCATGGGCGCAGCTTCCTGAGCGTTGTTAGTTGCTGTACAGGAGTCTGCGCTCTTGTGATCCTTTGGCCATGCGCTGTGAGCGCTTCCTGTCTTATGACCTCATTTCATGTTGGCCGTTGCGGTTAGCGATGGACATGAATCCCAGACCCACAGTGTGTTTTTAAAAAATCACACTGCGGTGCTGGGATTCGTGCCCTGGTGCAGTAAATATGTTTGCCGCTCACACATGTCCTTACACCTGCTTCAGACTGGACGGCCTCATCTGATCCCTTATCGCCTGCCGAGGCCATGAGGACACCCAGTCTGAAGAAGGCGGAAGGAGATGAGTGAACACAGGCAAACATATGCACTGCACATGCCCATCAATCACAGCCTCGCTGTCCAAAAAAATAAGACACCGAGGGGCGTTGTTTCGAGCAGGGGAGATGCACAGGCGCAGCCAGCTAACCAATGATGTCAAAAGACGGGCAGCGCTAACAAGGGTGGTGCTGCGTGTCATTACAAAGGAAAGTCACACCTCAGGGACATTGTAATGGTCTCTAATGAGACACATTTTGTACGTGTTGAGTTCCACGTGGGCAAGGAGAAAAAGTCAGCCACCTCGTACAAATGCAGCAGTACTGCTGTACAAGGTGGCTGTTATACATAGAAACACCTGTGGGTGGGGGGCAGGCTCCCTTCAATTTCAGTTCATGTGCCTGCGTGGCGTTTGCAGGTCACGTTGCAAGCTACACAGCAGGGGAACAGCTGGCGTTGCTGAACCCCACTGACACATTGACTGGTGTTTTTCTCTGTGCAGATTGCATGTCCGGGCAAAAACTAGCGGTGTTAGAGCCCAGGGTCAGCAGGAGGAGGAGGAGAGGAGCAAAGTGTAGGCCGAAGCCTGCACTGGTGGCAGCTTTTGGTCGGTTGTGCCAGCGTGGCTTGTGCTGGACACGATGCCGGCTACACAGCGGGGGAACAGCTGGCGTTGCTGAACCCCACTAACACATTGGCTGGTGTTTTTCTCTGTGCAGCTAGCATTTCCGGGCAAAAACTAGCGGTGTTTGAGCCCAGGGTCAGCAGGAGGAGGAGGAGAGGAGCAAAGTGTAGGCCGAAGCCTGCACTGGTGGCAGCTTTTGGTCGGTTGTGCCAGCGTGGCTTGTGCTGGACACGATGCCGGCTACACAGCGGGGGAACAGCTGGCGTTGCTGAACCCCACTAACACATTGGCTGGTGTTTTTCTCTGTGCAGCTAGCATTTCCGGGCAAAAACTAGCGTTGTTAGAGCCCAGGGTCAGCAGGAGGAGGAGGAGAGGAGCAAAGTGTAGGCCGAAGCCTAGTTGAACCAATTTCAAAGGTTACCTTTAACCCCCCTCAGGTGTTACAAAGAACAAGAGCCACTCCTTCTGCAGCATTAATGCTGCACAAGTAAAAGGTTGCTCTATTAATTTGTCTACTTGCACAAGCTGAATGCAACACGTAGACTATTTAGCCCATTATACTGTTTAACAGTAGTGGAGGCGTGACTTGTCTTTTTAAAGAAAAGCAGCACAGGTGTCGAAAACACCTTTTTGCATGGGCGCAGCTTCCTGAGCGTTGTTAGTTGCTGTACAGGAGTCTGCGCTCTTGTGATCCTTTGGCCATGCGCTGTGAGCGCTTCCTGTCTTATGACCTCATTTCATGTTGGCCGTTGCGGTTAGCGATGGACATGAATCCCAGACCCACAGTGTGTTTTTAAAAAATCACACTGCGGTGCTGGGATTCGTGCCCTGGTGCAGTAAATATGTTTGCCGCTCACACATGTCCTTACACCTGCTTCAGACTGGACGGCCTCATCTGATCCCTTATCGCCTGCCGAGGCCATGAGGACACCCAGTCTGAAGAAGGCGGAAGGAGATGAGTGAACACAGGCAAACATATGCACTGCACATGCCCATCAATCACAGCCTCGCTGTCCAAAAAAATAAGACACCGAGGGGCGTTGTTTCGAGCAGGGGAGATGCACAGGCGCAGCCAGCTAACCAATGATGTCAAAAGACGGGCAGCGCTAACAAGGGTGGTGCTGCGTGTCATTACAAAGGAAAGTCACACCTCAGGGACATTGTAATGGTCTCTAATGAGACACATTTTGTACGTGTTGAGTTCCACGTGGGCAAGGAGAAAAAGTCAGCCACCTCGTACAAATGCAGCAGTACTGCTGTACAAGGTGGCTGTTATACATAGAAACACCTGTGGGTGGGGGGCAGGCTCCCTTCAATTTCAGTTCATGTGCCTGCGTGGCGTTTGCAGGTCACGTTGCAAGCTACACAGCAGGGGAACAGCTGGCGTTGCTGAACCCCACTGACACATTGACTGGTGTTTTTCTCTGTGCAGATTGCATGTCCGGGCAAAAACTAGCGGTGTTAGAGCCCAGGGTCAGCAGGAGGAGGAGGAGAGGAGCAAAGTGTAGGCCGAAGCCTGCACTGGTGGTAGCTTTTGGTCGGTTGTGCCAGCGTGGCTTGTGCTGGACACGATGCCGGCTACACAGCGGGGGAACAGCTGGCGGTGCTGAACCCCACTAACACATTGGCTGGTGTTTTTCTCTGTGCAGCTAGCATTTCCGGGCAAAAACTAGCGGTGTTTGAGCCCAGGGTCAGCAGGAGGAGTAGAGGAGCAGAGTGTAGGCCGAAGCCTAGTTGAACCAATTTCCAAGGTTACCTTTAACCCCCCCCCTCAGGTGTTGCAAGGTACAAGAGCCACACCTTGAACAGCATTAATGATGCACAAGTCAAAGGTTGCTCTATTTAATTTTGCTCCTTGCACACGCTGAATTAAACACGTACACTATTTAGCCCATTATACTGTCAAACAGTAGTGGAGGCGTGACTACTAGTCTTTTTAAGGAGACGCAGCACAGGTGTACAAATTTACACCTAGGTGCTGTGCGCAGATTCCTTACCGTTGTTATTTGCAGTACAGGAAACTGCGCTCTTGTGTTATCCCTTGGCAATACCCTGTTAGTGCAGGCCGTCTCATGACCTCATTTCATGTTGGCCGGTGCGGTTAACGATGGCCATAAATCCCAGACCCACAGTGGCTTTTCCTAAAGTCACACTGCGGTGCTGGGATTCGTGGCCTTGTGCAGTAAATATGTTCGCCGCTCACACATGTCCTTACACCTGCTTCAGACTGGGCGGCCTCAGCTGATCCCTTATCGCATGCCGCGGCCATGAGGCCGCACAGTCAGAAGAAGGCGGAAGGAGGGGAGTGAAAACAGGGGAACATATGCACTGCTCGTGCCCATCAATCACACCCTCGCAGTCAAAATATATGAGACAACGGGGGGCGTTGTGTCGGGCAGGGGGGACGCACAGGCACAGCCAGCCAACCAATGATGTCAGGAGACGGGCAGCGCTAACAATGGGGGTGCTGCGTGTCATTAAAAAGGAAAGTCACACCTCAGGGACATTGTAATGGTCTGTAATGAGACACATTTTGTACTTGTTGAGTTCCACGTGTGCAAAGAGAAAAAGTCAGCCACCTTGTACAAATGCAGCAGTACTGCTGTACAAGGTGGCTGTTATACATAGAAACACCTGGGGGGGTGGGGGGCAGGCTCCCTTCAATTTCAGTTCATGTGCCTGCGTGGCGTTTGCAGGTCACGTTGCAAGCTACACAGCAGGGGAACAGCTGGCGTTGCTGAACCCCACTGACACATTGACTGGTGTTTTTCTCTGTGCAGATTGCATGTCCGGGCAAAAACTAGCGGTGTTAGAGCCCAGGGTCAGCAGGAGGAGGAGGAGAGGAGCAAAGTGTAGGCCGAAGCCTGCACTGGTGGCAGCTTTTGTTCTGTTGTGCCAGCGTGGCTTGTGCTGGACACGTTGCCGACTACACAGCAGGGGAACAGCTGGCGGTGCTGAACCCCACTAACACATTGGCTGGTGTTTTTCTCTGTGCAGCTACCATTTCCGGGCAAAAACTAGCGGTGTTTGAGCCCAGGGTCAGCAGGAGGAGGAGAGGAGCAGAGTGTAGGCCGAAGCCTAGTTGAACCAATTTCAAAGGTTACCTTTAACCCCCCCCTCAGGTGTTGCAAGGTACAAGAGCCACACCTTGAACAGCATTAATGATGCACAAGTCAAAGGTTGCTCTATTTAATTTTGCTCCTTGCACACGCTGAATTAAACACGTACACTATTTAGCCCATTATACTGTCAAACAGTTGTGGAGGCGTGACTTGTCTTTTTAACGAGACGCAGCACAGGTGTCAAAATTTGCACCTAGGTACTGGGCGCAGATTCCTGAGCGTTGTTATTTGCTGTACAGGAGTCTGCGCTCTTGTGTTATCCCTTGGCAATACCCTGTTAGTGCAGGCCGTCTCATGACCTCATTTCATGTTGGCCGGTGCGGTTAACGATGGCCATAAATCCCAGACCCACAGTGGCTTTTCCTAAAGTCACACTGCGGTGCTGGGATTCGTGGCCTTGTGCAGTAAATATGTTCGCCGCTCACACATGTCCTTACACCTGCTTCAGACTGGGCGGCCTCAGCTGATCCCTTATCGCATGCCGCGGCCATGAGGCCGCACAGTCAGAAGAAGGCGGAAGGAGGGGAGTGAAAACAGGGGAACATATGCACTGCTCGTGCCCATCAATCACACCCTCGCAGTCAAAATATATGAGACAACGGGGGGCGTTGTGTCGGGCAGGGGGGACGCACAGGCACAGCCAGCCAACCAATGATGTCAGGAGACGGGCAGCGCTAACAATGGGGGTGCTGCGTGTCATTACAAAGGAAAGTCACACCTCAGGGACATTGTAATGGTCTCTAATGAGACACATTTTGTACGTGTTGAGTTCCACGTGGGCAAGGAGAAAAAGTCAGCCACCTCGTACAAATGCAGCAGTACTGCTGTACAAGGTGGCTGACATACATAGAAACACCTGTGGGTGGGGGGCAGGCTCCCTTCAATTTCAGTTCATGTGCCTGCGTGGCGTTTGCAGGTCACGTTGCAAGCTACACAGCAGGGGAACAGCTGGCGTTGCTGAACCCCACTAACACATTGGCTGGTGTTTTTCTCTGTGCAGCTAGCATGTCCGGGCAGAAACTGGCGTTGTTTGAGCCCAGGGTCAGCAGGAGGAGGAGAGGAGCAAAGTGTAGGCCGAAGCCTGCACTGGTGGCAGCTTTTGGTCGGTTGTGCCAGCGTGGCTTGTGCTGGACACGATGCCGGCTACACAGCGGGGGAACAGCAGGCGGTGCTGAACCCCACTAACACATTGGCTGGTGTTTTTCTCTGTGCAGCTAGCATGTCCGGGCAGAAACTGGCGTTGTTTGAGCCCAGGGTCAGCAGGAGGAGGAGAGGAGCAAAGTGTAGGCCGAAGCCTGCACTGGTGGCAGCTTTTGGTCGGTTGTGCCAGCGTGGCTTGTGCTGGACACGTTGCCGACTACACAGCAGGGGAACAGCTGGCGGTGCTGAACCCCACTAACACATTGGCTGGTGTTTTTCTCTGTGCAGCTAGCATTTCCGGGCAAAAACTAGCGGTGTTTGAGCCCAGGGTCAGCAGGAGGAGTAGAGGAGCAGAGTGTAGGCCGAAGCCTAGTTGAACCAATTTCAAAGGTTACCTTTAACCCCCCCCTCAGGTGTTGCAAGGTACAAGAGCCACACCTTGTGCAGCATTAATGCTGCACAAGTAAAAGGTTGCTCTATTTGTTTTGCTCCTTGCACACGCTGACTAAAACACGTACACTATTTAGCCCATTATACTGTCAAACAGTTGTGGAGGCGTGACTTGTCTTTTTAACGAGACGCAGCACAGGTGTCAAAATTTGCACCTAGGTACTGGGCGCAGATTCCTGAGCGTTGTTATTTGCTGTACAGGAGTCTGCGCTATTGTGATCCCTTGGCCATGCGCTGTGAGCGCTTCCTGTCTTCTGACCTCATTTCATGTCGGCCGTTGCGGTTAGCGATGGACATGAATCCCAGACCCACAGTGTGTTTTCAAACAATCACACTACGTGGCTGGGATTCGTGGCCTTGTGCAGTAAATAGGTTTGCCGCTTACACATGTCCTTACACCGGCTCCAGACTGGGCGGCCTCAGCTGATCCCTTATCGCCTACCACGGCCAGGAGGCCGCACAGTCTGAAGAAGGCGGAAGGAGATGAGTTAAGACAGGCGAACATATGCACTGCTCGTGCCCATAAACCACACCCTCGCTGACAAAATAAATATGACAACGAGGGGCGTTGTTTCTAGCAGGGCGGATGCACAGGCGCAGCCAGCTAACCATGATGACAAAAGACGGGAAACGCTACCAAGGGGGGTGCTGCGTATCATTACAAAGGAAAGTCACACCTCAGGGACAGTGGAATGGTCTCAATGAGACACATTTTGTACGTGTTGAGTTCCACGTGGGCAAGGAGAAAAAGTCAGCCACCTTGTACAAATGCAGCAGTACTGCTGTACTAGGTGGCTGTTATACATAGAAACACCTGGGGGGGTGGGGCCAGGTTCCCTTTTAATTTCAGTTCCTGTGCCTGCATGGCGTTTGCAGGTCACGTTGCCGGCTACACAGCAGGGGAACAGCTGGCGTTGCTGAACCCCACTAACACATTGGCTGGTGTTTTTCTCTGTGCAGCTAGCACTTCCGGGCAAAAACTAGCGGTGTTTGAGCCCAGGGTCAGCAGGAGGAGGAGAGGAGCAGAGTGTAGGCCGAAGCCTGCACTGGTGGCAGCTTTTGTTCTGTTGTGCCAGCGTGGCTTGTGCTGGACACGTTGCCGACTACACAGCAGGGGAACAGCTGGCGGTGCTGAACCCCACTGACACATCACCTAGTGTTTTTTTCTGTGTAGACAACACTTCCAGGTGGCAACTGACAGTGTTGAAACCCAGGGAATCAAAGAGGAGCAGAGTGTAGGCCGAAGCCTGCAGTGGAGCAAGTTGAAAGGGAACCTTTAACCCCCCCCCCCAGGCATTTGTTGCTGAAAGAGCCATCTTGTACAGCAGTAATACTGCACATGGAAAATGGTGGCTCCGAAAATTATGCTCCTTGCAAACGCTGAAGTACACACTCATATAATGTGTCCCCTCACACCGTCAAACCATCCCGGAAGTGGGACTTTCCTTTGTAATGTGACACAGCACAGCCGTCATTCCAACCCCCTTGGTGCCGGGCACCACCTCCTCAACGTTGTTTGGTTCTGTCACGGAGCCCGCACTGTAATGTTATCCCTTGGCCATGCACAGTTAGCGGTGCCCGTCTTCTGACATCATGTAGGTGTCAGGCTGGCAGTGCCTGTGCGTCCAAGCTGCCCGAGATCCAACCTTGCAGTGTCATCTAATGTAGTCCCACTGCGGGCCAGGGATCCATGGGCATGCGCAGTGCATATCATCGCCTCTCACTCACCTCCTTCCTGCTTCTTCAGACTGTGCGGCGTCACGGCCGTGGCATGCTATTAGGGATCAGCTGACGCCGCCTAGTCTGAAGAAGCGTGAAGAAGGGGAGTGAGAGGCTAGTATATGCACTGCGCATGGCCATGGATACCAGGCCCACTGTGGGATCACATTAGACGACACTGCGAGGTGTGATTTCGGGCAGCGTGGACGCACAGGCGCAGCCAGGACGACAACAAATGATGTCAGAGGACGGGCAGCGCAAACTGTGCATGGCCAAGGGATAACATAACAGCGCAGGGTCCATGACGGAATCAAACAACGCTAAGGAGGCAGCGCACGGTGCCAAGGGGGTAGCAATGACGGCTGTGCTGTGTCACATTACAAAGGAAAGTCCCACCTCCGGGACGGTTGGACGGTGTGAGGGGACACATTACATGAGTGTGTAGTTCAGCGTTTGCAAGGAGCATAATTTCAAGAGCGACCTTTCCCTTGTGCAGTATTAGTGCTGCACATGGTGGCTCTTTCAGTAACAAACGCCTAGGGGGGGGGGGGGGACAGGTCCCCTTACATTTTAGTTGTGCCAGCGTGGCGGTCGCATGACACGTTGCCGGATACACAGCTGGGGATCAGCTGACGTTACTGAACCCCAATAAC
This sequence comes from Ranitomeya imitator, assembly GCF_032444005.1. Taxonomy (NCBI): domain Eukaryota; kingdom Metazoa; phylum Chordata; class Amphibia; order Anura; family Dendrobatidae; genus Ranitomeya; species Ranitomeya imitator. Next base: position 690,728,252 of record NC_091285.1, read on the forward strand.
AGAGGAGCGACTGTTGACTGTGCACACAGCACTTCCAGGCACCAACTGGCGGTGTTAGAGCCCAGGGACAGCAGGAGGAGCAGATTGGAGGTATTGCCGCACACACAGCTGGGGATCAGCTGACGTTACTGAACCCCAATAACAGAGGAGCGACTGTTGACTGTGCACACAGCACTTCCAGGCACCAACTGGCGGTGTTAGAGCCCAGGGACAGCAGGAGGAGCAGATTGGAGGTATTGCCGCACACACAGCTGGGGATCAGCTGACGTTACTGAACCCCAATAACAGAGGAGCGACTGTTGACTGTGCACACAGCACTTCCAGGCACCAACTGGCGGTGTTAGAGCCCAGGGACAGCAGGAGGAGCAGAGGAACAGAGTGTAGGCCGAAGCCTGATTGGAGCAAGTTGAAAGGAAACCTTTAACCCCCCCCCCCAAGACGTTTGTAGCTGAAAGAGCCATGTTGTGCAGCACTAAGGATGCAAAAGGAAAAGGTTGCTCTTTTAATTATGCTCCTTGCAAACACCGAAGTAAACACTAAAAATGTGTCCCTTTATACCGTTAAACCGTTCCGGAGGTGCGAATTTCCTTCGTAATGGGACACAGCACAGCTGTCATTCCTATCCCCTTGATGCCGTGCGCTGCCTCCTCAGCGTTGTTTTAAGCTGCCACGGAGCCTGCGCTGTTCTGTTAGCCCTTGGCCATGCCCAATTAGCGCTGCCTGTCTTCTGACATAATTTGGTGTCAGGCTGTCAGTGCCTGTGCGTCCACGCTGCTCCAGATCCCACCTCGCAGTCTCATCTAACGTAATCCCACTGCGGGCCTTGGAACCATGGGCATGCACAGTGCATAACCTCGACTCTCACTCCCCTCCTTCCCTCTTCTTCAGACTGTGCGGTGTCACGGCCGTGGCATGCTAGGGATCAGCTGACGGCGCACAGTCTAAAGAAGGCGGAGGGAAATGAGCGAGAGCCCGAGGGGAAGATATGCACTGCGCATGCCCATGGATCCCAGGCCCGCAGTGTGACTCAATCAGAAGACACTGCGAGGCGGGATCTCGGGCACCGCGGCCGCACAGGCGCAGCCAGCCTGACACCAAATTATGTCAGAAGACAGGCAGCGCAAATAGGGCATGCCCAAGGGATAACAGAACAGCGCAGGCTCCGTGACAGCTTAAAACAACGCTGAGGAGGCAGCGCATGGCACCAAGGGGGTAGGAATGACGGCTGTGCTGCGTCACATTACGAAGGAAAGTCCCAGCTCCGGGACGGTATAACGGTATCAGTGAACACATTTTATAAGTGTTAAGTTCTGCGTGTGCAAAGAGCTAAAAAAAAAGAGCTACCTTTTCCTTGTGCAGCATTACTGCTGCACAAGATGGCTCTTTCAGTAACAAACGACGGGGGGGGGGGGGGGGGGACAGGTTCCCTTACATTTAGGTTGTTGTGCCAGCGTGGCGGTCGCAGGACACATTGCCGGCTACACAGCTGGGGATCAGCTGACGTTACTGAAACCCAATAACACTGGGTCGTATGTTTTTACTGTGCAGCCTGCACTTCTGAGCCGCAACTGGCGGTGTTGGAGCCCAGGAATAGCAGTTCAGGTGGTAGAAAGATGAACACAGCAGGAGACCTGGATGACACCCAATTACTTAATCAGGCAGAGGAGTGGCAAATTCCTGCGAGATCCAGGCCTGGTTCATTTTCAGGAAAGTAAGCCGGTCAACGTTATCGGAGGATAGTCGCATGCGACGGTCTGTTAGTACACCACCTGCGGCACTAAAGACACGTTCCGATAAGACACTAGCCGCAGGGCAAGCCAGCACCTCCAATGCATACTGGCTTAGCTCTGGCCATGTATCCAGCTTAGAGACCCAAAACTTGAACGGGGAAGAGCCGTCTGGGAGTACAGTAAGAGGGCAAGCCATGTAGTCTGTCACCATCTGACGGAACCGTTGCCTCCTGCTGACTGGAGCCGCCGGTGATGGTGTAGACATTTGGGGCGGGCACACAAAAGTGTGCCAGAGTTGTGCCATACTGGGCTTGCCTTGGGCAGAGGCACTGCTTCTGCTCCCTCTTTGGGCAGAGCCTCCCCCACTGCCTCGACGCACTGAGCTGCTTTGTAAAGCACTAGCAGCACTCCTCTCAGTTGGACAGGAGAAGATGATGGAATTCACCAGTGTGTCGTGGTACTCCCGCAATTTACGCTCCCGGGTCAACGCAGGGATGAGGTTTTGGACGTTGTCCCGGTAGCGAGGATCGAGGAGGGTGAACACCCAATAATCAGGCATGTTGAGAATGTGGTCGATGCGGCGGTCGTTTCTCAGGCACTGCAGCATGAAATCCACCATGTGCTGCAGAGTGCCAACCGGCCCAGAAACGCTGTCCCCTGCTTGAGACATGATCTCTGCCCGCTCGTCATCACCCCACCCTCGCTGTACACACTGACCACTGGACAATTGTGTCGCTCCCTCCTCTGGACGGAGCTCTTCCTCCTCCATTGACTCCTCCTCATCCTCCTCACAAATTGGCCCCTGCGTACCCCTTTGTGAGGAACCACGTGGCGCTGACTCTCCAGAAGCTGATGGAAAAGGTGACTCCTCATCCTCCACCTCTTCCACTACATCATCCCTTAACCCTTGCAAAGTTTGCTGAAGCAGGCAGATAAGGGGGACAGTCATGCTGACTAGTGCATCATCTGCACTTGCCATCCGCGTGGAATAATCAAAAGGACGCAAAACCTGGCAGACGTCCTTCAGAGTGGCCCACTCTGTGGTTGTGAAGTCTGATCGGCGCTGACTGCGACTTCTTTGCGCCTGATGCAGCTGGTACTCCATAACTGCTTGCTGCTGCTCACACAACCGCTCCAACATATGTAACGTGGAATTCCACCGGGTAGGTAGGTCACATATGATGCGGTGTTCCGGAAGGCGGAATCGGCGCTGCAGAGCAGCAATGCGGGATCTGGCCAAGCTGGAACGCCGCAAGTGAGCACACTCTAGGCGGACCTTGTGCAGCAGGGCATCAAGATCCGGATAGTCCCTCAGAAAACTCTGCACAACCAAATTGAGCACATGTGCCAGACATGGGATGTGAGTGAGGTTGCCAAGGGCCAAAGCTGCCACCAGATTTCGGCCATTGTCACACACTACCATGCCTGGCTGGAGATTCGCTGGCAGTAACCACACATCGCTCTCCTGCTTGATGGCATTCCAGAGCTCCTGCGCTGTGTGGCTTCGATGCCCCAATGAAACTAGTTTCAAGACGGCCTGCTGACGTTTGGCCACGGCTGTGCTCATGTCGGTCATAGGTAAACGTTCACGGGTCCATGTGGAGGTGGACTGTGACGGATCCTGCAGAGAGGAATCAGAGGAACTGGTGTAAGAGGAGGAGTCGATGCGTACAGACTGGATTCCTGCAATCCTTGGAGTGGGCAGGACACGTCCTGCGCCACTCGCACGATCTGTACCTGGCTCAACAACATTAACCCAATGGGCAGTGAGGGAAACATATCGCCCCTGTCCATGCTGACTGGCCCACGCATCGGTGGTGAGGTGGACCTTGCTACTGACGGCGTTCAGTAGCGCATGTTTTATGTTTGCCTCAACATGCCTGTGCAGGGCAGGGACAGCCTGCCTGCTGAAGTAAAAGCGGCTGGGCACCTTGTACTGTGGGACTGCCAATGCCATCAAGTCACGGAAGCTGTCAGTCTCCACCAGCCTGAACGAGAGCATTTCCAGGGACAACAGTTTGGCAATGCCTGCATTCAGAGCCTGTGCTCGGGGGTGGTTGGCCGAGAATGCCCGCCTTTTCTCCCATGCCTGTACTACCGATGGCTGTAGAGTAGACTGGGAGTGTGAGGATGACTGGGAAGGTGGTGCTGTGGGTGGAATTACACAAGGTCTCTGGGAGGAAGCCAAACCAGCTGTGCGTGAGCTGGAGGAAGAGGCAACACGAGCTGAAGAGGTGGTAGCTGCCGCTGTTGGTTGGCCTACATCTTCAGTGTGTTTCTGTAACTCCACCGCGTGCCTGGTCCGCACATGTTTCCACATATTTGTGGTATTGAGGTTGCTGACATTTTTCCCTCTTTTTACTTTATGATGACACAGCTTGCATTTGACAAAACAAATGTCATCTGCAACTGTGTCAAAAAAGGACCAGGCACTGCAAGTCTTGGGAGCGCCCTTTTTGGCTTTGGAAAGAGACAGGCTCCTAACGGGTGCCAAAGTGGAGGCTACAGGCTCCGCAGTCTTCCCCCTCCCTCTCCCTCTTTGGCCCGTAAGAGGAAGCTCTTCCTCTGAGCTGCTCCCACCACCTTCCTGTTCCTCACGCCACGATGGGTCAAGGACCTCATCATCTCCACTACCCTCTGCCACCAACTGCTCCTCCTGGGTAGTCTCAGCAGCACAGTACGCACGAGAAAGCGGCACCTGAGTTTCATCATCAGATGCGTACTGCGCTGTGGTCACCGGAGGCACTGGCCCACCTGCCTCTTCAGAGTCAGAGAGAAAAAGGTGTTGGGCATCACTGCACACTGCCTCTTCTTCCATTTCTCCAATGCTGCTTGGCTGGCCCCCTGTTTCCAAGCCAAGAGATTCAGAGAACAGAAGTAGAGACGGCTCCTGTCCTGGGCTCTCTGACTGCCTGGCCAATTTGGCAGGTGGTGAAGAGACAGATGGCTGCTCTCCAGTGCTCTGTGCCTGAGAGGATGTGGCACTAACTGAAGTCGATGCCGAGGCGTTAGCTGCCATCCACCCGACAACGGCTTCAATTTGGTCTTCACGTAGCAGCGGTGCACGGCGCTCTCCGACAAAGCTGCGCATGAAGGACTGTTCCCTGCTGAAACTGAGTGACGACGAGTCACCGGCGCCCGCAGCAGGCACAGAATCACCACGTCCTCTCCCTGCTCCTCTCCCTGCTCCGCGCCCACGCCCACGTGCCTTACTCCCTGCCCTCTTCATCTTGGTTGACAGATAAAGATAAGCAGAAAAGTACTAAGGCCTTAGTGTGCTTATTCCTGTAATGCTCCTCCTAACAGGTGTAAGAAACACTAATGTTGTAAATTGTGGACTAAACTTTATTATTTTTCAAATGTGGCCTACACAAGTGTAAGTTGTGTTTGGTGAACTTAACCTTTTTTTTGGTGCAGATCGGGCTACAGAGCTAGTTTAAATCACACGGAGACCGTGCAGACAGCCGTAAACGGCGCTGCAAGGCCAAGAAACCCTCCTCTAGGTTATCCTATATAGTGTTTTTCCACTATTTAGCTGGATACAAGTGGAAAGACACTAATAGGAATTTTTTTTTTCAAATTTTAAACTGGCTGCACTATTTGAAAAAAAGGAAATTGTTTTTCAAGGTATGAGGCAGTAACGCACCCTGAGCTGAATCCAACCGGCTATGGCTGCACACAGACTACAGGGCGAGCTGGGCTCACACGGAGACCGTGCAGACAGCCGTAAACGGCGCTGCAAGGCCAAAAAACCCTCCTCTAGGTTATCCTATATAGTGTTTTTCCACTATTTAGCTGGATACGAGTGGAAAGACACTAATAGGAATTTTTTTTTTCAAATTTTAAACAGGCTGCACTATTTGAAAAAAAGGAAAATTTTTCTCAAGGTATGAGCCAGTAACGAACCCTGAGCTGAATCCAACCGGCTATGGCTGCACACAGACTACAGGGCGAGCTGGGCTCACACGGAGACCGTGCAGACAGCCGTAAACGGCGCTGCAAGGCCAAAAAACCCTCCTCTAGGTTATCCTATATAGTGTTTTTCCACTATTTAGCTGGATACGAGTGGAAAGACACTAATAGGAATTTTTTTTTTCAAATTTTAAACAGGCTGCACTATTTGAAAAAAAGGAAAATTTTTCTCAAGGTATGAGCCAGTAACGAACCCTGAGCTGAATCCAACCGGCTATGGCTGCACACAGACTACAGGGCGAGCTGGGCTCACACGGAGACCGTGCAGACAGCCGTAAACGGCGCTGCAAGGCCAAAAAACCCTCCTCTAGGTTATCCTATATAGTGTTTTTCCACTATTTAGCTGGATACGAGTGGAAAGACACTAATAGGAATTTTTTTTTTCAAATTTTAAACAGGCTGCACTATTTGAAAAAAAGGAAAATTTTTCTCAAGGTATGAGCCAGTAACGAACCCTGAGCTGAATCCAACCGGCTATGGCTGCACACAGACTACAGGGCGAGCTGGGCTCACACGGAGACCGTGCAGACAGCCGTAAACGGCGCTGCAAGGCCCAAAAACCCCCCTCTAGGTTATCCTATGTAGTGTTTTTCCACAATAGAGCTGGAGACTGGTGGAAAAACACTAATAGGAAATTTGAGAAAAAATGTGCAGCAGGCTGCACTAAGAGCAAAAAAGAACAACTGTGTGAGGCAGTGTGAACCCCCCCTGAGCTGAATACAACCGGGTATATGGCTGCACACAGACTACAGAGTGAGCTGCACACACACACACACAGAGACCTTGCAGAACGCTGTTAAAACAGCGCTGCAAGGCAAGAGCAAGGTGAACAGTGAAGAACACACAGCGTTTTGCTAAATTAGCCTTTGGAAAGGAAAATAAAGCAATTAGCTAGCTCAACTGGCCCTCAGTTAGAACACAGCGTCCTGTCCCTAACTGAAATCGCAGCAGAGTGAGCGCAAAATGGCGGCAGCGCTTTTTTATAGTGCAGAGTGACATCATTTCAGCAGCCAATCCAAGCCTTGCCAGTACTTACATGCCCACCATGCTAAACAGGATGTGCCCACACTTTCATTCATTCCTCATTGGCTGCTGCGTTCAATTTGAATTCTGGGAACTTCCGATTCCGGTATCCGATACGCGGGAAGTATCGGAATTCAGTATCGGAATTCCGATACCGCAAATATCGGCCGATACCCGATACTTGCGGTATCGGAATGCTCAACACTAGTGAAGATGTCACCGTTGGGTGCTCCGCAGTGTGGGAGCTGGGAACAATCTGGATGTCCGCTTCCAAGAGATAGCGGTCATCCAGGCAATCTTCTATATCGCATCTACAGGAGGACGCCAGCACACACAGATCTCTATCTGCACACACCAGTTTCCCGGGCTTTCTCTTTTTCCTCCCCTCCCTGTTCACATGACATCACAGGGGGAAGTTCTGCCAATACAGTTTGTCCCTCTGTAATCACATTTGGCATAGGTATAACTTCTGGCCACACGGGGGCAGTGTCTGTCACAGATTCTATGTCAATGATAATAGAACAGTCACAGCCGGCCAGCTCACTACACATGTAAGGTATATGTCTGTGTATGTATGTACGGTATGTGTATCTGTGTGTATGTATGGTGTATGTATGTACGGTATGTGAATACTATATGTGTATATAACTGTGTGTATGCATGTAAGGTATATGTCTGTGTATGTATGTACGGTATGTGTATCTGTGTGTATGTACGGTGTATGTATGTACGGTATGTGTATACTATATGTGTATATAACTGTATGTGTATGCATGTAAGGTATATGTCTGTGTATGTATGTGCGGTATGTGTATCTGTGTGTATGTACGGTGTATGTATGTACGGTATGGGTATACTATATGTGTATATAACTGTATGTGTGTATGCATGTAAGGTATATGTCTGTGTATGTATGTACGGTATGTGTATCTGTGTGTATGTACGGTGAATGTATATACGGTATATGCCGGAACAAAAACCATTGTTCTCATCAGCACATCGCCCAGTTAAAACTGCAGATATGCTGCTAAGATGATACTGTATGGGGACAGATTCATTTACTAGTGATCATTCTGTCCCCATCATTATTCCTCAGCCAGTGTAAAGAGGCTGGAAACAAGCGGCGAATGACTTCAATATTGTTAATCACACTCGTTTAGTGGCCTGAAATCAGCACATGTAGCTACAACCAAAATGTTTCTGTTTGATGGTGCAATATGTTAGCATTTGGGGCCCCATTTTAATTATTTGCCTAGGGCCCCACTTTGCCTAAGACCGGCCCTGCCTAGTGTGTAATACTGGGCCAGATTTTTTGACAATTCTCCCAGGAAAAAAAACATAGTGGGAGATTAAGATTGGCAATTCTGCCTCAGTGCCAGTCCTGTGTGTGGCATCTGTCTCTCATTTTGTGCCACAGAAAACCTAGTGTGTAACACTGGGCCAGATTTCTTGACAATTCTCCCACAATAAAGTAAAACAAGTGGGAGATTAAGATTGGCAATTCTGCCTCAGTGCCAGTCCTGTGTGTGGCATCTGTCTCTCATTTTGTGCCACAGAAAACCTAGTGTGTAATACTGGGCCAGATTTTTTGACAATTCTCCCACAATAAAGTAAAACAAGTGGGAGATTAAGATTGGCATTTCTGCCTCAGTGCCAGTCCTGTCTGTGGCATCTGTCTTTCATTTTCTGCCACAGAAAATATACTGTATAAGAGTGGGCCACATTTCTTCAATATTTTCCCTGAAAAAATAAAAAGGGGGAGATTTTTATTGGTAGTGTGTGCATCTGCGTCAGTCCTGTTAGTGGCATATCTGTCTGCCACTTAAGCTGTGTACTGTTATACATTGGGCCTGATTTTCCCTGCAGTCTCATCCACCTATAAAGGGATATATAAATCCAACAGAAGTTTGAGTTCACCTTGTAACTGGTTTTACAGTAACAAATACCGTTAGTTTGGTTACGTTTTTCAAACAATGAGGAAGTCTGGTGGAAGAGGCCGTGGCCGTGGGCGGTCATTGCCAGCTGGTAATGATGGTAGTGGAGGTGGAGCATCAGGTGGTCGTGGGAAAAGCAATATAGCACCTAAGTCTCGAGTTGTTGAGCCAGCTTCATCGTCTGGCTACACAAGGCCTCGAATGCTCCCTTTTCTGGGAGTAGGAAAACCGCTTTAAAGCCGGAGCAGCAAGAACAAGTTTTGGCTTTCCTTGATGACTCTGCCTCTAGCTCTTTCGCCTCCTCTTCTGAAACTGCTAAATCTAAAAGCAGCGCGTCGTCAGTGGATGTTAACGGTCAGGGACAAGTCGCTTCCTTGTCTTCTTCACCAAGAACAACAGAGAAGGATGCGTCAGGCGACACAACGGGTTACTCTATGGAGCTCTTTACACATACCGTTCCTGGGTTAGAAAGTGAAATAGTTAACAGGCCATGCCCATAACAAGTTGAATCGGACATGGAGTGCACAGATGCACAGCCACAGCCAGATTACTATGCTGTTCCTTTGACTCAGACCATAACATTGCCCTTGCAGTGTACTGATCCAGAATCTGACCCTGATGAGACTATGGAGCCCCGTCACGAACGCTATACTACCGGCTTACACAGTGACTCAGACAAAGTTGCACACGAGATAGAAGAGGAGGTCATAGATGACCCAGTTGTTGACCCCGAAAGGCAGCCATTGGGGGAACAGGGTGCAGGCGGCAGTAGCTCTGAAGCGGAGGAGGAGGAGCCGCAGCAGGCATCAACATCACAACAGGCTCCATCTGCCAGGCCCGTATCTGGCCAAAAACGCGTGGCAAAACCAAAACCAGTTGTAGGACAGCGTGGGCATCCGGTTAAAGAAGCTCAGTCTGCAATGCCTGAAAAGGTATCCGAGAGTAGGAAGAGTGCAGTCTGGCATTTTTTTAAACAACATCCAAATGATCAGCGCAAAGTCATCTGTCAAAAATGTTCAAGTACCTTAAGCAGAGGTCAGAATGTTAAAGGGAACCTGTCACCCCGTTTTTTCAAGAAAAGCTAAAAATAGCGTTAAATAGGGGCAGAGCTGGGCTTTACATTAGTGTATTTTGGAGCCTTTATTCCCCACCTATGCTGCCGAAATACCTTTGTAAAGTCGCCATTTTGGGCTGTCACTCACGCTGGTCAGGTCATATGGGCGTGGTGACAGCGCTGTTTCTCCCCCAGATCTCCGTTGGTGGCGTAGTGGTGTGCGCATGTCCAAGTGGCGAATCCACTGCGCAGCTTCAAGGAAAATAGCGCGATCTGCGCTATTCAGCCGTTTATCGTGGGCGCGGCCATCCTTGTGAGGCCGCGCGTGCGCAGATGGTTCTTCTCGGCTTCCCGGGGCTTCAGGAAAATGGCCGCGGGATGCCGCGCGTGCGCAGATGCAAATCGCGGCGGCCATTTTCCTGCAGCCGAGATGCGAACTCGGCTTCAGGAAAATGGCCGTTGAGATCACCATCTGCGCATGCGCGGCATCCCGCGGCCATTTTCCTGAAGCCCCGGGAAGCCGAGAAGAACCATCTGCGCACGCGCGGCCTCACAAAGATGGCCACGCCCACGATAAACGGCTGAATAGTGCAGATCGCGCTATTTTCCTTGAAGCTGCGCAGTGGATTCGCCACTTGGACATGCGCACACCACTACGCCACCAACGGAGATCTGGGGGAGAAACAGCGCTGTCACCACGCCCATATGACCTGACCAGCGTGAGTGACAGCCCAAAACGGTGACTTTACAAAGATATTTCGGCAGTATAGGTGGGGAATAAAGGCTCCAAAATACACTAATGTAAAGCCCAGCTCTGCCCCTATTTAACGCTATTTTTAGCTCTTCTTGAAAAAACGGGGTGACAGGTTCCCTTTAAAGGTCTAAATACAAGTTGCATGCATAGACATTTAACCACCATGCATTTGCAAGCCTGGACTAACTACCAAACGTCCCTTAAGGTTGTAGCACCCTCGGCCAATGAAGCTAGTCAGCAACGCTACATCCCTTCCCTCACTGTAAGCCCACCATTTCCCGCACCACCTGCAGTAAATGTGCAGGTTTCGTCGCCAGGCCAAAGCAGTCAGGGAATCACCAGGTTCATGGTAGGAAACACTGCATGTAGGGCACCAGCAAGAATACCATCTCCAACCCTCTCTCAGTCTGCCATGTCCACCGGCACCCCTACTAGTTCCACCATCTGCAGCTCTCCAGTCCAGCTCACCCTACATGAGACTCTCGTTAGGAAAAGGAAATACTCATCCTCGCATCCGCGTACACAGGGTTTGAACGCCCACATTGCTAGACTAATCTCGTTAGAGATGATGCCCTACCGGTTAGTTGAAAGCGAAGCTTTCAAAGCCCTGATGGACTACGCTGTACCACGCTACGAGCTACCCAGTCGACACTTCTTTTCGAGAAAAGCCATCCCAGCCCTCCACCAGCATGTAAAAGACCGCATCGTTCATGCACTCAGGCAATCTGTGAGTACAAAGGTGCTTCTGACAACAGATACATGGACCAGTAGGCATGGCCAGGAACGCTACGTGTCCATCACGGCACACTGGGTTAATGTGGTGGATGCAGGGTCCACAGGGGACAGCAGTATTGGGACAGTTCTGCCTAGCCCACGGTCCAGGAAACAGTTGGCTGTAGGCGTTGTCCCCCCCTCCTCGTCCTCCTGCAGAAGTGAGAACTCGTCCACAGACCGCAGTCGCACGAGCACTCCATCCGCAGCTGTCACTGTTGCACACAAGGTGTCCCATTATGGGACAGCTAATGGCAAGCGTCAGCAGGCTGTATTGGCAATGAATTGTTTGGGCGATAACAGACACACCGCGAAAGTTCTGTCCGAGTTCTTGCAGCAAGAAACTCAGTCATGGCTGGGCACTGTACATCTTGAGGCAGGCAAGGTAGTGAGTGATAACGGAAGGAATTTTATGGCTGCCATAGCCCTTTCACAACTGAAACACATTCCTTGCCTGGCTCACACCTTAAACCTGGTGGTGCAGTGCTTCCTGAAAAGTTATCCGGGGTTACCCAACCTGCTCCTCAAAGTGCGCAGACTTTGCTCGCATATCCGCCGTTCGCCCGTGCACTCCAGCCGTATGCAGAACCATCAGCGGTCTTTGAACCTTCCACAGCATCGCCTAATCATCGACGTTGCAACAAGGTGGAACTCCACACTGCACATGCTTCAGAGACTGTGCGAACAGAGGCGTGCTGTTATGTATTTGTGGGAGGATACACATACACGGGCAGGCAGTTGGATGGCAGACATGGAGTTGTCAGGTGTGCAGTGGTTGAAGCTACAAGACCTGTGTAAAGTCCTTCAGTGTTTTGAGGAATGCACACGGCTGGTTAGTGTAGACAACGCCATAATAAGCATGAGCATCCCCCTAATGCGTCTGCTGATGCAAAGTTTGACGCACATAAAGGAGCAGGCATCTGCAGCCGAGGAAGAGGGAAGCCTTGATGACAGTCAGCCATTGTCTGGTCAGGGCAGTCTACAGGACGAGGTGGCGGGCGAAGAGGAGGAGGACGAGGAGGATGATGGGGATGAGTATTTTTTTAATGAGGAAGCTTCTCAGGGGCCAATAGAAACTGGTGGCGTTGCAAGGGCGGGTTCAGGCTTTTTGAGGGAGACAAGTGACATTGATTTGCCAGAAACTGCCCCTCAACCCAGCACAAGCGCAGATTTGACAACTGGAACTTTGGCCCACATGGCGGATTATGCCTTACGTATCCTCAAAAGGGACCCACGCATTATTAAAATGATGACCGATGACGATTACTGGTTGGCCTGCCTCCTTGTTCCTCGCTATAAAGGCAAATTGCAAAATATCATGCCACATGAGAACCTCAAACAAATATTGGCAACCAAACAAGCAAGTCTTGTAGACCGTTTGATTCAGGCATTCCCAGCACACAGCGCCGGTGATGGTTCTCACACGAGCTGCAGGGGGCAACAGGGCAGAGGTGTTAGAGGTGCACAAATCAGAAGTGGCGTTGGACAGAGGGGTTTTCTGACCAGGTTGTGGAGTGATTTCACAATGACCGCAGACAGGACAGGTACTGCTGCATCAATTCAAAGTGACAGGAGACAACATTTGTCCAGTATGGTTACTGACTATTTTTCATCCCTTATCGATGTTCTCCCTCAACTGTCATTCCCATTTGATTACTGGGCATCCAAAATAGACACCTGGCCTGAATTGGCAGAATATGCATTGCAGGAACTTGCTTGCCCAGCAGCTAGTGTGCTATCAGAAAGAGTATTCAGTGCTGCTGGTTCAATATTGACCAAAAAAAGGACTCATCTGGCTACTCAAAATGTTGATGATCTAACCTTCATTAAAATGAACCACTCATGGATTTCTAATTATTTGGCCCCACCTTTCCCGGCTGACACCTAGCTTTCCTATAAAAAGGTCTTGCTTGTGGACTGGTCTTACTGACTGTTCCAATCTCTTAATTTGCAGCTGCTGTTTGTCCAGCATACGACATGTTTACACCTCCCTAAATGGCCTAACTCCCCCCACGGGGCCGTGGTCTCGCCAGTTGGCGCAAGCACCCGTGAGAGTGCCGTTTGTCAGAAGAGGTGGGTGTGCCCGCTTTTGGTCGACGGCACTGCCACTGGGTCCCTCATAGTACAATAAAGTGTCTCTGGCGGTGGTGGCGCGCACCCAACGTCAGACACACCGTTGTAACATGAGGGGCCCTGGGCCTGTACCGCCGGCCACAAGAGAGTTTCCCCCCCCCCCCAGCTCAAACAGTGCTCTACCACTTGCAAAATTATCTCTCACAGCTCCACCAATGTTTAGTCTATGCGCTGACATCCTTCAATGCCTGGCACTGACAATACCAATTTGTTGACATGTATGATGCTAGTTAAAATAGTCAGGGTCAGTGTCCTATATTGACACCAGTAAATACTTTGCGCCAAATTACTATGTCTGAAACTCAGCAGAGGAGCCCACCCCTGTACCTAAGTATGCCACCCTTTTTTGGGGGGGTTTGTTGTTTTCCGAGACATTAACATCTATTTCTTTTTTGGGGAGTACTAACTGTGTCAGACACTCCTTCCAATCGTCCTCCGCTGACCACACCAATGCTGCCTGTGTACCCCTGCCACATAATCGAAGCTGCTTTGAGCCTATTTTTTTAAATTTAACGCCTACTAAGTCTGTCTGCGGTCCCTCTTTCAAATTGTCCTCCGCTGACCACACCAATGCTGCCTGTGTACCCCTGCAAGATAATTCAAACTGCATTGAGCCTATTTTTTTAAATTTTAGGCCTACTAAGTCTGTCTGCGGTCCGTCCTTCCAATTGTCCTCCGCTGACCACACCAATGCTGCCTGTGTACCCCTGCAAGATAATTTTAACTGCATTGAGCCTAATTTTTTTTATTTTAGGCCTACTAAGTCTGTCTGCGGTCCCTCCTTCAAATTGTCCTCCGCTGACCACACCAATGCTGCCTGTGTACCCCTGCCACATAATCGAAGCTGTATTGAGCCTATTTTGTTATTTTAGGCCTACTAAGTCTGTCTGGGGTCCCTCCTTCAAATTGTCCTCCGCTGGCCACACCAATGCTGCCTGTGTACCCCTGCCACATAATCGAAGCTGCATTGAGCCTATTTTGTTATTTTAGGCCTACTAAGTCTGTCTGCGGTCCCTCCTTCAAATTGTCCTCCGCTGACCACACCAATGCTGCCTGTGTACCCCTGCAAGATAATTCAAACTGCATTGAGCCTATTTTTTTTTAATTTTAGGCCTAGTAAGTGTGTCTGCGGTCCATCCTTCCAATTGTCCTCCGCTGACCACACCAATGCTGCCTGTGTACCCCTGCAAGATAATTCAAACTGCATTGAGCCTAATTTTTTTTATTTTAGGCCTACTAAGTCTGTCTGCGGTCCCTCCTTCAAATTGTCCTCCGCTGACCACACCAATGCTGTCTGTGTACCCCGCCACATAATCGAAGCTGCATTGAGCCTATTTTGTTATGTTAGGCCTACTAAGTCTGTCTGCGGTCCCTCCTTCCAATTGTCCTCCGCTGACCACACCAATGCCGCCCGTGTACCCATGTAACCTTTTTCCAACCTGCAGTGAGCCAACTTTGTGGTGTAAGGCCTACTAGCAGTGTCTGTCTACGCCACTCAATACAGCTGTCCTCTTAAAAAAAAATGAGCTGCAATTGTCTGGTCTTCAGCCTGTCGGAATTTTAAAACTGCATTGGGGCCACAAGTTTCGTTGTGGTCCACAAACTGAGTCTTCCGCTCCAAGGTGTTCTCCATGTTGCCTCTCCCTAGCTTCTATCTTGAAGCTCTTGTTAAGTAGTTGTTGAAACAACACTGCATTAGGCCTACTAGTTGGGTCTGGGATGTAGAGACGGTGTCTGCCGCTCCAAGGTGTTCTCCAGGTTGCCTCTCCCTAGCTTCTAACTTGAAGCTCTTGTTAAGTAGTTGTTGAAACAACACTGCATTAGGCCTACTAGTTGGGTCTGGGATGTAGAGACGGTGTCTGCCGCTCCAAGGTGTTCTCCAGGTTGCCTCTCCCTAGCTTCTAACTTGAAGCTCTTGTTAAGTAGTTGTTGAAACAACACTGCATTAGGCCTACTAGTTGGGTCTGGGATGTAGAGACGGTGTCTGCCGCTCCAAGGTGTTCTCCAGGTTGCCTCTCCCTAGCTTCTATCTTGGAGCTCTTGTTAAGTAGTTGTTGAAACAACACTGCATTTGGCCCACAAGTTGGGTCTGGGTTGTAGAGACGGTGTCTGCCGCTCCAAGGTGTTCTCCAGGTTGCCTCTCCCTAGCTTTTATCTTGAAGCTCTTGTTAAGAAGTTGTTGAAACAACACTGCATTAGGCCTACAAGTGGGGTCTGGGTTGTGGAGACGGTGTCTGCCGCTCCAAGGTGTTCTCCAGGTTGCCTCTCCCTAGCTTCTATCTTGAAGCTCTTGTTAAGTAGTTGTTGAAACAACACTGCATTAGGCCTACAAGTTGGGTCTGGGTTCTAGAGACGGTGTCTCCCGATCCAAGGTGTTCTCCAGGTTGCCTCTCCCTAGCTTCTAACTTGAAGCTCTTGTTAAGTAGTTGTTGAAACAACACTGCATTTGGCCCACAAGTTGGGTCTGGGTTGTAGAGACGGTGTCTCCCGCTCCAAGGTGTTCTCCAGGTTGCCTCTCCTTAGCTTCTATCTTGAAGCTCTTGTTAAGTAATTGTTGAAACAACACTGCATTTGGCCCACAAGTTGGGTCTGGGTTGTAGAGACGGTGTCTGCTGCACTAAGGTGTTCTCCAGGTTGCCACATAATCGAAGCTGCATAGAGCCTATTTTGTTATTTTAGGCCTACTAAGTCTGTCTGTGGTCCCTCCTTCCAATAGTCCTCCACTGACCACACCAATGCTGCCTGTGTACCCCTGGAACCTATTTAAAAGTGCATAGAGCCTATTTTGTTATTTTAGGCCTACTAAGTTTGTCTGCAGTCCCTCCTTCCAATAGTCCTCGACTGACCACACCAATGCTGCCTGTGTACCCCTGGAACCTATTTAAAAGTGCATAGAGCCTACTTTTTTTATTTTAGGCCTACTAAGTCTGTCTGCGGTCCCTCCTTCCAATTGTCCTCCACTGAGCACACCAATGTAGACCGTGAACCCATGTAACCTTTTTTAAACCTGCGTCGAGCCAACTTTGTGGTGTAAGGCCTACTAGCAGTGTCTGTCTGTGCCACTCAACACAGCTGTCCTCTTAAAAAAAATGACCTGCAGTTGTCAGGTTTTCAGCCTATCGGAATTTTAAAACTGCAGTGGGGCACTGGGGCTACTAGTTTGGTTGGGGCCTACTAACAGTGTCTGCTGCTCCAAGGTGTTCTCCAGGTTAACTTTCCTGACCTTCTATCTTCAGGCTCTTGTTAAATAGTTGTTAAACTATTATAAACTATATTATAAATTATTATAATCATAAAACAACTCGGCACAGACGGCAACAACCGTGGCACACGCTGCAAACACGTTTCCTGCAGCGGTGCTCCAGGTGCGCAGAACGTCTGTGGAGAAAATCTAATCTACCCGAAGATTTCATCCATTATAAGTTCATGCTAAAGACATACAATTCTGCCCTTCACCTCTCCAAACAAACCTACTTCAACACCCTCATCACCTCCCTGTCCAATAACCCTAAACGTCTCTTTGACACGTTCCAGTCCCTACTCAACCCAAGAGAGCAGGCCCCAACCACGGATCTCCGTGCTGACGATCTGGCCAATTACTTCAAAGAAAAAATTGACCACATTCGACAGGAAATCATCTCCCAATCTCTTCATACCATGCACTGTCCTCCCTCCCCCACTGCATCTAGTTCACTCTCTGACTTTGAAGCAGTTACAGAAGAAGAAGTAAGCAGGCTCCTTGCATCTTCTCGCCCGACCACTTGCACCAGTGACCCCATTCCGTCACATCTCCTCCAGTCCCTTTCCCCGGCTATCACCTCTCACCTAACAAAAATATTCAACCTTTCCCTCACTTCCGGTATTTTTCCCTCCTCATTTAAGCATGCCATCATACATCCATTACTTAAAAAACCATCCCTCGATCAAAACTGTGCCGCTAATTATAGACCTGTCTCTAATCTTCCCTTCATCTCTAAACTCCTCGAACGCCTGGTCCACTCCCGTCTTACCCGCTATCTCTCAGATAACTCTCTTCTCGACCCTCTTCAATCTGGCTTCCGCTCTTTACACTCTACTGAAACTGCCCTCATTAAAGTCTCTAATGACCTACTAACAGCTAAATCTAATGGTCACTACTCCATGCTAATTCTCTTGGATCTCTCTGCAGCATTCGACACTGTGGATCATCAGCTCCTCCTCACTATGCTCCGCTCCATCGGCCTCAAGGACACCGTTCTCTCCTGGTTCTCCTCCTATCTCTCTGACCGATCCTTCACTGTATGTTTTGCTGGTTCCTCCTCCTCTCACCTTCCCCTTACTGTTGGGGTTCCTCAAGGATCAGTCCTAGGCCCCCTACTCTTCTCGTTGTATACTGCCCCTATTGGACAAACAATCAGTAGATTTGGTTTCCAGTACCATCTCTATGCTGACGACACCCAATTATACACTTCTGCTCCCGATATCACACCGACCTTTTTAGAAAACACCAGTGATTGTCTTACCACTGTCTCTAACATCATGTCCTCCCTCTATCTGAAACTAAACCTGTCAAAAACTGAACTCCTCGTGTTCTCTCCCTCTACTAACCTACCTTTGCCTGACATTGCCATCTCCGTGTGCGGTTCCACCATTACTCCAAAGCAACATGCCCGCTGCCTTGGGGTCATCCTTGATTCTGACCTTTCATTCACCCCCTACATCCGATCACTGGCTCGCTCTTCTTACCTGCATCTCAAAAACATTTCTAGAATTCGCCCTTTTCTTAATTTCGACTCTGCAAAAACTCTGACTGTTTCACTTATTCATTCTCGTCTGGACTATTGTAACTCTCTACTAATCGGTCTCCCTCTTGCAAAACTCTCCCCGCTCCAATCTGTCCTGAATGCTGCAGCCAGGATCATATTCCTCACCAACCGTTACACCGATGCCTCTACCCTGTGCCAGTCATTACACTGGCTACCCATCCACTCCAGAATCCAGTACAAAACTACTACCCTCATCCACAAAGCACTCCATGGCTCAGCACCACCCTACATCTCCTCCCTGGTATCAGTCTACCACCCTACCCGTGCCCTCCGCTCCGCTAATGACCTCAGGTTAGCATCCTCAATAATCAGAACCTCCCACTCCCGTCTCCAAGACTTTACACGTGCTGCGCCGATTCTTTGGAATGCACTACCTAGGTTAATACGATTAATCCCCAATCCCCACGGTTTTAAGCGTGCCCTAAAAACTCATTTGTTCAGACTGGCCTACCGCCTCAATGCATTAACCTAACGATCCCTGTGTGGCCTATTTATAATAATAAAAAAAAAAAAAAAAGGTTCCTCGCATCATGTTCTCATACACTTTATGCAGTATTAGCCCTCTGTGTCTGTACTGCTACATACTTAGGCAGGTAACTGGTTCATGCAGCTTTACATGAACACCTGAGCCTTACACTATAGCTGGTCCGAATAACTAAAGCAATTGTTACCATCCACCTCTCGTGTCTCCCCTTTTCCCCATAGTTTGTAAGCTTGCGAGCAGGGCCCTCACTCCTCCTGGTATCTGTTTTGAACTGTATTTCTGTTATGCTGTAATGTCTATTGTCTGTACAAGTCCCCTCTATAATTTGTAAAGCGCTGCGGAATATGTTGGCGCTATATAAATAAAATTATTATTATTATTATTATTATTAAATAGAAGAAATGCAGTGGGGCTCCAAGTTTGGTTGGGGCCTACCAACAGTGTCTGCCGCTCCAAGGTGTTCTCCTGGTTCCTGTCCTGAATTTCGAACTTCAGGCTCTCGTTAACTAGTTGTTAATATTACACTGCATTTGGCCTATTAGTGTGGTTGGGGCCTACTAACGGTGTATGCCGCTCTGTGCTGTTCTCCTGGTTTCCTGTCCTGAACTTCCTTTTTCAGGCTCTCGTTAAGTAGTTGTTAATGTTACACTGCATTTGGCCTACTAGTTGGGTTGGGGCCTACTAACGGTGTCTGCCGCTCCTTGCTGTTCTCCTCCACTGAACAAAGCTGTGCCGCCTGTTTACTACTGTTGCCAATTTTGAACTGCATTTAGCCTACTTACTGATTTGGGCCTACTCTCTGTGTCAGCCTCTCATTACAGTTGCCCTCCACTGAACAAAGCAATGCCACCTGGTTAGTCCTGTTACCAATTTTGAACTGCATTTAGACCACTTTATTATTTGGGCCTATATCTGTGTTTCCTCCTCATCCTGCTCATTGCCCAGCCAGTGCTAGATGACTCTGCTGGTACATTGACCCAGACCGCTACATTCCCCTTGCACGCTACACAGCCAGATTCTGACCCTGCTGAAAGTGAGGTTCTCCTTCCCGCATACTATACCACCTTACACGGTGACAAATAGGAAGGTGCAGATGAAAGTGCAGGTTCCTTCATCAAGTGGGGGGGCCCACTCGTTCGCATTGCCACTGGCACAGGGCCCCTCATAGTACGCAAAAGTGTTGCTGCCGGTGGGAGGCGCCCCCGCCATGCAAACACACCGCCGTACTTTGAGGGGCCCTGTGCCAGAGCCAATGCGAACGAGTGGGCCCCCCTGCTTGCTCAGGATCACAGCACTTGCAAAGTTGAAATACTTACCTCTCTCTGCTCCACTGCCGTGACGTGGTCCACGTTTCCTGGGCCCACTAAATACTTGACCCAGCCATACCCCCCACAAATTTTGCTAAATTACCCCCAATGTCCAATGCCTGACTATTATTACAAGGTAAATTAAGATTGACAAGCTTCATTACCAAGAATTGATGTTTTGGCCATTAAAATGGGCACTGTAGGTGTTTTCCTGGCCTCCACTCACTGCCGACTATGCTCCCCCATTGACTTGCATTGGGTTTCGTGTTTCGGTCGATCCCCGACCCTAAAAAACGAAAAGTCGCTCAACCCTAGTCAGGAGTACCTCATATGCTCCATAATCTCCAGGCCACAGGAAAATACCATAGTGAGCAAAAGGAGCGCAAGGATCAGAGGTGTGGGGAGACTAACGTGTTTCGCTGTTTTGCAACAGCTTCCTCAGGAGTGGGGAGTCCCTAGACAGAAATAGGCAGCCTAATAAAGGAGAAGTGCTGACCGGTGCGCAGAGTGCACATAGTCAATGGAGCCCAGGGAGGCATATACATCAAGAAGCGTGCCTGGTAAACGATGACAACGGAGCCGCTGGCCTGGAAATAGGCATGTCCCACAATCAGCCGCTAGGCTAAATGTGCCCGTGCAGCACAGCGGCTCAAAGTGGTAACTATATATGCCTGTACTTGTATTGCGCAACTGTAGCACCCCAGGTAACCGGTTGCTACAGTGATGTTGCCTTTCCTTCGGGGAGAGTAATATCATGTTCAGAGGCAGTTCATGTTCAGAGGCAATGTAGTTCTTTTCAACAGGTAAGGCACCCACACGCAACACAATCCAGGCCAGGAGGGGGAGCTCAGGACTCGGATTCAGGCGAGCTTCCCTAAGCTATAGGTATCCTGACCTGGAGAAGGAGCTAGTTAGTTGGTCGATCGAGGGTAACCAAGGAAGCCAGTCTGAGAGAGACACTGAAGGAGAAGGAAGTCTGGAACTGAGAGCAGACAGAGGCCTGGCAGCCACGTGGGACCTGTGTTAAATATGCTTATTTCGCACATTTATTTAATCCAGACTATACCAGGTGCGTTATTCTTAAAGAAAAATGTCATGATATTTTCATAAAACATGTAGTGGTTTATTGAATTGTCCACAGAAAAACCACATTGCAGCAAAACATAAAAATAGATGAAATAGTTACGAACAGATTGTCCATGTGTAAATATCAGCGCTTGTTACTCATCTTTCCCAGAGTACTGAATGGTAAGAGCCGTCTGTTTGTGTGAAGTCTGAAATCAACATGGCTACCAGTTGTTCCTTCCTTGTGTGACTTGTCTCATGTCCATGGAGAATGATGGTGAAAGCAGGAGGTGACAGCCCCACGTGAAAAAAGCCCCCCACCCTCCTAAGAGACGTTATTTATATGTCCCACAGAGCACGTGTTCCCCTATATATGGCATTGACTTATACTCTGAGCTACATACACAGAAATAGCTGTTTGTAATGTCAGCGAGAAGCAATGTGCGCAGTATAGAATAAGAATAATTCAATTAATAATTAATATTTAACAAGCTGCAGCCTCTGGAAAAGAGAACTAACCTGAGTGGTTGAATGTGGAGGAGCTTGAGAGGAAAGGAGCGCAAGAGTGGAACTAGGTCCGGGCACCTTCAGAGCCGAAACGCAGTATTGGGTACCGGGAGCCTGAGGACTTAGTGGAACTGTAGGACACTTGGCGGAACCGGAGGACTAAGAACTTGATGTTATTGACCCACACCACACCTGAGACGCAACAGCACGTAAGGAGCCCTGAGTATGATGGAGTCCCTATAAAAAGGCTCAAGCTGCCTGTCACGCAGGTACCTGTCTCAGGTGTTGTGAATTCTGCTTTTGGGCACCCTCCAGTGGTCGTAGGTGGTAATGCAGTTGTCCCTGGGCTGCAGTCCTGGAGTGGTGTATCTGCTGATTGAAATTCTGACTGGGGTATTTAGGTTTGCAGGACTCATTAGTCCTTGCCAGTTGTCAATGTTTCTTGGGAAGTGTTGGATCTCTGTCTGGCTTCTCCTGCTTAGCTGCCAATTCAGCTAAGATAAGTGTCTGTTTCTTTTTCTATGGCACACAAGCTGTGTGCTTGTTTTTTTTAATTGTATTCCTGCTCTGAGTGTAAGAGTCTCTGGAGTTGCAGATATACGTTCCACGTCTTTAGTTAGATGGAGGAATTTTTTGTATAATCTGCTGTGGATATTTTTGGAAGGGTTTTAATACTGACCGCACAGTACTCTGTCCTATCCTTTCCTATTTTAGCTAGAGTGGCCTCTTGTGCTAAATCCTGTTTTCTGCCTGTGTTTGTCTTTCCTCTCCTACTCACAGCCAATATTTGTGGGGGGCTGCCTATCCTTTGGGGTTCTGCTCTGAGGCAAGGTAGTATTCCTATTTCCATCTATAGGGGTATTTAGTCCTCCGGCTGTGACGAGGTGTCTAGGGTTTGTTAGGTACACCCCAAGGCTACTTCTAGTTGCGGTGTTAAGATCAGGATTTGCGGTCAGTATAGTTACCACTTACTCCAGTGAAAGTTTTCATGCTGCTCCAAGGTCACCGGATCATAACAGTACAACTGGCCAATAATGAGTTAAATGCATCTCAGAAGAAGGGAAGAAAGGTGTTGAGCCAATTTTTTTCTTCAGTCTGCTTTATCTTCTCTTCCCTCTTTATCTCTGGGTGGCTGAGGAGCCTTGTGCAAGCATGAATGTTCAGGAATTAGCTTCTCGTGTAGACCAGCTTGCTGCTAGGGTACAGGGTATTTCTGATTATATTGTTCAGACTTCTGTTTTAGAACCGAAGATTCCTTCTCCTGACTTGTTTTTTGGTGACAGGTCCAAATTTTTGAGTTTTAAAAACAACTGTAAACTGTTTTTTGCTTTGAGACCTCGATCCTCCGGTGATTCCATTCAGCAGGTTAAAATCGTCATCTCCCTGCTGCATGGCGACCTGTTATGGTCTGGTGATTAAGGAGCGACATGTGACTAGCTCTGAGCAGGTGGGAACTATACTGACCTACTAGAAGTAGCCGTGGAATGCTCCTAACACTGCCTAGGCATCTCGTCACAGCCTAAGAGCTAACTACCCCTAAAGATAGAAGCAGGAAAACTATCTTGCCTCAGAGAAAATCCCCAAAGGAAAGATAGCCCCCCACATGTAATGACTGTGAGAGGAGAAGGAAATGACATACGTAGTAAGAAACAAGATTTAGCACAGGAGGCCACTTCTAGCTAGAAAGGAAAGTACAGGAAAGAGCACTGTGCGGTCAGTAATAAAACCTAGAAAAAGTCCACCGCAGAGAAATGCAAAAAACTCCACACCTAACTAAAGGTGTGGAGGGCAAACTCTGCTGCCCAGAGCTTCCAGCAAGCTGAATAGATCAATACTGATAAACTGGACAAGAGCAAAAACAAAGACAGTAATGAACAACAAAGTCCACAATAAGTGAACTGCAAAGGACAAGCAAGGACTTAGCTTTGCAGAACTGGTCAGAGTGTCAGGAAAATCCAAAGAGCAATGACTCCAGGCTGGAACAATTGGCAACTGGCATAGATGAGGGCTAAGGCCAGACTAATATAGCCGAGCCCATAAGACGATCAGTGAAAACAGCTGCAGAAGCTAAATCCAAGAAGCAGCCATACCACTCAAAACCACAAGGGGGAGCCCAAGAGCAGAACTCACAAAAATACTACTTACAACCACCGGAGGGAGCCCAAGAGCGGAATTCACAACAGCGACCCGCAGGATTGGGCGTTTTCCCTGGAATCTGGGAATCCGGCTTTGCTTAATGTAGACTGCTTTTTTCAGGCTTTAGGATTATTATATGATGAACCTAATTCTGTGGATCAAGCTGAGAAGACCTTGTTGGCCCTATCTCAGGGTCAAGAGGCGGCAGAATTGTATTGTCAGAAATTCAGAAAATGGTCTGTGTTGACTAAATGGAATAATGATGCTTTGGCGGCAATTTTCAGAAAGGGTCTTTCTGAATCCGTTAAAGATGTTATGGTGGGGTTTCCCACGCCTTCCGGTCTGAGTGATTCTATGTCTCTGGCCATTCAGATTGACCGGCGCTTGCGGGAGCGCAGAACTGTGCGCGCTGTGGCGTTGTCCTCAGAGCAGATTCCTGAGCCAATGCAGTGTGATAGGATTCTGTCTAGAACGGAACGACAAGGATTCAGACGTCAGAATAGGTTGTGTTATTATTGTGGCGACGCTTCTCATGTCATTTCAGTCTGCACTAAGCGGACAGAGGATCGCTAGTTCATTTACCATCAGTACTGTACAACCTAAATTTCTGTTATCTGTGTCCTTGATCTGCTCATTGTCATCATTTTCTGTCATGGCGTTTGTGGATTCAGGCGCCGCCTTGAACCTAATGGACTTTGAGTTTGCCAGGCGTTGTGATTTTCCCTTGCAGCCTTTGCAGAACCCTATTCCTTTAAGGGGCATTGATGCTACACCCTTGGCTAAAAATAAGCCCCAGTTTTGGACACAGCTGACCATGCGCATGGCGCCAGCCCATCAGGAAGATTGTCGATTTCTGGTGTTGCATAATTTGCATGATGCTATCGTGCTGGGTTTTCCATGGTTGCAGGTACATAATCCTGTGTTGGATTGGAAGTCCATGTCTGTGACTAGTTGGGGTTGTCAGCAGGGGGTTCATAATGATGTTCCTTTGATGTCAATCTCCTCTTCTTCCTCTTCTGAAATTCCAGAGTTTTTGTCTGATTTTCAGGATGTATTCGATGAGCCCAAGTCCAGTTTCCTTCCACTGCACAGGGACTGCGATTGTGCTATTGACTTGATTCCAGGCTGTAAGTTTCCTAAGGGTCGACTTTTCAACCTGTCTGTGCCGGAACATACTGCCATGCGGAGCTATATTAAGGAGTCTTTGGAGAAAGGGCATATTCGGCCATCTTCTTCACCGTTGGGAGCGGGGTTCTTTTTTGTTGCTAAAAAAGATGGTTCCTTGAGACCCTGTATTGATTATCGCCTCTTGAATAAAATCACGGTCAAGTTTCAATACCCTTTACCTTTGCTTACCGATTTGTTTGCTAGGATTAAGGGAGCTAGTTGGTTTACGAAGATTGACCTTCGGGGGGCATATAATCTTGTTCGTATTAAGCAGGGTGATGAATGGAAAACTGCGTTTAACACGCCCGAAGGCCATTTTGAATACCTTGTGATGCCATTCGGGTCTCACTAATGCTCCATCTGTTTTTCAGTCCTTCATGCATGATATTTTCCGGACTTATATTGATAAGTTCTTGATTGTATATTTGGACGATATTTTGATTTTTTCCAATGATTGGGAGTCTCATGTGGAACAGGTCAGGATGGTATTTCAGATCCTTCGTGACAATGCCCTGTTTGTGAAAGGGTGGAAGTGTCTCTTTGGGGTGCAGAAGGTTTCTTTTTTGGGCTTTATTTTTTCTCCCTTGTCTATAGAGATGGATCCGGTTAAGGTTCAGGCCATTCATGATTGGATTCAGCCCCCATCCGTGAAGAGCCTTCAGAAATTTTGGGGTTTTGCAAATTTTTATCGCCGTTTCATTGCTAATTTTTCCAGCGTGGTTAAACCCTTGACCGATTTGACGAAGAAAGGCGCTGATGTGGCGAATTGGTCCTCTGCGGCTGTCTCTGCCTTTCAGGAGTTTAAATGTCGATTTACTTCTGCTCTGGTGTTGCGCCAACCGGATGTTTCTCTTCCGTTTCAGGATGAGGTTGACGCTTCTGAGATTGGGGCAGGGGCCGTTTTGTCTCAGAGGGATCCTGTTGGTTCCTTAATGAAACCGTGTGCCTTCTTTTCCCGTAAGTTTTCACCTGCTGAACGCAATTATGATGTCGGCAATCAGGAGTTGTTGGCTATGAAGTGGGCGTTTGAGGAGTGGCGACATTGGCTTGAGGGAGCTAAGCACCGTATTGTGGTCTTGACCGATCATAAGAATTTGATTTACCTCGAGTCTGCCAAACGGCTGAATCCTAGACAGGCTCGATGGTCCTTGTTTTTTTCCCGTTTTGATTTCGTGGTCTCGTACCTTCCGGGTTTTAAGAACATTAAGGCTGATGCCCTCTCTAGGAGTTTTTTGCCTGATTCTCCTGAGGTCTTAGAACCGGTCGGTATTCTGAAAGATGGGGTGGTCCTTTCTGCCATTTCCCCTGATTTACGACGGGTTCTTCAGGAATTTCAGGCTGACAAACCTGACCGCTGTCCTGTGGGGAAACTGTTTGTTCCTGACAGATGGACTAGTAGAGTGATTTCTGAGGTTCACTGTTCCGTGTTGGCTGGTCATCCTGGCATTTTTGGTACCAGAGACTTGGTTGGTAGGTCCTTTTGGTGGCCTTCTTTGTCGCGTGATGTGCATTCTTTTGTGCAGTCCTGTGGGACTTGTGCGCGGGCCAAGCCTTGTTGTTCCCGTGCTAGTGGGTTGCTTTTGCCATTGCCGGTCCCTGAGAGGCCCTGGACGCATATTTCTATGGATTTTATTTCCGATCTTCCGGTTTCCCAGAGGATGTCGGTTATCTGGGTTGTTTGTGACCGGTTCTCTAAGATGGTTCATTTGGTGCCTTTGCCTAAATTGCCTTCCTCTTCTGATTTGGTTCCGTTGTTTTTTCAGCATGTGGTCCGTTTGCATGGTATTCCGGAGAATATTGTTTCCGACAGAGGTTCCCCGTTTGTTTCTAGGTTTTGGCGGGCCTTTTGTGCTAGGCTGGGCATTGATTTGTCTTTTTCTTCTGCGTTTCATCCTCAGACAAATGGTCAGACCGAGCGAACTAATCAGACTTTGGAGACTTATTTGAGATGTTTTGTGTCTGCTGATCAGGATGATTGGGTGGCTTTCTTGCCATTGGCCGAGTTTGCCCTTAATAATCGGGCTAGTTCGGCTACTTTGGTTTCGCCTTTCTTTTGTAATTTTGGTTTTCATCCTCGTTTTTCTTCTGGGCAGGTTGAGCCTTCTGACTGTCCTGGTGTGGATCTGTGGTTGACAGGTTGCAGCAGATTTGGGCTCATGTGGTGGACAATTTGGTGTTGTCTCAGGAGGAGGCTCAACGTTTTGTTAACCGTCGTCGGTGTGTTGGTTCCCTGTTGTGAATTCTGTGGTCAAGCTCCCTCCTGTGGTCATGAATGATACTTCGGCTGGTTCTGTCCATGGACTTCCTCTGGTGGCTGTGGGTGTTTCTGAGTTTCCTTCCACAGGTGACGAGGCTAATTCGTTAGTGGGCTGCTCTATTTAACTCCACTTAGATCTCTGTCCCATGCCAGCTGTCAATGTTGTACTATTGGTCTAGTTCGCTCCTGGATCGTTCTGGTTACCTGTTTACTCCAGCAGAAGCTAAGTTCCTCCTTGCTATTTTCTTGTTTGCTATTTTTTCTGTCCAGCTTGCTATTGTGAATATTGCCTTGCTTGCTGGAAGCTCTGGGACGTAGTGTGGCGCCTCCGCACCGTGAGTCGGTGCGGAAGTTTTTTTTTACTGCACACTCTGCGTGGCTTTTTGTAGGTTTTTGTGCTGACCGCAAAGTGACCTTTCCTATCCTCTGTCTGTTCAGTCAGTCGGGCCTCTCTTTGCTAAATCTATTTCATCTCTGTGTTTGTGATTTCCATCTTTACTCACAGTCATTATACGTGGGGGGCTGCCTTTTCCTTTGGGGAATTTCTCTGAGGCAAGGTAGGCTTTATTTTCCTATCTTTAGGGCTAGCTAGTTCTTAGGCTGTGAAGAGTTGCATAGGGAGCGTTAGGAGCAATCCACGGCTATTTCTAGTGTGTGTGATAGGATTAGGGATTGCGGTCAGCAGAGTTTCCACTTCCCAGAGCTTGTCCTGTGTTTTGGTAGCTATCAGGTCTTTCCGGGTGCTCTTAACCACCAGGTCCATTATTGTCCTAACCACCAGGTCATAACAGTTCCCGGCTTCGGGTTGGGGATCTGGTCTGGTTGTCTTCTCGTCATGTTCCTAAGAAGGTTTCTTCTCCTAAGTTTAAGCCTCGGTTTATTGGTCCTTATAGGATTTCTGAGATTATTAATCCGGTGTCTTTTCGACTGGCGCTTCCGGCCTCTTTTGCGATCCATAATGTCTTCCATAGATCTTTATTGCGGAAATATGTGGAGCCCGTTGTTCCCTCTGTTGATCCTCCGGCCCCTGTGTTGGTTGATGGGGAGTTGGAATATGTTGTTGAGAAGATTTTGGATTCCCGTTTTTCGAGGCGGAAGCTTCAGTACCTTGTCAAATGGAAGGGTTATGGCCAGGAGGATAATTCTTGGGTTTTTGCCTCTGATGTCCATGCCGCTGATTTGGTTCATGCCTTTCATCTGGCTCATCCTGATCGGCCTGGGGGCTCTGGTGAGGGTTCGGTGACCCCTCCTCAAGGAAGGGTACTGTTGTGAATTCTGCTTTTGGGCTCCCTCCGGTGGTTGTAGGTGGTAATGCAGTTGTCCCTGGGCTGCAGTCCTGGACAGGTGTATCTGCTGATTGCAATTCTGACTGGGGTATTTAGTTTTGCAGGACTCATTTGTCCTTGCCAGTTGTCAATGTTTCTTGGGAAGTGTTGGATCTCTGTCTGGCTTCTCCTGCTTAGCTGCCAATTCAGCAAAGATAAGTGTCTGCTTTTTTTTCTATGACACACAAGCTGTGTGCTTGTTTTTTGATTGTATTCCTGCTCTGAGTGTAGGAGTCTCTGGAGTTGCAGATATACATTCCACGTCTTTAGTTAGATGGAGGAATTTTTTGTATAATCTGCTGTGGATATTTTTGGAAGGGTTTTAATACTGACTGCACAGTACTCTGTCCTATCCTTTCCTATTTTAGCTAGAGTGGCCTCTTGTGCTAAATCCTGTTTTCTGCCTGTGTTTGTCTTTCCTCTCCTACTCACAGCCAATATTTGTGGGGGGCTGCCTATCCTTTGGGGTTCTGCTCTGAGGCAAGGTAGTATTCCTATTTCCATCTATAGGGGTATTTAGTCCTCCAGCTGTGACGAGGTGTCTAGGGTTTGTTAGGTACACCCCACGGCTACTTCTAGTTGCGGTGTTAAGATCAGGATTTGCGGTCAGTATAGTTACCACTTACTCCAGTGAAAGTTTTCATGCTGCTCCAAGGTCACCGGATCATAACACTCAGGACAGGTTTCAGGCAGCAGGGACTTCATATACAGAAAGCACTAGTTGGAAAGGCTCACGGACCTCGACTGGAAAAAGGGAATCCTCTACTGCCTCCGAGTCACCACCCATGCCTGGTACCCTGGACTGTAGCCGGCTAACTACAGTAAACCAGGTAAAGACTTACAACTTGCGTCCTTTACTCATTTACTGGCAACCGTCATCACCACCATACACCTTAGGACCCCAGGGGACCCCGTTTCACATGTGAGAAGTGTACCATCAGTGCTGCAATAACATCCCCCAGAGGACCCCTTTAATGCAGCGTCGGTCCCACTGTTGACCAAACACCACAGGTGGCATCACAACAGACTTAGAAACATTTTTCCCTTAAGACTGTTCCCCTTTAATTGGACGCCCAGGGCCACGGACTGGGTCGCTGCCACCGTGACATCCCCTTTAAGACCGGACCCGGTACCGAGTACCCCAAGGCCCTGGCGTGACGCTCCACTGCCATAGGTGCTCGTACTTGTATAGTATGACCGTGTGCGCCCGTACTTGTATAGAACAACTGTATGCGCCGATACTTGTATAGTACAACCGTATGCGCCCGTACTTGTATAGTACAACCGTATGTGCCCATACTTGTATAGTACTACCGTATGCACCCGTACTTGTATAGTACAACCGTATGTGCCCATACTTGTATAGTACAACCGTATGCTCCCGTACTTGTATAGTACAACCGTATGCGCCCATACTTGTATAGTAAATCTGTATGCGCCCGTACTTGTACTGTATGCGCCCGTACTTGTATAGTAAAACTGTATGCGCCCGTACTTGTATAGTAAAACTGTATGCGCCCATACTTGTATAGTAAAACTGTATGCACCCGTACTTGTATAGTACAACCGTATGCGCCCGTACTTTTATAGTACAACCGTATGTGCCCGTACTTGTATAGTTCAACCGTATGTGCCCGTACTTGTATAGTAAAACTGTATGCGCCCGTATTTTTATTATTATTTATTATTATAGCGCCATTTTTTTCCTTGGCGCTTTACATGTGAGGAGGGGTGTACATAATAAAAACAAGTACAATAATCTTGAACAATACAAGTCACAACTGGTACAGGAGGAGAGAGGACCCTGCCCGCAAGGGCTCACAATCTACAAGGGATGGATGAGGATACAGTAGGTGAGGGTAGAGCTGGTCGTGCAGCGGTTTGGTCAATCGGTGGTTACTGCAGGTTGTAGGCTTGTTGGAAGAGGTGGGTCTTCAGGTTCTTTTTGAAGGTAGGCGAGAGTCTGATATGTTGTGGTAGAGAGTTCCAGAGTAGGGGTGACGCGCGAGAGAAATCTTGTATGCGATTGTGGGAAGAGGAGATAAGGCTACGTTCACACTAGCGTTGCGCCGCCCTGCGTCGGCGACGCAACGCGCGACGCATGTAAAAACGCGCGCAAACGCGCGCAAAAACGCGCGCGTTTTGCGACGCGTGCGTCGTTTTTGACGAAATTCGGATGCACAGAAAATGCAACTTGTTGCATTTTCTTGCGTCTGACGCTAGCGTCGGAAACGACGCACGTGGCGAAAAACGCCACCCAAAAAACGCACGCGTCCCCTATGTTAAACATTGGGGCGCGTCGCCGCTGCGTCGCCGCTGCGTCGCCGCTGCGTCGCCGACGCAACAGCGGCGCAACGCTAATGTGAACGTAGCCTAAGAGGGGAATAGAGAAGGAGATCTTATGAGGATCAGAGGTTGCGTGCAGGAAAGTACCTGGAGACGAGTCACAGATGTATGGAGGAGACAGGCTGTGGCTGGCTTTGTATGTCATGGTTAGGCTTTTGTACTGGAGTCTCTGGGTAATGGGGAGCCAGTGCAGGGATTGACAGAGGGGAGAGGCCGGGGAATAGCGGGGTGACAGGTGGATTAGTCGGGTAGCTGAGTTTATAATAGACTGGAGGGGTGCAAGAGTGTTAGAGGGGAGGCCACAGAGCAGGAGGTTACAGTAGTTGAGGCGGGAGATGATGAGGGCATGGACTAGGATTTTTGCAGGTTCTTGGTTTAGGAATGTACGGATTCGTGAAATATTTTTGAGTTGGAGGCGGCAGGAAGTGGAGAGGGTTTGAATATGTTGTTTGAAGGAGATATTAGTGTCAAGGATTACCCCAAGACAGCGAGCTTGTGGGACTGGGGAGAGTGGGCAGACGTTTACTGTAATGGATAGGTTCGTTGGGGAGGTCGTGTGAGATGGGGGAAAGACGATGAATTCTGTTTTGTCCATGTTAAGTTTTAGAAATCTATCGGAGAAGGATGAAATAGCGGAAAGACATTGAGGGATTCTGGTTAGTAGGGAGGTGATATCTGGTCCAGAGATGTAGATCTGTGTGTCATCAGTACTTGTATAGTAAAACCGTATGCGCCCGTACTTGTATAGTACATTTAATGTTGCGGGGAAGAATCTGGTAGACTTACATAAGAGAGGAGCCCTGTGACGGCTTATTATGGGCTTCCTTCCAGGGAACACATGGGACAGGAAAAATTATATGAAACATACAAATATAGAAACAACGCCCACTGAGTATTGAGGGTGACAAAGGAAGGAAATAATGGCCGTGGTTAACCAGAGCCTGTGTCCGGCAATATGAATGGGCACATGTATACACGTGTGTAATTGTTACATTTAATAGCTAAGGGGCAGAGGCGTGTGCCCAAATACAGAGCGTAAAAAAGAGAACCATTATAATAGACGACTCCGAGTATTGCGACAGGGGCCACAGCGACGTTGGTTTGACCCCCGTAGAGCAGGGACACATGTCGGAGAGATTTTCATATCCACGACGCCTATTTAGACTATACATAATGAGAGAGACCACAGCGATATTCATTTAAGGCCTTGAGAGGAGAGTATGAGGGGTCTTATACATAATGTATTAGGTGTAACACCAAGAAGTGGAGAGTGAACATTTATCATGTGGATCATGGTATAGTTTGAACCATCAAGAGGAAAGCTACGACAACCATCAGTGCAACATCATAGGGGGAAATGGAGCCCCCAATAGAGGCCTCAAAACACCATAATAATTACATATATACCAGAAAAATACGCAACAAAAAGGTTCTTGTGACCCATACCATGCATGAGCAAGAGGGGCGAAACATCATTGCCCAAACTCAAGGACCGGTGTCATGTGGTGAAACCCTAGAACGTTACATTTGGGGCACAAGTAATTGTAACCCCTCACCATGTAGGTCATTTATATACAGGAGGATACCACGCAATATGTGCCATGCCGATACAAGGGAAAGTGATTTATTATTATTGTGCAAAGACGTGAATTTTTTTTTTTAAGGTTCTACGCTAGAAATCCATTGTCCATTGTAACGTCATATGTGTCCATCACTAAAGCTAGAAAAGGAGATTATATAGAGAGGTACATATGGTAATTTCCAAAGTTCTTCGGAAGCCGTCATCGACCCCATGCTATATCTGGCCCAGCTCAGAGCTGGAGGAAGGTACATATAGGAGTGTATGGCCCAGAAGGACACGTGGTCTTATGGTGACAGCGGAACTGATCCTTTGCGTAGGACCCAAAGCCGGTGGTAAGATAGGGTCTCCACGCTTGTTGGGTCCATCATCCTGGTTCCAAATCCAGCTAAATGCGGAGTACACTAGATCATAAGAGGGATATCTGAAAGTTCAGCCAATGTAATCCTGAATACGGCCCCCAGAGGTGCAGTGAAGGACATAGAGGTTCCATGTGTCACGGACAACCAGACCTAAGCAAAGAGAGAAAGTATGGACACCAATCAGTGAACATCGACAGGGCCGTAGGGGAGTCATCAGAGCCATATGGGAAAATGTGGACCCCCAGGAAATGAAGGTAGAGACATAGTGGCAAGGAGTCTCAGCCCAGGAAGCCCGTAAACAGCATTTCCTCATTAAGCCCAGTAGGGGTCACAGACTGAAGGTCAAAAATCCATCTGGCTTCAGCTTGCAGTAGTTGCTTCCTGTTGCAGCCACCCCTTGCTTTGCTAATGATCTTTTGAAGCCCTAAAACTGATGATATTGGTTTTGCCCTGATGCAGAGAGTGGAAATGGGCAGCCACAGGGGTGAGCACTTTACCTTCTTTCTCATCTGCAGCAGCCAGGTGGATGGTGGATATGTGCTTTTGGGTTCTCCTCCTAAACTCTTGTGAAGTTTTTATTATTATTATTTATTTCTATAGCACCATTAATTCCATGGTGCTGGACATGAGAATGGGTTACATCAAAATACAAATATCACTTACAGTAAACAAACTAACAATGACAGACTGATACAGAGGGGAGAGGACCCTGCCCTTGCGGGCTTACATTCTACAGGATGGTGGGGAAGGAGACAGTAGGTCGGGGGTTGCAGTAAATCCGATGGTGTTGAGGTGGCCGTGTGGTCATTGCAGGTTGTA
This sequence comes from Ranitomeya imitator, assembly GCF_032444005.1. Taxonomy (NCBI): domain Eukaryota; kingdom Metazoa; phylum Chordata; class Amphibia; order Anura; family Dendrobatidae; genus Ranitomeya; species Ranitomeya imitator. Next base: position 690,761,782 of record NC_091285.1, read on the forward strand.
ATCTTCTTTGAAGAGGTGGGTTTTCAGGTTTCTTTTGAAGGATCCAAATGTGGTGGATAGAAGGATGTGTTGGGGCACAGAATTCCAGAGGATGGGGGATATTCGGGAGAAGTCTTGGAGACAATTGGGTGAGGAGTGAACAAGTGTGGAGGAGAGTAGGAGGTCTTGGGAGGACCAGAGATTACGTGAGGGAAGATATTGAGAGATTAGTACGGAAATATACGGAGGAGAATGTTCAGCACCCCAGAGTCCTGGTCGTTGCAGTAATGTCATTCTTCCACCAGGGGGAGTGATGTTACGTCTGAAGGCAATAAAGGAGATCTCTTTGTCAGGTAACTCAATGCATGCAACATGTTCACACTCCAGACCAGAAGGGGGAGCTCTAAGCCTGTTTTAGGTGAGCTCCCCCTATAAAACATCCTGATCTGAAGGGAAAAGGGGTTCAGAGTTCAGTTCCTGTCAGGAAGACAGAGGGAGAGGAAGGAGTCCTGGAGGCTGAAGTGCTGCAGCTCCTCGAAGAAGACACTAAAGTGAATATATTGCAGAGAGTGTGCAGGAAAGCAGAGCACAGGAGAGGATTATTAGAGGGAGACCAGCCAGGAGCAGGCTGCTTCCCTCTGAAGCGCAGGAATCCGGTAGCCAGAAAACCGAGGGAGTACCGTATTTTTCGGACTACAAGACGCACTTTTTCCCCCCCAAAAAAGGGGGGAAAATTGGGGGTGCGTCTAATAGTCGCAATGCAGGCTTACCATGGCGGCAGAGGTGCGGGGATGAGGAGGCGCAGTAAGCGGGGTCCCTTTCTCCGGTGAGGTGATGCAGCAGCCCGGTAAGCAGCAGAGCCGGGTGAATCCTGTTGCTATCAGTGGGGGCGGTCATCTTCCTGAAGCCGCGCGTGCGCAGATGAAGCGCGCTGCTTCCCGGGGCTTCAGGAAAATGGCCGCCGCGATCTCCATCTGCGCACGCACGGCCATTTTCCTGAAGCCCCGGGAAGCAGAGCGCTTCATCTGCGCACGCGCAGCTTCAGGAAGATGGCCGCCCCCACCAATAACAACAGGATTCACCCGGCTCTGCTGCTTACCGGGCTGCTTCATCACCTCACCGGGGAAAGGGACCCCTCTCACGCCATACCTTTCACTGCGCCTCCTCATCCCAGCACCTCCTCATCCCAGCACCTCCTCATCCCAGCACCTCTGCCGGTAATCACTGCTGCAACCCTCCCATGGACACCAGGCCGTGGCATCGCCCACCTAAGCAGGAAGGGACCCTGCTCAGGTGCACGCCACACCGGAACACCCCACCTCTGCTGACACCATGCCTCCTGTGACCCTGCTCTGCCACCGCCAGCCCTCAGGTAAGATACTGTACATTCGGACAATAAGACGGACCCCCATCTTATAAAAAATCTTTTTTTCTGCAATTTTCACCCCAAATTTGGGGTGCGTCTTATGGTCCGGTGCGTCTTATAGTCCGAAAAATACGGTAATTGTCTCTACGCTTTAATTTAGAGCCTGGCAGGACAGATAATTCCAAGTTACCTGCCCGACCTATACCCAGGAGGCACAGGAGCAACTTGTGGGGGCTGGGGTGTGCTAGAGTCCCTGTAAAAAGCCTCAGGCCATCAGTCATACGGGTTTGTCCTATCCATCTGGGGGACAGAGAGGAAGAAATAACATCTACAATAGTTGTGAGGACCTCACCGAGACGCACAGCAGGGAGGTACTACAACACTCAGGCGCTAGAGGAAGGCTACTGATTTCCACCTGGATAAGGGGACTCTGGATTTGCCTTCAGACCGGCCGGACTCTGCCTGCCCTGTGGTCTGTACCCTGGACTGTGGATGCTGAAGCCTTCAGTAAAGGAAAAGAGACTGCAACCTTGTGTCCTCATTTTTCTCTGAGCCTCTCACCATCCACCATCTACACATTGGGAAGCCCTGGGGATACACTTCACCTGTGGGAAGGTATACCATCTGGCTGCCATAACATCACCCCAGCGGACCCCTAAGCAGCGTCGGTCACCCTGACCAAATACCACAGGTGGCGTCACAAACATCCCTTTTAACCCCTTTACCCCCAAGGGTGGTTTGCATGTTAATGACCGGGCCAATTTTTACAATTCTGACCACTGTCCCTTTATGAGGTTATAACTCTGGAACGCTTCAATGGATCCTGGTGATTCTGACATTGTTTTCTCGTGACATATTGTACTTCATGACAATGGTAAAAATTATTTGATAGTACCTGCGTTTATTTGTGAAAAAAACGGAAATTTGGCGAAAATTATGAAAATTTCGCAATTTTCCAACTTTGAATATTTATGCAATTAAATCACAGAGATATGTCACACAAAATACTTAATAAGTAACATTTCCCACATGTCTACTTTACATCAGCACAATTTTGGAACCAAAATTTTTTTTTGTTAGGGAGTTATAAGGGTTAAAAGTTGACCAGCAATTTCTCATTTCTACAACACCATTTTATTTTAGGGACCACATCTCATTTGAAGTCATTTTGAGGGGTCTATATGATAGAAAATACCCAAGTGTGACACCATTCTAAAAACTACACCCCTCAAGGTGCTCAAAACCATATTCAAGAAGTTTATTAACCCTTCTGGTGCTTCACAGGAATTTTTTGAATGTTTAAATAAAAATGAACATTTAACTTTTTTTCACAAAAAATGTAATTCAGCTCCAATTTGTTTTATTTTACCAAGGGTAACAGGAGAAAATGGACCCCAAACATTGTTGTACAATTTGTCCTGAGTATGCCAATACCCCACATGTGGGGGTAAACCACTGTTTGGGCGCATGGCAGAGCTCGGAAGCGAAGGAGTGCCATTTGACTTTTCAATGCAAAATTGACTGGAATTGAGATGGGACGCCATGTTTCGTTTGGAGAGCCCCTGATGTGGCTAAACATTGAAACCCCCCACAAGTGACACCATTTTGGAAAGTAGACACCCTAAGGAACTTATCTAGAGGTGTGGTGAGCACTTTGACCCAACAAGTGCTTCACAGAAGTTTATAATGTAGAACCGTAAAAATAAAAAATCATATTTTTTCACAAAAATTATCTTTTCGCCCCCAATTTTTTATTTTCCCAAGGGTAAGAGAAGAAATTGGACCCCAAAAGTTGTTGTACAATTTGTCCTGAGTACGCTGATAGCCCATATGTGGGGGTAAACCACTGTTTGGGCGGATGGGAGAGCTCGGAAGGGAAGGAGCGCCGTTTGACTTTTCAATGCAAAATTGACAGGAATTGAGATGGGACGTCATGTTGCGTTTGAAGAGCCACTGATGTGCCTAAACATTGAAACCCCCCACAAGTGACACCATTTTGGAAAGTAGACCCCCTAAGGAACTTATCTAGAGGTGTGGTGAGCACTTTGACCCACCAAGTGCTTCACAGAAGTTTATAATGTAGAACCGTAAAAATAAAAAATCATATTTTTTCACAAAAATTATCTTTTTGCCCCCAATTTTTTATTTTCCCAAGGGTAAGAGAAGAAATTGGACCCCAAAAGTTGTTGTACAATTTGTCCTGAGTACGCGGATACCCCATATGTGGGGGTAAACCACTGTTTGGGTGGATGGGAGAGCTCGGAAGGGAAGGAGCGCCGTTTGACTTTTCAAAGCAAAATTGACAGGAATTGAGATGGGACGCCATGTTGCGTTTGAAGAGCCACTGATGTGCCTAAACATTGAAACCCCCCACAAATGACACCATTTTGGAAAGTAGACCCCCTAAGGAACTTATCTAGAGGTGTGGTGAGCACTTTGACCCACCAAGTGCTTCACAGAAGTTTATAATGCAGAGCCGTAAAAATAAAACAACATTTTTTTCCCACAAAAATTATTTTTTTAGCCCCCAGTTTTGTATTTTCCTGAGGGTAACAGGAGAAATTGGACCCCAAAATTTGTTGCCCAATTTGTCCTGAGTGCGATGATACACCATATGTGGGGGGAACCACTGTTTGGGCACATGGGAGGGCTCAGAAGGGAAGGAGTGCCATTTGAATGCAGACTTAGATGGAATGGTCTGCAGGTGTCACATTGCGTTTGCAGAGCCCCTAATGTACCTAAACAGTAGAAACCCCCCACAAGTGACACCATTTTGGAAAGTAGACCCCCTTAGGAACTTATCTAGATGTGTGCTGAGCGCTTTGACCCACCAAGGGCTTCACAGAAGTTTATAATGGAGAGCCGTAAAAATAAAACAAAAATTTTTTCCCACAAAAATTATTTTTTAGCCCCCAGTTTTGTATTTTCCCGAGGGTAAAAGGAGAAATTCGACCCCACAATTTGTTGTCCAATTTGTCCTGAGTGCGCTGATACCCCATATGTGGGGGGGAACCACTGTTTGGGCGCATGGGAGGGCTCGGAAGGGAAGGAGCTCCATTTGGAATGAGGACTTAGATGGAATGGTCTGCAGGTGTCACATTGCATTTGCAGAGCCCCTAATGTACCTAAATAGTAGAAACCTCCCACAAGTGACACCATTTTGGAAACTAGACCCCCTAAGGAACTCATCTAGATGTGTTGTGATAGCTTTGAACCCCCAAGTGTTTCACTACAGTTTGTAACGCAGAGCCGTGAAAATTAAAAAAAAAAATCTTTCCCCCCAAAATTATTTTTTAGCCCCCAGTTTTGTATTTTCCCGAGGGTAAGAGGAGAAATTCGACCCCAAAAGTTGTTGTCCAATTTGTCCTGAGTACGCTGATACCCCGTATGTTGGGGGAAACCAACGTTTGAGCGCATGGCAGAGCTCGGAAGGGAAGGAGCGCCATTTGGAATGCAGACTTAGATGGAATGGTCTGCAGACGTCACATTGCGTTTGCAGAACCCCTAATGTACCTAAACAGTAGAAACCCCCCACAAGTGACCCCATATTGGAAACTAGACCCCCCAGGGAACTAATCTAGATGTGTTGTGAGAACTTTGAACCCCCAAGTGTTTCACTACAGTTTATAACGCAGAGCCGTGAAAATAAAAAATCTTTTTTTTTCCCACAAAAAATATGTTTTAGCCCCGAGTTTTGTATTTTCCCAAGGGTAGCAGGAGAAATTGGACCCCAAAAGTTGTTGTCCTATTTGTCCTGAGTACGCTGATACCCCATATGTTGGGGTAAACCCCTGTTTGGGCACACGGGAGAGCTCGGAAGGGAAGAAGCACTGTTTTACTTTTTCAACGCAGAATTGGCTGGAATTGAGATCGGACGCCATGTCGCGTTTGGAGAGCCCCTGATGTGCCTAAACAGTGGAAACCCCCCAATTATAACTGAAACCCTAATCCAAACACATCCCTAACCCTAATCCCAACAGTAACCCTAACCACACCTCTAACCCTGACACACCCCTAACCCTAATCCCAACCCTATTCCCAACCGTAAATGTAATCTAAACCCTAACTGTAACTTTAGCCCCAACCCAAACTGTAGCCCTAGCCCTAACCCTAGCCCTAACCCTAGCCCTAACCCTAACCCTAGCCCTAGCCCTAGCCCTAACCCTAACCCTAGCCCTAACCCTAGCCCTAACCCTAGCCCTAACCCTAACCCTAACCCTAGCCCTAACCCTAGCCCTAGCCCTAACCCTAGCCCTAACTCTAACCCTAGCCCTAATGGGAAAATGGAAATAAATACATTTTTTTAATTTTTCCCTAACTAAGGGGGTGATGAAGGGGGGTTTGATTTTCTTTTATAGCGGGTTTTTTAGCGGATTTTTATGATTGGCAGCCGTCACACACTGAAAGACGCTTTTTATTGCAAAAAATATTTTTTGCGTTACCACATTTTGAGAGCTATAATTTTTCTATATTCTGGTCCACAGAGTCATGTGAGGTCTTGGTTTTTGCGGGACGAGTTGATGTTTTTATTGGTAACATTTTCGGGCACGTGACATTTTTTGATCGCTTTTTATTCCGATTTTTGTGAGGCAGAATGACCAAAAACCAGCTATTCATGAATTTCTTTTGGGGGAGGCGTTTATACCGTTCCGCGTTTGGTAAAATTGATGAAGCAGTTTTATTCTTCGGGTCAGTACGATTACAGCGACACCTCATTTATATCATTTTTTTATGTTTTGGCGCTTTTATACGATAAAAACTATTTTATAGAAAAAATAATTATTTTTGCATCGCTTTATTCTCAGGACTATAACTTTTTTATTTTTTTGCTGATGATGCTGTATGGCGGCTCGTTTTTTGCGGGACAAGATGACGTTTTCAGCGGTACCATGGTTAGTTATATCTGTCTTTTTGATCGCGTGTTATTCCACTTTTTGTTCGGCGGTATGATTATCAAGCGTTGTTTTTTGCCTCGTTTTTTTTTTTTTTTTTTTCTTACGGTGTTTACTGAAGGGGTTAACTAGTGGGCCAGTTTTATAGGTCGGGCCGTTACGGACGCGGCGATACTAAATATGTGTACTTTTATTGTTTTTTTTTTTTATTTAGATAAAGAAATGTATTTATGGGAATAATATTTTTATTTTTTTTTTCATTATTTTGGAATATTTTTTTTTATTTTTTTTTACACATTTGAAATTTTTTTTTTTTACTTTTTTAATTTGTCCCAGGGGGGGACATCACAGATCAGTGATCTGACAGTTTGCACAGCACTCTGTCAGATCACTGATCTGATAGGAGTGCAGGCTGCTTCACAGTGCCTGCTCTGAGCAGGCTCTGTGAAGCCACCTCCCTCCCTGCAGGACCCGGATCCGCGGCCATCTTGGATCCGGGGCTGGAGGGAGCAGGGAGGGAGGTGAGACCCTCGCAGCAACGCGATCACATCGCGTTGCTGCGGGGGGCTCAGGGAAGCCCGCAGGGAGCCCCCTCTCTGCGCGGTGCTTCCCTGTACCGCCGGCACATCGCGATCATCTTTGATCGCGGTGTGCCGGGGGTTAATGTGCCGGGGGCGGTCCGTGACCGCTCCTGGCACATAGTGCCGGATGTCAGCTGCGATAAACAGCTGACACCCGGCCGCGATCGGCGGCGCTCCCCCCGTGAGCGCTGCCGATCGCATATGACGTACTATTGCGTCCTTGGGAAGTAAAGCCCACCCCACATGGACGCAATAGTACGTCTAATGGCAGAAAGGGGTTAAAGACCTTTTCCCCATTTACAACGGACGTCCCTAAGGCCACGGACCGAGGCAGCCACTGTGACATCCCCACTGAGAACCGACGGGCCCGGTACGAGTACCCCACTGCCCTACTGGGGGCGCTCCAGATGGCTTTGTAGGTCAGTCTTAGTAGTTTAAACTGGATACGCATATGGATAGGCAGCATCAATAGTAAAAAGTGAAGCGGTGTTTAAATCCCGCCCCAATATCGCTGATTGCTCGAGTCCCGCCGGGCGCCACCAATCAGCGACCCGGAATTTCCGTGACAGACAGACAGACTGAAGTTACAAACATATACAGCCACCACTAGGGGGAGCTCACCATGTACAGATATATACAGTCACCACTAGGAGGAGCTCACTATGTACAGATATATACAGCCGCCACTAGGAAGAGCTCACTATGTACAGATATATACAGTCACCACTAGGGAGAGCTCACTATGTACAGATATATACAGTCACCCCTAGGAAGAGCTCACTATGTACAGATATATACAGTCACCACTAGGGAGAGCTCACTATGTACAGATATATACAGTCACCACTAGGGGGAGCTTACTATGTACAGATATATACAACCACCACTAGAGGGAGCTCACTATGTACAGATATATACAGCCACCACTAGGGAGAGCTCACTATGTACAGATATATACAGCCACCACTAGGGAGAGCTCACTATGTACAGATATATACAGCCGCCACTAGAGGGAGCTCACTATGTACATATATATATACAACCACCACTAGAGGGAGCTCACTATGTACATATATATATACAGCCACCACTAGGGGGAGCTCACTATGTACAGATATATACAGCCACCACTAGGGAGAGCTCACTATGTACAGATATATACAGCCACCACTAGGGAGAGCTCACTATGTACAGATATATACAGCCGCCACTAGAGGGAGCTCACTATGTACATATATATATACAACCACCACTAGAGGGAGCTCACTATGTACATATATATATACAGCCACCACTAGGGAGAGCTCACTATGTACAGATATATACAGCCGCCACTAGGGGGAGCTCACTACATACAGATTTATACAGCCACCAGTAGGGGGAGCTTACAGCATGCTGATTTAAAGAGCTACTATTAAATTTCATACTCCATGTAGACACAAAAATATATTTAATTGACTCCTGAAAGGCTCAAAGAAAGTTGGTGTTTGTGGAAATCTCAAAAAATAATGTTCTAAGACGTGTTCACCTTGTTAAAATTGTGCACTGTTCAATCTGTTGTATCAAGTACATGGATTATATTGGTACAGTGTACACCACAGTCCAGAAGAGTAGAGGCCATGCCATTAACTATTACACACATGCCACAGTTGTAGCAGTGTAAAGAAGGAGCCTGTCCATAGGAGCTTACACTCTAGATCGTTAGGAAGTGATATTACATGAACACGTAACACTGGGATACCGAACAGCGAGAACCAGCACCGACTGCAATAATGTCCATTGTTATGCACAGAGGGTTTCCAGTTTATCCTGTGTAATAACGTCATATGACCAGTAGGTGTCAGTGTTATTGCAGGAACCCTCACACGTGATAGAGAAGCCAATAAAGATTTATATTTTCATAAAATCTGTAGAATCTGAGTTTCCGAGCTGCAGGTAAAGATAAATGCTGAAGATGCTGCTGTGGAGAAGAGACCCCCGGGATATAGCACCAGCTGTGGAGGAGAGACCCCCGGGATATAGCACCAGCTGTGGAAGAGAGACCACCGGGATATAGCAACAGCTGTGGAGAGACCCCCGGGATATAGCACCAGCTGTGGAGGAGAGACCACCGGGATATAGCACCAGCTGTGGAGGAGAGACCCCCGGGATATAGGACCAGCTGTGGAGGAGAGACCCCCAGGATATAGCACCAGCTGTGGAGGAGAGACCCCCGGGATATAGCACCAGCTGTGGAAGAGAGACCACCGGGATATAGCACCAGCTGTGGAGGAGAGACCCCCGGGATATAGCACCAGCTGTGGAGGAGAGACCACCGGGATATAGCACCAGCTGTGGAGGAGAGACCCCCGGGATATAGCACCAGCTGTGGAGGAGAGACCCCCGGGATATAGCACCAGCTGTGGAGGAGAGACCCCCGGGATATAGCACCAGCTGTGGAGGAGAGACCCCGGGATATAGCACCAGCTGTGGAGGAGAGACCCCCGGGATATAGCACCAGCTGTGGAGGAGAGACCCCCGGGATATAGCACCAGCTGTGGAGGAGAGACCCCCGGGATATAGCACCAGCTGTGGAGGAGAGACCCCCGGGATATAGCACCAGCTGTGGAGGAGAGACCCCCGGGATATAGCACCAGCTGTGGAGGAGAGACCCCCGGGATATAGCACCAGCTGTGGAGGAGAGACCCCGGGATATAGCACCAGCTGTGGAGGAGAGACCCCCAGGATATAGCACCAGCTGTGGAGGAGAGACCCCCGGGATATAGCACCAGCTGAGGAGGAGAGACCCCCGGGATATAGCACCAGCTGTGGAGGAGAGACCCCCGGGATATAGCACCAGCTGTGGAGAAGAGACCCCCGGGATAAAACACCAGCTATGGAGGAGAGACCCCCGGGATATAGCACCAGCTGTGGAGGAGAGACCCCCGGGATATAGCACCAGCTGTGGAGGAGAGACCCCGGGATATAGCACCAGCTGTGGAGAAGAGACCCCCGGGATAAAACACCAGCTATGGAGGAGAGACCCCCGGGATATAGCACCAGCTGTGGAGGAGAGACCCCCAGGATATAGCACCAGCTGTGGAGGAGAGACCCCGGGATATAGCACCAGCTGTGGAGGAGAGACCCCCGGGATATAGCACCAGCTGTGGAGGAGAGACCCCCAGGATATAGCACCAGCTGTGGAGGAGAGACCCCGGGATATAGCACCAGCTGTGGAGAAGAGACCCCCGGGATAAAACACCAGCTATGGAGAAGAGACCCCTGGGATATAGCACCAGCTGTGGAGGAGAGACCCCCAGGATATAGCACCAGCTGTGGAGGAGAGACCCCCGGGATATAGCACCAGCTGTGGAGGAGAGACCTCCAGGATATAGCACCAGCTGTGGAGGAGAGACCCCCGGGATATAGAACCAGCTGTGGAGGAGAGACCCCCGGGATATAGAACCAGCTGTGGAGGAGAGACCCCCGGGATATAGCACCAGCTGTGGAGAAGAGACCCCCGGGATAAAACACCAGCTATGGAGGAGAGACCCCCGGGATATAGCACCAGCTGTGGAGGAGAGACCCCCGGGATATAGCACCAGCTGTGGAGAAGAGACCCCCGGGATAAAACACCAGCTATGGAGGAGAGACCCCCGGGATATAGCACCAGCTGTGGAAGAGAGACCCCCGGGATATAGCATCAGCTGTGGAGGAGAGACCCCCGGGATATAGCAACAGCTGTGGAAGAGAGACCCCCGGGATATAGCACCAGCTGTGGAGGAGAGACCCCCGGGATATAGCACCAGCTGTGGAAGAGAGACCCCCGGGATATAGCACCAGCTGTGGAGGAGAGACCCCCGGGATATAGCACCAGCTGTGGAGGAGAGACCCCCAGGATATAGCATCAGCTGTGGAGGAGAGACCCCCGGGATATAGCACCAGCTGTGGAAGAGAGACCCCCGGGATATAGCACCAGCTGTGGAGGAGAGACCCCCGGGATATAGCACCAGCTGTGGAAGAGAGACCCCCGGGATATAGCACCAGCTGTGGAGGAGAGACCCCCGGGATATAGCACCAGCTGTGGAGGAGAGACCCCCGGGATATAGCACCAGCTGTGGAAGAGAGACCCCGGGATATAGAACCAGCTGTGGAGGAGAGACCCCCGGGATATAGCAACAGCTGTGGAAGAGAGACCCCCGGGATATAGCACCAGCTGTGGAGGAGAGACCCCCGGGATATAGCACCAGCTCTGGATGAGAGACCCCCGGGATATAGCACCAGCTGTGGAGGAGAGACCCCCGGGATATAGCACCAGCTGTGGAGGAGAGACCCCCGGGATATAGCACCAGCTGTGGAGGAGAGACCCCCGGGATATAGCACCACCTGTGGAGGAGAGACCCCCGGGATATAGCACCAGCTGTGGAGAAGAGACCCCCAGGGTATAGCACCAGCTGTGGAGGAGAGACCCCCGGAATATAGCACCAGCTGTGGAAGAGAGACCCCCGGGATATAGCACCAGCTGTGGAGGAGAGACCCCCGGGATATAGCACCAGCTGTGGAGGAGAGACCCCGGGATATAACACCTTATATCGGGGTCTGTGCAGCAGATCGCTCCTTTTATCGGGATCTGTGCAGCGGATCGCTCCTTATATTGGGGTCTGTGCAGTGGATCGCTCCTTATATCGGGGTCTGTGCAGCGGATCGCTCCTTATATCGGGGTCTGTGCAGCGGATCGCTCCTTATATCGGGGTCTGTGCAGCGGATCGCTCCTTATATCGGGGTCTGTGCAGCGGATCGCTCCTTATATCGGGGTCTGTGCAGCGGATCGCTCCTTATATCGGGGTCTGTGCAGTGGATCGCTCCTTATACCGGGGTCTGTGCAGTGGATCGCTCCTTATACTGGGGTCTGTGCAGTGGATCGCTCCTTATATTGGGGTCTGTGCAGTGGATCGCTCCTTATATTGGGGTCTGTGCAGTGGATCGCTTCTTATACCGGGGTCTGTGCAGTAGATCGCTTCTTATACCGGGGTCTGTGCAGCGGATCGCTCCTTATACAGGGGTCTGTGCAGTGGATCGCTCCTTATACCGGGGTCTGTGCAGTGGATCTCTCCTTATACCGGGGTCTGTGAGGCGGATCGCTCCTTATATCGGGGTCTGTGCAGTGGATCTCTCCTTATACCGGGGTCTGTGGGGCAGATCCCTCCTTATATCGGGGTCTGTGCAGCGGATCGCTCCTTATATCGGGGTCTGTGCAGTGGATCGCTTCTTATATCGGGGTCTGTGCAGTGGATCGCTCCTTATATCGGGGTCTGTGCAGTGGATCGCTCCTTATATCGGGGTCTGTGCAGTGGATCGCTCCTTATATCGGGGTCTGTGCAGTGGATCGCTCCTTATATCGGGGTCTGTGCAGTGGATCTCTCCTTATACCGGGGTCTGTGCAGTGGATCGCTCCTTATATCGGGGTCTGTGCAGTGGATCGCTCCTTATATCGGGGTCTGTACAGTGGATCTCTCCTTATATCGGGGTCTGTGCAGTGGATCTCTCCTTATACCGGGGTCTGTGCAGTGGATCTCTCCTTATATCAGGGTCTGTGCAGTGGATCGCTCCTTATATCGGGGTCTGTGCAGTGGATCGCTCCTTATATCGGGGTCTGTGCAGTGGATCTCTCCTTATATCGGGGTCTGTGCAGTGGATCGCTCCTTATATCGGGGTCTGTGCAGTGGATCGCTCCTTATATCGGGGTCTGTGCAGTGGATCTCTCCTTATACCGGGGTCTGTGAGGCGGATCGCTCCTTATATCGGGGTCTGTGCAGTGGATCTCTCCTTATACCGGGGTCTGTGGGGCAGATCCCTCCTTATATCGGGGTCTGTGCAGCGGATCGCTCCTTATATCGGGGTCTGTGCAGTGGATCGCTTCTTATATCGGGGTCTGTGCAGTGGATCTCTCCTTATACCGGGGTCTGTGGGGCAGATCCCTCCTTATATCGGGGTCTGTGCAGCGGATCGCTCCTTATATCGGGGTCTGTGCAGTGGATCGCTTCTTATATCGGGGTCTGTGCAGTGGATCGCTCCTTATATCGGGGTCTGTGCAGTGGATCGCTCCTTATATCGGGGTCTGTGCAGTGGATCGCTCCTTATATCGGGGTCTGTGCAGTGGATCGCTCCTTATATCGGGGTCTGTGCAGTGGATCTCTCCTTATACCGGGGTCTGTGCAGTGGATCGCTCCTTATATCGGGGTCTGTGCAGTGGATCTCTCCTTATATCGGGGTCTGTGCAGTGGATCTCTCCTTATACCGGGGTCTGTGCAGTGGATCTCTCCTTATATCGGGGTCTGTGCAGTGGATCGCTCCTTATATCGGGGTCTGTGCAGTGGATCGCTCCTTATATCGGGGTCTGTGCAGTGGATCTCTCCTTATATCGGGGTCTGTGCAGTGGATCGCTCCTTATATCGGGGTCTGTGCAGTGGATCTCTCCTTATACCGGGGTCTTGCAGTGGATCGCTCCTTATATCGGGGTCTGTGCAGTGGATCGCTCCTTATATCGGGGTCTGTGCAGTGGATCTCTCCTTATATCAGGGTCTGTGCAGTGGATCTCTCCTTATATCGGGGTCTGTGCAGTGGATCTCTCCTTATACCGGGGTCTGTGAGGCGGATCGCTCCTTATATCGGGGTCTGTGCAGTGGATCTCTCCTTATACCGGGGTCTGTGGGGCAGATCCCTCCTTATATCGGGGTCTGTGCAGCGGATCGCTCCTTATATCGGGGTCTGTGCAGTGGATCGCTTCTTATATCGGGGTCTGTGCAGTGGATCGCTCCTTATATCGGGGTCTGTGCAGTGGATCGCTCCTTATATCGGAGTCTGTGCAGTGGATCTCTCCTTATATCGGGGTCTGTGCAGCGGATCGCTCCTTATATCGGGGTCTGTGCAGTGGATCGCTCCTTATATCGGGGTCTGTGCAGTGGATCTCTCCTTATACCGGGGTCTGTGCAGTGGATCGCTTCTTATATCAGGGTCTGTGCAGTGGATCGCTTCTTATATCGGGATCTGTGCAGTGGATCGCTCCTTATATCGGGGTCTGTGCAGTGGATCGCTCCTTATATCGGGGTCTGTGCAGTGGATCTCTCCTTATACCGGGGTCTGTGCAGTGGATCGCTTCTTATATCAGGGTCTGTGCAGTGGATCGCTTCTTATATCGGGATCTGTGCGGCGGATCGCTCCTTATACCGGGGTCTGTGCAGTGGATCGCTCCTTATATCGGGGTCTGTGCAGCGGATCGCTCCTTATATCGGGATCTGTGCGGCGGATCGCTCCTTATATCGGGGTCTGTGCAGCGGATCGCTCCTTATATCGGGGTCTGTGCAGCGGATCGCTCCTTATATCAGGGTCTGTGCAGTGGATCGCTTCTTATATCGGGATCTGTGCGGCGGATCGCTCCTTATATCGGGGTCTGTGCAGCGGATCGCTCCTTATATCGGGGTCTGTGCAGCGGATCGCTCCTTATATCGGGGTCTGTGCAGTGGATCTCTCCTTATACCGGGGTCTGTGCAGTGGATCTCTCCTTATATCGGGGTCTGTGCAGTGGATCGCTCCTTATATCGGGGTCTGTGCAGTGGATCGCTCCTTATATTGGGGTCTGTGCAGTGGATCGCTTCTTATACCGGGGTCTGTGCAGTAGATCGCTTCTTATACCGGGGTCTGTGCAGCGGATCGCTCCTTATACAGGGGTCTGTGCAGTGGATCGCTCCTTATATCGGGGTCTGTGCAGTGGATCTCTCCTTATACCGGGGTCTGTGAGGCGGATCGCTCCTTATATCGGGGTCTGTGCAGTGGATCTCTCCTTATACCGGGGTCTGTGGGGCAGATCCCTCCTTATATCGGGGTCTGTGCAGCGGATCGCTCCTTATATCGGGGTCTGTGCAGTGGATCGCTTCTTATATCGGGGTCTGTGCAGTGGATCGCTCCTTATATCGGGGTCTGTGCAGTGGATCGCTCCTTATATCGGGGTCTGTGCAGTGGATCGCTCCTTATATCGGGGTCTGTGCAGTGGATCGCTCCTTATATCGGGGTCTGTGCAGTGGATCTCTCCTTATACCGGGGTCTGTGCAGTGGATCGCTCCTTATATCGGGGTCTGTGCAGTGGATCGCTCCTTATATCGGGGTCTGTGCAGTGGATCTCTCCTTATATCGGGGTCTGTGCAGTGGATCTCTCCTTATACCGGGGTCTGTGCAGTGGATCTCTCCTTATATCGGGGTCTGTGCAGTGGATCGCTCCTTATATCGGGGTCTGTGCAGTGGATCGCTCCTTATATCGGGGTCTGTGCATTGGATCTCTCCTTATATCGGGGTCTGTGCAGTGGATCGCTCCTTATATCGGGGTCTGTGCAGTGGATCGCTCCTTATATCGGGGTCTGTGCAGTGGATCTCTCCTTATACCGGGGTCTGTGCAGTGGATCGCTCCTTATATCGGGGTCTGTGCAGTGGATCGCTCCTTATATCGGGGTCTGTGCAGTGGATCTCTCCTTATATCAGGGTTTGTGCAGTGGATCTCTCCTTATATCGGGGTCTGTGCAGTGGATCTCTCCTTATACCGGGGTCTGTGAGGCGGATCGCTCCTTATATCGGGGTCTGTGCAGTGGATCTCTCCTTATACCGGGGTCTGTGGGGCAGATCCCTCCTTATATCGGGGTCTGTGCAGTGGATCGCTCCTTATATCGGGGTCTGTGCAGTGGATCGCTCCTTATATCGGGGTCTGTGCAGTGGATCGCTTCTTATATCGGGGTCTGTGCAGTGGATCGCTCCTTATATCGGGGTCTGTGCAGTGGATCGCTCCTTATATCGGAGTCTGTGCAGTGGATCTCTCCTTATATCGGGGTCTGTGCAGCGGATCGCTCCTTATATCGGGGTCTGTGCAGTGGATCGCTCCTTATATCGGGGTCTGTGCAGTGGATCTCTCCTTATACCGGGGTCTGTGCAGTGGATCGCTTCTTATATCAGGGTCTGTGCAGTGGATCGCTTCTTATATCGGGATCTGTGCAGTGGATCGCTCCTTATATCGGGGTCTGTGCAGTGGATCGCTCCTTATATCGGGGTCTGTGCAGTGGATCTCTCCTTATACCGGGGTCTGTGCAGTGGATCGCTTCTTATATCAGGGTCTGTGCAGTGGATCGCTTCTTATATCGGGATCTGTGCGGCGGATCGCTCCTTATACCGGGGTCTGTGCAGTGGATCGCTCCTTATATCGGGGTCTGTGCAGCGGATCGCTCCTTATATCGGGATCTGTGCGGCGGATCGCTCCTTATATCGGGGTCTGTGCAGCGGATCGCTCCTTATATCGGGGTCTGTGCAGTGGATCTCTCCTTATATCGGGGTCTGTGCAGTGGATCGCTCCTTATATCGGGGTCTGTGCAGCGGATCGCTCCTTATATTGGGGTCTGTGCAGTAGATCGCTCCTTATATCGGGGTCTGTGCAGTGGATCTCTCCTTATATCGGGGTCTGTGCAGTGGATCGCTCCTTATACCGGGGTCTGTGCAGCGGATCGCTCCTTATATCGGGGTCTGTGCAGTGGATCGCTCCTTATATCGGGGTCTGTGCAGCGGATCGCTCCTTATATCGGGGTCTGTGCAGTGGATCGCTCCTTATACCGGGGTCTGTGCAGCGGATCGCTCCTTATATCGGGGTCTGTGCAGTGGATCGCTCCTTATATCGGGGTCTGTGCAGCGGATCGCTCCTTATATCGGGGTCTGTGCAGTGGATCGCTCCTTATATCGGGGTCTGTGCAGCGGATCGCTCCTTATATCGGGGTCTGTGCAGTGGATCGCTCCTTATATCGGGGTCTGTGCAGTGGATCGCTCCTTATATCGGGGTCTGTGCAGCGGATCGCTCCTTATATCGGGGTCTGTGCAGTGGATCGCTCCTTATACCGGGGTCTGTGCAGCGGATCGCTCCTTATATCGGGGTCTGTGCAGTGGATCGCTCCTTATATCGGGGTCTGTGCAGCGGATCGCTCCTTATATTGGGGTCTGTGCAGTAGATCGCTCCTTATACCGGGGTCTGTGCAGCGGATCGCTCCTTATATCGGGGTCTGTGCAGTAGATCGCTCCTTATATCGGGGTCTGTGCAGCGGATCGCTCCTTATATTGGGGTCTGTGCAGTAGATCGCTGCTTATACCGGGGTCTGTGCAGTGGATCGCTCCTTATATCGGGGTCTGTGCAGCGGATCGCTCCTTATATTGGGGTCTGTGCAGTGGATCTCTCCTTATACCGGGGTCTGTGCAGTGGATCGCTCCTTATATCGGGGTCTGTGCAGTTGATCGCTCCTTATATCGGGGTCTGTGCAGTGGATCGCTCCTTATACCGGGGTCTGTGCAGTGGATCCCTCCTTATACCGGGGATCCACTCTCGGGATCTGGTCCATCCCTCCTCATT
Source organism: Ranitomeya imitator (assembly GCF_032444005.1). Taxonomy (NCBI): domain Eukaryota; kingdom Metazoa; phylum Chordata; class Amphibia; order Anura; family Dendrobatidae; genus Ranitomeya; species Ranitomeya imitator. The sequence continues at coordinate 690,779,008 of NC_091285.1, forward strand.
GCTCAGGCTGTTTGCTGCACACCGGCGCCATCTAGTGGCCGCAGTTATTATCAGCAGGAGCTTTTCCTCCCTCTGCTCTTCCCGTCCCGCGCTCTGCAGTGGTGCATTGTGGGAAGAAGAAGCTCTTTCCCTCAGGCTGCTGCTCAGAGGACGGCCGCCATCTTGCTCCCTGACACATGGCCGGTATGGAGGGTGATGCATAGCTCCCAACCGTCCCTCATTGTGCGGGATTGTCCCGGTTTTCAGCCTTTGCCCCGCACTACGGAGCGGAGCCGCGTGTGTGCGAGGTGTACGGAGCGGAGCCGCGTGTGTGCGAGGTGTACGGAGCGGAGCCGCGTGTGTGCGAGGTGTACGGAGCGGAGCCGCGTGTGTGCGAGGTGTACGGAGCGGAGCCGCGTGTGTGCGAGGTGTACGGAGCGGAGCCGCGTGTGTGCGAGGTGTACGGAGCGGAGCCGCGTGTGTGCGAGGTGTACGGAGCGGAGCCGCGTGTGTGCGAGGTGTACGGAGCGGAGCCGCGTGTGTGCGAGGTGTACGGAGCGGAGCCGCGTGTGTGCGAGGTGTACGGAGCGGAGCCGCCTGTGTGCGAGGTGTACGGAGCGGAGCCGCCTGTGTGCGAGGTGTACGGAGCGGAGCCGCGTGTGTGCGAGGTGTACGGAGCGGAGCCGCGTGTGTGCGAGGTGTACGGAGCGGAGCCGCGTGTGTGCGAGGTGTACGGAGCGGAGCCGCGTGTGTGCGAGGTGTACGGAGCGGAGCCGCGTGTGTGCGAGGTGTACGGAGCGGAGCCGCGTGTGTGCGAGGTGTACGGAGCGGAGCCGCCTGTGTGCGAGGTGTACGGAGCGGAGCCGCGTGTGTGCGAGGTGTACGGAGCGGAGCCGCGTGTGTGCGAGGTGTACGGAGCGGAGCCGCGTGTGTGCGAGGTGTACGGAGCGGAGCCGCGTGTGTGCGAGGTGTACGGAGCGGAGCCGCGTGTGTGCGAGGTGTACGGAGCGGAGCCGCGTGTGTGCGAGGTGTACGGAGCGGAGCCGCGTGTGTGCGAGGTGTACGGAGCGGAGCCGCGTGTGTGCGAGGTGTACGGAGCGGAGCCGCGTGTGTGCGAGGTGTACGGAGCGGAGCCGCGTGTGTGCGAGGTGTACGGAGCGGAGCCGCGTGTGTGCGAGGTGTACGGAGCGGAGCCGCCTGTGTGCGAGGTGTACGGAGCGGAGCCGCGTGTGTGCGAGGTGTACGGAGCGGAGCCGCGTGTGTGCGAGGTGTACGGAGCGGAGCCGCGTGTGTGCGAGGTGTACGGAGCGGAGCCGCCTGTGTGCGAGGTGTACGGAGCGGAGCCGCGTGTGTGCGAGGTGTACGGAGCGGAGCCGCGTGTGTGCGAGGTGTACGGAGCGGAGCCGCCTGTGTGCGAGGTGTACGGAGCGGAGCCGCGTGTGTGCGAGGTGTACGGAGCGGAGCCGCGTGTGTGCGAGGTGTACGGAGCGGAGCCGCGTGTGTGCGAGGTGTACGGAGCGGAGCCGCGTGTGTGCGAGGTGTACGAAGCGGAGCCGCGTGTGTGCGAGGTGTACGGAGCGGAGCCGCGTGTGTGCGAGGTGTACGGAGCGGAGCCGCGTGTGTGTGCGAGGTGTACGGAGCGGAGCCGCGTGTGTGTGCGAGGTGTACGGAGCGGAGCCGCGTGTGTGTGCGAGGTGTACGGAGCGGAGCCGCGTGTGTGTGCGAGGTGTACGGAGCGGAGCCGCGTCTGTGTGCGAGGTGTACGGAGCGGAGCCGCGTGTGTGTGCGAGGTGTGCGGAGCCGCGTGTGTGTGCGAGGTGTACGGAGCGGAGCCGCGTGTGTGTGCGAGGTGTACGGAGCGGAGCCGCGTGTGTGTGCGAGGTGTACGGAGCGGAGCCGCGTGTGTGTGCGAGGTGTACGGAGCGGAGCCGCGTGTGTGCGAGGTGTACGGAGCGGAGCCGCGTGTGTGCGAGGTGTAAGGAGCGGAGCCGCGTGTGTGCGAGGTGTACGGAGCGGAGCCGCGTGTGTGCGAGGTGTACGGAGCGGAGCCGCGTGTGTGCGAGGTGTAAGGAGCGGAGCCGCGTGTGTGCGAGGTGTACGGAGCGGAGCCGCGTGTGTGCGAGGTGTAAGGAGCGGAGCCGCGTGTGTGCGAGGTGTAAGGAGCGGAGCCGCGTGTGTGCGAGGTGCTATGTGGCACCATTATATGGTACGAAGTATCATCTGCGGCCAATATACAGTACTAGATGGTGGCCCGATTCTAACGCATCGGGTATTCTAGAATATGCATCTCCACGTATATTGCCCAGCCACGTAGTATATTGCCCAGCCACGTAGTATATTGCCCAGCCACGTAGTATATTGCCCAGTCACGTAGTATATCGCCCAGCCACGTAGTATATCGCCCAGCCACGTAGTATATCGCCCAGTCACGTAGTATATCGCTCAGCCACGTAGTATATTGCACAACCCACGTAGTATATTGCCCAGCCACGTAGTATATTGCCCAGCCACGTAGTATATTGCCCAGTCACGTAGTATATTGCGCAGCCACGTAGTATATTGCCCAGCCACGTAGTATATTGCCCAGTCACGTAGTATATTGCCCAGCCACGTAGTATATTGCCCAGCCACGTAGTATATCGCCCACTCACGTAGTATATCGCCCAACCACGTAGTATATCGCCCAGCCACGTAGTATATTGCACAACCCACGTAGTATATTGCCCAGCCACGTAGTATATTGCCCAGCCACGTAGTATATTGCCCAGTCACGTAGTATATTGCGCAGCCACGTAGTATATTGCCCAGCCACGTAGTATATCGCCCACTCACGTAGTATATCGCCCAACCACGTAGTATATCGCCCAGCCACGTAGTATATTGCGCAGCCACGTAGTATATTGCGCAGCCACGTAGTATATCGCCCACTCACGTAGTATATCGCCCAACCATGTAGTATATCGCCCAGCCACGTAGTATATTGCCCAGCCACGTAGTATACTGCCCAGCCACGTAGTATACTGCCCAGCCACGTAGTATATTGCCCAGCTACGTAGTATATTGCCCAGCCACGTAGTATATTGCCCAGCCACGTAGTATATTGCCCAGCCACGTAGTATATCGCCCAGTCACGTAGTATATCGCCCAGCCACGTAGTATATCGCCCAGCCACGTAGTATATCGCCCAGCCACGTAGTATATTGCCCAGCCACGTAGTATATTGCCCAGCCACGTAGTATATTGCCCAGCCACGTAGTATATTGCCCAGCCACGTAGTATATTGCCCAGCCACGTAGTATATTGCCCAGCCACGTAGTATATTGCCCAGCCACGTAGTATATTGCACAGCCCACGTAGTATATTGCCCAGCCACGTAGTATATCGCCCAGCCACGTAGTATATCGCCCAGCCACGTAGTATATTGCCCAGTCACGTAGTATATTGCCCAGTGTCAGGATTCCCCTGACCGCTGTCACCAATGGGTCAGGATTCACACCGTGACCGTCACCCCTACGTCACGGATTGAGGTGACTTTAGGCCAACAGACGGCTATCACATGTGCAGGGGGGCTTATCTTAGTTATCCCTCCACTCCACGATGTGATGAAAAACCACACACAAGGCTATTGACCTCTTAGTTTACAGCAGGGGCTTATTCTAGGTATCCCACTGCTTTTCTATATACCACGAACTGCAGGGATTTATGTATATCCCGCTTACAGTTCCACTTAACACTTGCAGCTCTCTGGCGCCCCCCTTACTCTCAGGTCAGATTAGGTACTGCACCCTGGGTAATTAGTCGCCAGACAGACTGCCTGCTATGTACTGGCTATTGGGCACGCTGCAGCGACGCGATAACTACTCCCACACAGGCAGGAACAATAATTATGAACCCCGCAGTCACTACAGCAGCACTCAACAGTCTGCACACTTTCGCTGCCACCAGCGTCGATTAAACGGGTCCGAAGCTAACACAACAGTAACAGTAGCGTATTTCCCTTCAGAGACTTAGGGTACGGTTTAGAACAGGAGAACGAACTAATATATAATAGTATATCCCATTAAAAATAATTAGGCAGGGCTTTATCAAAAAGAGTTTATAAAGAGGTTATACATGAGACAATTGCAAATATGTACATGGGTAATTATAACATAAAGGGAATAAATGAGAAAAGCAACACTCACATGTTTAAAGCATGACAGGCATCCAGGCTAGTGGAGTTTTTCCATATGTCCCAGCTCATTTGGACGTGCTGCTGGCTTCAGAAGACAAGCAGTCCAGCAGGAGAAATCAGCAGAAGAGTCCCTCCTCAGAGCCTGCCAGACACTTAAACCCTTAAGGCTGTGACATCACAGAAAGGCTGGTTTATCCAGACCCTCCTCTCTCTACATTCTGAGTAAACTTTAAACTATTCTCTCTGATTTCTGTAACTTCACTACAAAACATGTCAGAGTCCTAACATACTCCTCATTCATCTCGGATTAACGTGAGCATTCTAATGAGATCAAATATGTCCTAACTGGGATACATATTTACAGAGAAATCCCTACTTCTTTACCAGATGGAGTTAGAAGCCCGAGTTTCAAGGGATGGGTACCTACACCGAGTGGGAATACGAATATATATTTTCGTGTTCTTACCGTAAACATGGTGCATAATATCGTACCAAAACCAAACAAAGGATCTTTCATGAATTTTGGAGCCACTTTACCAGTTCTGACTAGTGAAGGTGGGAGGGGTGAGGGACTTTCCTCTGAGCCTGGAATTTACGACCCCAGGGCAATAAAACCCCTTTCTAGCATACAGTCTGTAGCCCAGAGAGAAACAAGTAGAGTCAGCTAGTGGAGGGGGGGTTTAGCCCACCTCATGAGCTGACGAGCAACTAAACTTATATGATATTTCATACCATATCGTGACACCTCCCCCTTTTGGTGTGCGCTAGGGAGGCAGTACCCCTCGGTATGCCTCCATGGGCACCTCAGTAGGTTCACCCTGGCGGGAGAGTCCATCTGCATTCCCATGCTCTTTGCCCGTTTTATGTTCAATGGTGAAGTCAAACTGCTGAAGGGCAAGGCTCCAGCGTAGCAACCTGCCGTTGGTTCCACACATGGCATTTAGCCAGCGCAGAGGGTTGTGGTCGGTCACCACAGTGAAGGTGTGACCGTACAAGTAGGGCTGCAAGCGCTGCAGGGCCCAGACTATGGCCAGGCACTCCTTCTCGATGGTGGAGTAGGCCACTTCCCTCGGCAAAAGTTTCCGGCTCAGGTATAACACGGGGTGCTCTTGGTCCTCCGAGTCAACCTGGCTGAGTACAGCACCAAGGCCAAACTCGCTGGCGTCGGTCTGCACCAAGAACGGTCGACTGCTGTCGACTGCTTTCAACACAGGGGCGTTGCACAGTGCAGTTTTCAACGCCTGGAAGGCCCCCTCACAGCCATCTGTCCAGTTGACAATGTGAGGTAGCTTCTTCCTGGTGAGGTCCGTCAAAGGTTTTGCCAGGCTACTATAGTGCTTTACAAAGCGCCTATAGTACCCTGCAGTGCCCAAGAAGGACATCACCTGTTTCTTGGTCACGGGAGTGGGCCAGTTCACGATCACTCCCACTTTGTCAGGTTCTGGCTTCAGGGTGTTCCCGCCTACCCGGTGCCCCAGGTAGTGAACCTCCCTCATGCCCATCTGGCACTTTCCCGGCTTGATAGTCAGTCCTGCTTGGTGAACTCGCCTGAGCACCTCCTCGAGATGCTGCAGGTGTTCCTTCCAGGAGGGACTGAAGATGGCAATGTCATCCAAGTACGCCACGGCGTACGTCTCCAGTCCCTGAAGCAGGAGGTTGACCATCCGCTGGAAAGTGGCAGGGGCATTCTTCATGCCGAAGGGCATGACCGTGGACTCGTACAGTCCGAAGGGCGTGATAAAGGCGGACTTCTCCTGCGCCTCGGGGCTCAGGGGAATCTGCCAGTATCCTCTACTCAAATCCATTATTGTCAGGTATTTTGCGCCAGCTAGCTTCTCAAGCAGCTCCTCGATGCGCGGCATGGGGTGCGCGTCAGAGGCTGTGATGGCGTTGAGTCCCCTGTAGTCCACGCAGAACCGGGTGGTCCGGTCCTTCTTTGGCACGAGAACTACAGGTGAGGCCCACGCACTCTTTGACCGTCGAATCACCCCCAGCTGTAACATCTCATCAATCTCTTGGCGCATAATCTGCTGCACCTGGTCAGAGATTCGATAGGGTGTTCGCCGTAGTGGGGCGTGATTCCCGGTGTCCACCTCGTGGACTGCTAACTCAGTCCTCCCAGGTCGGTTGGAGAACACGACCCGGAAAGGTTCCAGTGTGGTTTGCAACTGCACCCGCTGGGGTTCAGTTAACGAGGCGCTTACCTCCACATCCTCGATGGACCCATTGGCCTTGGCTTGGGCCAGCAAGTCCAGGAGGGTGTCTTCCTCACCGTCTTCGGGCAAGCTGCAGACCGGTAGGACGAAAGGTTCACGTTCGTGATGAGCCTTCATGTTGACGTGAAAGGCCTTTCGCCTACCCCGAGCGTGGTCAAGCGTGACCACGTAAGTGACCGGGTTGAGCTGTTGGTGGACGACGTACGGGCCCTCCCAGGCTGCCTGAAGCTTATCCGTTGGTACGGGGACCAGCACCCACACCTTTTGACCCACGTGGTAGGTCCGCTCCCGAGCGTTCTGGTCGTACCAGTGCTTCTGATCAGCCTGAGCCTGCGTCATGTTGTCATGCACCAACTGCGTCAAGGTCTGCATCTTGTCACGGAAGCGCATGACATACTCCACTATGGACACTTCAGAAGGGTTCGGCTCCTCTTCCCAGGATTCTCTTACCAACCCAAGGGGTCCCTGGACTCGCCTGCCGTACAGGAGCTCGAAGGGGGAGAACCCCGTCGAGGCCTGCGGAACCTCTCGGTAAGCGAACAGCAGGTGTGGGAGGTACCGCTCCCAGTCGCGCCTTTGGGTCTCAACCAGCATGCGTAGCATCTGTTTGAGGGTACCATTGAAGCGTTCACACAAGCCATTGGTCTGTGGGTGATACGCACTCGATACCAGGTGCTTCACCTGCATTCTCTTACAGAGAGCCTCCATTAGGCGAGACATAAATTGGGTCCCTTGATCAGTAAGCATTTCCCTAGGAAATCCTACACGTGAAAAGATGGCCAACAGGGCATCCGCCACCTTATCTGCCCTAGTTGACGACAGAGCTACTGCCTCTGGGTACCGGGTAGCATAGTCTACCACAGTAAGGATGTATTGCTTTCCAGAGCTGCTGGGGACGGCCAGCGGGCCCACAATGTCCACCGCGATCCTCTGGAAAGGCTCCTCTATCACTGGCAAAGGGATCAGGGGAGCCTTAAGAGCAGGCCCCGCCTTCCCCACTCTTTGACAAGTGATACAGGAGCGGCAGTAGTTTGACACATCTGTCCCCATCTTAGGCCAATAGAAGTGTTGAGACAGCCGGGCCTTAGTTTTGCTGATCCCCAAGTGTCCAGCTAGCGGGATCTCATGGGCAATCCGCAACAACTCACCCCGGAATTGCTGCGGGACGACCAGCTGTCTTTCCCTCAACCACTCCTTTTGTGATTCTCCGGGTACTGTCTCCCGGTACAACCTTCCTTGTTCCCAGAACACCTTCTCCTTATCAGTCTCGGAGAAGTGCGTCCGGGCAAGTTGTCTCAAACTCTCTAGGCTCGCATCTGTGTGCAGAGCGGCCTGAAACTCCTGGCTAGGGGAAGCCAAAAGCGACGTCAGGGTCCCTTCCCCACGGGAACCCTCTTGGACCTGCTCTGGGTCCATCTCTGGTTCAGTCACAGGGATGACTGAGAAGGGTCGGGAAGGCAGACAGTTATCTGCGTTCCGGACACTCTGAATGCGGGTGACAGCAGCTACGTAGGCTGTCTCCCCGGGGGTTTCTACAGTCCCATCAGCCGGCGCTGCTATGGGCTCTACCTCCCCATCCACCCCCAACACTCCAGGGGCAGTGCTACTTATGGGCCAGTTACCTTCCTCGGTGGCACTGGTCACTTTCATGGCATCACCTTCCTCACGGTTCCCATGCATCTCCCCATTTCCTGTAGCACCGACACTTGCCCCTGTTAGGGGTTCCTCAGCCGTCTCACTCCGCAGAGCGATGTGGCTGGGCACGCCTGTACCTATGGACACATTAACCTTCACAGAAAAATCATTATGAGGTTCAGCTGGCACAGGTACAACATTTTCACCATCAATCCTAGGGAAAAAATGGTTATTAGATGCATCATTACAAGATAAAGCATGGTCAGGTAACACATGCGATTTCCCATCATCATCATCATCATCAGGGTTAACTTTACCCGCATTAGTAGATTGGGGAGGGGTGTCAGGAACGTAGTATGCAAACATCCTCCCCAAATCAGTCCCCAACAAAACATCAGTGGGCAAATTATCAGATAGCCCCACTTCCTTCACCCCGCTCCCGGCACCCCAATCAATAAAAACCCGGGCCATCGGTAAGGGACAGCTGATGCCCCCAATCCCAGTGACAGTTAGGGTTTTCCCCGGAATGATTTCTTCAGGGGCCGCCAGTTCGGGTCGGATGAGGGTTCGTTCAGCCCCGGTGTCTTTGAGGCCTGTAGCAACATGGCCTCCCACAGTGACGGGCTGTACGTTGTCACACACCCTCCCAACCACACCACCCACCAAAAGAACTGCTGCATTAGGCCCTGGGGCCTTGGCTGGGATGTTCTTCTGCTTGGATGGCAGGAGGGGCTGATATGACCAGTCTGATTGCAGGTGTAACACTTGCGAGGTTCGGTGGTAGGCCTGGTGCTGTTGGCCACGGGGACAGGACCTCTGGTGTGCTGGCTGGCAGGGGTACTGGCGTTGGTTGCAGGCTTACCCCCTCTCCAGCTGGTGGTGACTGGCTTCCGCACTTCCGATCTACGGTTGGCCTCATAGGCATCGGCAATCTGCGCTGCTTTCGTCACGTCTTTGGGTTCTCTGTCCATCACGAACTGTCGCACCTCAGCTGGGCAAAGATGAAAGAACTGGTCTTTGATCATCAGGTCTCGCAGCTGTGCAAAGGTGGTCACTGACAGTCCTTGGGTCCACTGGTCAAAGTGGGTCCCCAGTCCATGCACCACATCACTGTAACTGTCGTGTGGGCCACGTTGGAGGGTCCGGAACTTTCTACGGTACACCTCGGGTGTAAGCTGGTACTTGGCTATCAGAGCCTGCTTGATGGCCTCATAGTCACCATCTTGTTCTTGAGGGAGGGCAGCAAACGCCTCCAGAGCTTTACCTCTCAGCCCTGGTGTCAGGTATCGGGCCCATTCATCTGTAGGCAGCCGGTACTGTCTGCAGGCTTTCTCAAAGGCCCGCAGAAAAGTGTCCAAGTCTCCGTCCTTCTCCATAACAGGGAAGTGATCGGGCCGGGGCTTAGGTATCTGAGCGCTGCAGGGCTCACGTCTCTGGGCGGTGGAGGGCATCCCCCCCTGCCGGAGCATCTCCAGTTCATGTTCTCGCTGGGCTTGGCGCTCGGCTCGCTCAGCCTCCCGCTCGGCTCGCTGGGCCTGGGCCTCTCGCTCGGCTCGCTCCTGGTATTGCTGGATCAGCTGCAGACGTCTCTCTAGGTCATCGGCGGAGCCTTGATGCAGAGCCAGCTGCAGGAGGAGGTCTGCGCCCCCCTGGTTGCCAGTAGGGCCCGTATTCAGTGGTTGGACCTCTGCTGCAGCACCATGTTCGCTTGTGCTGGCTTCTGCGGCCTCTGAGCTCTGAGATTGGTCTCGAGCGGCTTCCCATTGCACCAGATCTGCGACCAGTTGGGCTTTGTTTTTGCTTGCAAAGTCAATGTGCTGTGACTTGCATAAGGCGACAAGGGTGTCTCTGGTCTGCTGCTCATAGAAGGTTTCTCCCAGCACAACCATGGTTGCCAAATAAAAGATAGGATAGAAAAACGAAGAGAAGGGGAAGGGATAATTACCAGTACGCAATTGTCTCACAACTAAAAAGCACTGAGTTCGTTCTCCAAACTTATTCGCGCAGAGTCCTCGCAAGAACTTTCTGCAAGTTTTTAGTGAGAGGAATGATTACTCAAACCAAATCACCAATGCTCTAAGATATCCCACCGCCTTGCCACCAATTGTCAGGATTCCCCTGACCGCTGTCACCAATGGGTCAGGATTCACACCGTGACCGTCACCCCTACGTCACGGATTGAGGTGACTTTAGGCCAACAGACGGCTATCACATGTGCAGGGGGGCTTATCTTAGTTATCCCTCCACTCCACGATGTGATGAAAAACCACACACAAGGCTATTGACCTCTTAGTTTACAGCAGGGGCTTATTCTAGGTATCCCACTGCTTTTCTATATACCACGAACTGCAGGGATTTATGTATATCCCGCTTACAGTTCCACTTAACACTTGCAGCTCTCTGGCGCCCCCCTTACTCTCAGGTCAGATTAGGTACTGCACCCTGGGTAATTAGTCGCCAGACAGACTGCCTGCTATGTACTGGCTATTGGGCACGCTGCAGCGACGCGATAACTACTCCCACACAGGCAGGAACAATAATTATGAACCCCGCAGTCACTACAGCAGCACTCAACAGTCTGCACACTTCCGCTGCCACCAGCTTCGATTAAACGGGTCCGAAGCTAACCCAACACAACAGTAACAGTAGCGTATTTCCCTTCAGAGACTTAGGGTACGGTTTAGAACAGGAGAACGAACTAATATATAATAGTATATCCCATTAAAAATAATTAGGCAGGGCTTTATCAAAAAGAGTTTATAAAGAGGTTATACATGAGACAATTGCAAATATGTACATGGGTAATTATAACATAAAGGGAATAAATGAGAAAAGCAACACTCACATGTTTAAAGCATGACAGGCATCCAGGCTAGTGGAGTTTTTCCATATGTCCCAGCTCATTTGGACGTGCTGCTGGCTTCAGAAGACAAGCAGTCCAGCAGGAGAAATCAGCAGAAGAGTCCCTCCTCAGAGCCTGCCAGACACTTAAACCCTTAAGGCTGTGACATCACAGAAAGGCTGGTTTATCCAGACCCTCCTCTCTCTACATTCTGAGTAAACTTTAAACTATTCTCTCTGATTTCTATAACTTCACTACAAAACATGTCAGAGTCCTAACATACTCCTCATTCATCTCGGATTAACGTGAGCATTCTAATGAGATCAAATATGTCCTAACTGGGATACATATTTACAGAGAAATCCCTACTTCTTTACCAGATGGAGTTAGAAGCCCGAGTTTCAAGGGATGGGTACCTACACCGAGTGGGAATACGAATATATATTTTCGTGTTCTTACCGTAAACATGGTGCATAATATCGTACCAAAACCAAACAAAGGATCTTTCATGAATTTTGGAGCCACTTTACCAGTTCTGACTAGTGAAGGTGGGAGGGGTGAGGGACTTTCCTCTGAGCCTGGAATTTACGACCCCAGGGCAATAAAACCCCCTTCTAGCATACAGTCTGTAGCCCAGAGAGAAACAATTAGAGTCAGCTAGTGGAGGGGGGGTTTAGCCCACCTCATGAGCTGACGAGCAACTAAACTTATATGATATTTCATACCATATCGTGACACCTCCCCCTTTTGGTGTGCGCTAGGGAGGCAGTACCCCTCGGTATGCCTCCATGGGCACCTCAGTAGGTTCACCCTGGCGGGAGAGTCCAACTGCATTCCCATGCTCTTTGCCCGTTTTATGTTCAATGGTGAAGTCAAACTGCTGAAGGGCAAGGCTCCAGCGTAGCAACCTGCCGTTGGTTCCACACATGGCATTTAGCCAGCGCAGAGGGTTGTGGTCGGTCACCACAGTGAAGGTGTGACCGTACAAGTAGGGCTGCAAGCGCTGCAGGGCCCAGACTATGGCCAGGCACTCCTTCTCGATGGTGGAGTAGGCCACTTCCCTCGGCAAAAGTTTCCCGCTCAGGTATAACACGGGGTGCTCTTGGTCCTCCGAGTCAACCTGGCTGAGTACAGCACCAAGGCCAAACTCGCTGGCGTCGGTCTGCACCAAGAACGGTCGACTGCTGTCGACTGCTTTCAACACAGGGGCGTTGCACAGTGCAGTTTTCAACGCCTGGAAGGCCCCCTCACAGCCATCTGTCCAGTTGACAATGTGAGGTAGCTTCTTCCTGGTGAGGTCCGTGAAAGGTTTTGCCAGGCTACTATAGTGCTTTACGAAGCGCCTATAGTACCCTGCAGTGCCCAAGAAGGACATCACCTGTTTCTTGGTCACGGGAGTGGGCCAGTTCACGATCACTCCCACTTTGTCAGGTTCTGGCTTCAGGGTGTTCCCGCCTACCCGGTGCCCCAGGTAGTGAACCTCCCTCATGCCCATCTGGCACTTTCCCGGCTTGATAGTCAGTCCTGCTTGGTGAACTCGCCTGAGCACCTCCTCGAGATGCTGCAGGTGTTCCTTCCAGGAGGGACTGAAGATGGCAATGTCATCCAAGTACGCCACGGCGTACGTCTCCAGTCCCTGAAGCAGGAGGTTGACCATCCGCTGGAAAGTGGCAGGGGCATTCTTCATGCCGAAGGGCATGACCGTGGACTCGTACAGTCCGAAGGGTGTGATAAAGGCGGACTTCTGCGCCTCGGGGCTCAGGGGAATCTGCCAGTATCCTCTACTCAAATCCATTATTGTCAGGTATTTTGCGCCAGCTAGCTTCTCAAGCAGCTCCTCGATGCGCGGCATGGGGTGCGCGTCAGAGGCTGTGATGCCGTTGAGTCCCCTGTAGTCCACGCAGAACCGGGTGGTCCGGTCCTTCTTTGGCACGAGAACTACAGGTGAGGCCCACGCACTTTTTGACCGTCGAATCACCCCCAGCTGTAACATCTCATCAATCTCTTGGCGCATAATCTGCTGCACCTGGTCAGAGATTCGATAGGGTGTTCGCCGTAGTGGGGCGTGATTCCCGGTGTCCACCTCGTGGACTGCTAACTCAGTCCTCCCAGGTCGGTTGGAGAACACGACCCGGAAAGGTTCCAGTGTGGTTTGCAACTGCACCCGCTGGGGTTCAGTTAACGAGGCGCTTACCTCCACATCCTCGATGGACCCATTGGCCTTGGCTTGGGCCAGCAAGTCCAGGTGGGTGTCTTCCTCACCGTCTTCGGGCAAGCTGCAGACCGGTAGGACGAAAGGTTCACGTTCGTGATGAGCCTTCATCATGTTGACGTGAAAGGCCTTTCGCCTACCCCGAGCGTGGTCAAGCGTGACCACGTAAGTGACCGGGTTGAGCTGTTGGTGGACGACGTACGGGCCCTCCCAGGCTGCCTGAAGCTTATCCGTTGGTACGGGGACCAGCACCCACACCTTTTGACCCACGTGGTAGGTCCGCTCCCGGGCGTTCTGGTCGTACCAGTGCTTCTGATCAGCCTGAGCCTGCGTCATGTTGTCATGCACCAACTGCGTCAAGGTCTGCATCTTGTCACGGAAGCGCATGACATACTCCACTATGGACACTTCAGAAGGGTTCGGCTCCTCTTCCCAGGATTCTCTTACCAACCCAAGGGGTCCCTGGACTCGCCTGCCGTACAGGAGCTCGAAGGGGGAGAACCCCGTCGAGGCCTGCGGAACCTCTCGGTAAGCGAACAGCAGGTGTGGGAGGTACCGCTCCCAGTCGCGCCCTTGGAGAACCCCATCGAGGCCTGCGGAACCTCTCGGTAAGCGAACAGCAGGTGTGGGAGGTACCGCTCCCAGTCGCGCCCTTGGGTCTCAACCAGCATGCGTAGCATCTGTTTGAGGGTACCATTAAAGCGTTCACACAAGCCATTGGTCTGTGGGTGATACGCACTCGATACCAGGTGCTTCACCTGCATTCTCTTACAGAGAGCCTCCATTAGGCGAGACATAAATTGGGTCCCTTGATCAGTAAGCATTTCCCTGGGAAATCGTACACGTGAAAAGATGGCCAACAGGGCATCCGCCACCTTATCTGCCCTAGTTGACGACAGAGCTACTGCCTCTGGGTACCGTGTAGCATAGTCTACCACAGTAAGGATGTATTGCTTTCCAGAGCTGCTGGGGACGGCCAGCGGGCCCACAATGTCCACCGCGATCCTCTGGAAAGGCTCCTCTATCACTGGCAAAGGGATCAGGGGAGCCTTAAGAGCAGGCCCCGCCTTCCCCACTCTTTGACAAGTGATACAGGAGCGGCAGTAGTTTGACACATCTGTCCCCATCTTAGGCCAATAGAAGTGTTGAGACAGCCGGGCCTTAGTTTTGCTGATCCCCAAGTGTCCAGCTAGCGGGATCTCATGGGCAATCCGCAACAACTCACCCCGGAATTGCAGCGGGACGACCAGCTGTCTTTCCCTCAACCACTCCTTTTGTGATTCTCCGGGTACTGTCTCCCGGTACAACCTTCCTTGTTCCCAGAACACCTTCTCCTTATCAGTCTCGGAGAAGTGCGTCCGGGCAAGTTGTCTCAAACTCTCTAGGCTCGCATCTGTGTGCAGAGCGGCCTGAAACTCCTGGCTAGGGGAAGCCAAAAGCGACGTCAGGGTCCCTTCCCCACGGGAACCCTCTTGGACCTGCTCTGGGTCCACCTCTGGTTCAGTCACAGGGATGACTGAGAAGGGTCCGGAAGGCAGACAGTTATCTGCGTTCCGGACACTCTGACTGCGGGTGACAGCAGCTATGTAGGCTGTCTCCCCGGGGGTTTCTACAGTCCCATCAGCCGGCGCTGCTATGGGCTCTACCTCCCCATCCACCCCCAACACTCCAGGGGCAGTGCTACTTATGGGCCAGTTACCTTCCTCGGTGGCACTGGTCACTTTCATGGCATCACCTTCCTCACGGTTCCCATGCATCTCCCCATTTCCTGTAGCACCGACACTTGCCCCTGTTAGGGGTTCCTCAGCCGTCTCACTCCGCAGAGCGATGTGGCTGGGCACGCCTGTACCTATGGACACATTAACCTTCACAGAAAAATCATTATCAGGTTCAGCTGGCACAGGTACAACATTTTCACCATCAATCCTAGGGAAAAAATGGTTATTAGATGCATCATTACAAGATAAAGCATGGTCAGGTAACACATGCGATTTCCCATCATCATCATCATCATCAGGGTTAACTTTACCCGCATTAGTAGATTGGGGAGGGGTGTCAGGAACGTAGTATGCAAACATCCTCCCCAAATCAGTCCCCAACAAAACATCAGTGGGCAAATTATCAGACAGCCCCACTTCCTTCACCCCGCTCCCGGCACCCCAATCAATAAAAACCCGGGCCATCGGTAAGGGACAGCTGATGCCCCCAATCCCAGTGACAGTTAGGGTTTTCCCCGGAATGATTTCTTCAGGGGCCGCCAGTTCGGGTCGGATGAGGGTTCGTTCAGCCCCGGTGTCTTTGAGGCCTGTAGCAACATGGCCTCCCACAGTGACGGGCTGTACGTTGTCACACACCCTCCCAACCACACCACCCACCAAAAGAACTGCTGCATTAGGCCCTGGGGCCTTGGCTGGGATGTTCTTCTGCTTGGATGGCAGGAGGGGCTGATATGACCAGTCTGATTGCAGGTGTAACACTTGCGAGGTTCGGTGGTAGGCCTGGTGCTGTTGGCCACGGGGACAGGACCTCTGGTGTGCTGGCTGGCAGGGGTACTGGCGTTGGTTGCAGGCTTACCCCCTCTCCAGCTAGTGGTGACTGGCTTCCGCACTTCCGATCTACGGTTGGCCTCATAGGCATCGGCAATCTGCGCTGCTTTCGTCACGTCTTTGGGTTCTCTGTCCATCACGAACTGTCGCACCTCAGCTGGGCAAAGATGAAAGAACTGGTCTTTGATCATCAGGTCTCGCAGCTGTGCAAAGGTGGTCACTGACAGTCCTTGGGTCCACTGGTCAAAGTGGGTCCCCAGTCCATGCACCACATCACTGTAACTGTCGTGTGGGCCACGTTGGAGGGTCCGGAACTTTCTACGGTACACCTCGGGTGTAAGCTGGTACTTGGCTATCAGAGCCTGCTTGATGGCCTCATAGTCACCATCTTGTTCTTGAGGGAGGGCAGCAAACGCCTCCAGAGCTTTACCTCTCAGCCCTGGTGTCAGGTATCGGGCCCATTCATCTGTAGGCAGCCGGTACTGTCTGCAGGCTTTCTCAAAGGCCCGCAGAAAAGTGTCCAAGTCTCCGTCCTTCTCCATAACAGGGAAGTGATCGGGCCGGGGCTTAGGTATCTGAGCGCTGCTGGGCTCACGTCTCTGGGCGGTGGAGGGCATCCCCCCCTGCCGGAGCATCTCCAGTTCATGTTCTCGCTGGGCTTGGCGCTCGGCTCGCTCAGCCTCCCGCTCGGCTCGCTGGGCCTGGGCCTCTCGCTCGGCTCGCTCCTGGTATTGCTGGATCAGCTGCAGACGTCTCTCTAGGTCATCGGCGGAGCCTTGATGCAGAGCCAGCTGCAGGAGGAGGTCTGCGCCCCCCTGGTTGCCAGTAGGGCCCGTATTCAGTGGTTGGACCTCTGCTGCAGCACCATGTTCGCTTGTGCTGGCTTCTGCGGCCTCTGAGCTCTGAGATTGGTCTCGAGCGGCTTCCCATTGCACCAGATCTGCGACCAGTTGGGCTTTGTTTTTGCTTGCAAAGTCAATGTGCTGTGACTTGCATAAGGCGACAAGGGTGTCTCTGGTCTGCTGCTCATAGAAGGTTTCTCCCAGCACAACCATGGTTGCCAAATAAAAGATAGGATAGAAAAACGAAGAGAAAGGGAAGGGATAATTACCAGTACACAATTGTCTCACAACTAAAAAGCACTGAGTTCGTTCTCCAAACTTATTCGCGCAGAGTCCTCGCAAGAACTTTCTGCAAGTTTTTAGTGAGAGGAATGATTACTCAAACCAAATCACTAATGCTCTAAGATATCCCACCGCCTTGCCACCAATTGTCAGGATTCCCCTGACCGCTGTCACCAATGGGTCAGGATTCACACCGTGACCGTCACCCCTACGTCACGGATTGAGGTGACTTTAGGCCAACAGACGGCTATCACATGTGCAGGGGGGCTTATCTTAGTTATCCCTCCACTCCACAATGTGATGAAAAACCACACACAAGGCTATTGACCTCTTAGTTTACAGCAGGGGCTTATTCTAGGTATCCCACTGCTTTTCTATATACCACGAACTGCAGGGATTTATGTATATCCCGCTTACAGTTCCACTTAACACTTGCAGCTCTCTGGCGCCCTCCTTACTCTCAGGTCAGATTAGGTACTGCACCCTGGGTAATTAGTCGCCAGACAGACTGCCTGCTATGTACTGGCTATTGGGCACGCTGCAGCGACGCGATAACTACTCCCACACAGGCAGGAACAATAATTATGAACCCCGCAGTCACTACAGCAGCACTCAACAGTCTGCACACTTCCGCTGCCACCAGCTTCGATTAAACGGGTCCGAAGCTAACCCAACACAACAGTAACAGTAGCGTATTTCCCTTCAGAGACTTAGGGTACGGTTTAGAACAGGAGAACGAACTAATATATAATAGTATATCCCATTAAAAATAATTAGGCAGGGCTTTATCAAAAAGAGTTTATAAAGAGGTTATACATGAGACAATTGCAAATATGTACATGGGTAATTATAACATAAAGGGAATAAATGAGAAAAACAACACTCACATGTTTAAAGCATGACAGGCATCCAGGCTAGTGGAGTTTTTCCATATGTCCCAGCTCATTTGGACGTGCTGCTGGCTTCAGAAGACAAGCAGTCCAGCAGGAGAAATCAGCAGAAGAGTCCCTCCTCAGAGCCTGCCAGACACTTAAACCCTTAAGGCTGTGACATCACAGAAAGGCTGGTTTATCCAGACCCTCCTCTCTTTACATTCTGAGTAAACTTTAAACTATTCTCTCTGATTTCTATAACTTCACTACAAAACATGTCAGAGTCCTAACATACTCCTCATTCATCTCGGATTAACGTGAGCATTCTAATGAGATCAAATATGTCCTAACTGGGATACATATTTACAGAGAAATCCCTACTTCTTTACCAGATGGAGTTAGAAGCCCGAGTTTCAAGGGATGGGTACCTACACCGAGTGGGAATACGAATATATATTTTCGTGTTCTTACCGTAAACATGGTGCATAATATCGTACCAAAACCAAACAAAGGATCTTTCATGAATTTTGGAGCCACTTTACCAGTTCTGACTAGTGAAGGTGGGAGGGGTGAGGGACTTTCCTCTGAGCCTGGAATTTACGACCCCAGGGCAATAAAACCCCCTTCTAGCATACAGTCTGTATCCCAGAGAGAAACAAGTAGAGTCAGCTAGTGGAGGGGGGGTTTAGCCCACCTCATGAGCTGACGAGCAACTAAACTTATATGATATTTCATACCATATCGTGACACCCAGCCACGTAGTATATTGCCCAGCCACGTAGTATATTGCGCAGCCCACGTAGTACGGTATATTGGCCAGTCACGTAGTATATTACCCAGCACAGAGCCACGTAGTATAGAGACTTAAAAAAATAAATAAACATATACTCACCTTCCGAAGGCCCATTGGAAGTCCTGCTATACTCACCCTCCGCCGCCTTTCCCACTCCTTGCCACGCTCCCGGAACCGCTCCATTGCAAGCGGCAGCTTCCAGTCCCAGGGCTGGTGTGAGCAGGACCTATGGTGACGTCGCGGTCACATGACCGTGACGTCACGGCAGGTCCTTGTCGCGCACCAGCCCTGGGACCGGAAGCTGCCGCTTGCAATGGAGCGGTTCCGGGAGCGTGGCAAGGAGTGGGAAAGGCGGCGGAGGGTGAGTATAGCAGGTTTTTTTTTTTTTTTTATTATTATTTTTAACATAACATATTTTTACTATTGATGCTGCATAGGCAGCATCAATAGTAAATAGTTGGGGACACACAGGGTTAATAGCAGCGGTAACGGAGTGCGTTACACCGCGGGCCGTTACCGCTGCCATTAACCCTGTGTGAGCGGAGGGGATTACGGAGCGGGCGCCGGGCAGTGAGTGCAGGGGAGTAGGCGAGGGACTAATCGGACTGTGGCCGTGGCTGATTGGTCGCGGCAGCCATGACAGGCAGCTGCCGAGACCAATCAGCGAATGAATAACCATGACAAAAGTACAGACAGGCAGACGTAAGTACCCATTAGACAATTATGTATATAGATGGATCATCATGTGCGGCCAATATACAGTAAGGAGCATCATGTGCGGTCATTATACAGTATTGAGCATCATGTGGGGTCATTATACAGTATGGAATCATATGCGGTCATTACAGTATGGAGCATCATGTGGGGCCGTTATACAGTATGGAGCATCATGTGGGGCCATTATACAGTATGGAGCATCATGTGCGGTCATTATACAGTATGGAGCATGTGGGGTCATTATACAGTATGGAGCATCATGTGCGGTCATTATACAGTATGGAGAATCATGTGGGGCCATTATACAGTATGGAGCATCATGTGCGGCCAATATACAGTAAGGAGCATCATGTGCGGTCATTATACAGTATTGAACATCATGTGGGGTCATTATACAGTATGGAATCATATGCGGTCATTACAGTATGGAGCATCATGTGGGGCCGTTATACAGTATGGAGCATCATGTGCGGTCATTATACAGTATGGAGCATCATGTGCGGTCATTATACAGTATGGAGCATGTGGGGTCATTATACAGTACGAAGCATCATGTGTGTTCATTATACAGTATTGAGCATCATGTGTGGTCATTATACAGTATGGAGCACTGTGTGGCCATATTTTTTTGTTATAATTATTGTATATGAAACAGTGTGATCAGCAGTGCTAAATGGGTGTGGTTGGGACGTGGATATGGGTGTGACTAATTATGAATGGTTGTGGTCAGGGGCGTGGCTTAAAATTTGCCACGGCGCGCATTGCGCGCCGCAAGCTTCCTACCTCTTTCCCATCTTCAAAAGTTGGGAAGTATGGGTGATGTGCAGCTTGTCTGCAGCCCTCAGACCCCTCACACCGTCCTTCCTGCATTAGTTGGGGACATTTATCAGCCTGTATCGCAGGCCGGGGTCACAGTGATGGAAGAGACCCTGCTGGAAGCTGTGACACCAGAGGGGTCTCCCCACTTATTACTGGCTGGTATCTGTAGTTCTCCAGTAAGGAGAAGCTCTGTGCTGTGTCCCTATGGCCCTTGTACCTGGACCCTCCGCTCCCCTCTACTGTCTCCGGAGCAGAGACCATCAGTGTAAGATGAGGGGTCTGGGCTCCTCACCCCCCAGGTCAGGGGGTGATACGGCACTATACTGTATGTGGGGGCGGTCAGGGGGCGATGTGGCACTATACTGTATGCGGGGGCGGTCAGGGGGTGATACGGCCCTATACTGTATGCGGGGGCGGTCAGGGGGTGATACGGCACTATACTGTATGCGGGGTGATACGGCACTATACTGTATGCGGGGGCGGTCAGGGGGTTATACGGCACTATACGGTATGCGGGGGCGGTCAGGGGGTGATACGGCACTATATTGGAGGCGGTCAGGGGGTGATACGGCACTATACTGGAGGCGGTCAGGGGGGTGATACGGCACTATACTGTATGCGGGGGCGGTCAGGGGGTGATATGGCACTATACTGTATGCGGGGGTGGTCAGGGGGTGATACGGCACTATACTGGAGGTGGTCAGGGGGTGATACGGCACTATACTGGAGGAGGTCAGGGGGGTGATACGGCACTATACTGTATGCGGGGCGGTCAGGGGGTGATACGGCGCTATACTGTATGCGGGGGCGGTCGGGGTGATACGGCACTATACTGTATGCGGGGGCGGTCAGGGGGCGATGCGGCACTATACTGTATGCGGGGGCGGTCGGGGTGATACGGCACTATACTGTATGCGGGGGCGGTCAGGGGGCGATGCGGCACTATACTGTATGCGGGGGCGGTCGGGGCGATACGGCCCTATACTGTATGCGGGGGCGGTCAGGGAGCGATACGGCACTATACTGTATGCGGGGGCGGTCAGGGGGTGATACGGCACTATACTGTATGCGGGGGCGGTCAGGGGGTGATACGGCACTATACTGTATGCGGGGGCGGTCAGGGGGTGATACGGCACTATACTGTATGTGGGGGCGGTCAGGGGGCGATACGGCACTATACTGTATGTGGGGGCGGTCAGGGGGTGATACGGCACTATACTGTATGTGGGGCCGGTCAGGGGGTGATACGGCACTATAGTGCATGCGGGGGCGGTCAGGGAGCGATACGGCACTATACTGTATGTGGGGGCGGTCAGGGGGCGATACGGCGCTATACTGTATGCGGGGGCGGTCAGGGGGTGATATGGCGCTATACTGTATGCGGGGGCGGTCAGGGGGTGATACGGCGCTAAACTGTATGTGGGGGCTGTCAGGGTGTGATACGGCGCTAAACTGTATGCGGGGGCGGTCAGGGGGCGATGCGGCATTATACTGTATGCGGGGGCGTTCAGGGGGCGATGCGGCACTATACTGTATGCGAGGGCGACACGGCACTATATTGTATGCGGGGGCGGTCAGGGTGTAGCCATTGCGCCCCCATAGCAACAGTGCCATAGCCACTGCGCCCCCACAATAATGGTGCCATAGCCACTGTGCCCCCACAATAACGGCGCCATAGCCACAGTGTCCCATCCCCCCGGATTATGGCACGGTTATTCAGTTTTCCCGTTCATTTATTTTCGTATAAAAATATAATAGAAACTCATCAGCACTGCAGCGTTCCTCCCTCCTGGTGTAAGATACTGAGGCGGTGTCCATGGTCCGGATAGGCAGCGCTGCGGCGTTCCTCCCTCCTGGTGTAAGATAATGAGGCGGTGTCCACGGTCCGGATAGGCAGCGCTGCAGCGTTCCTCCCTCCTGGTGTAAGATACTGAGGTGGTGTCCACGGTCCGGATAGGCAGCGCTGCGGCGTTCCTCCCTCCTGGTGTAAGATACTGAGGCGGTGTCCATGGTCCGGATAGGCAGCGCTGCGGCGTTCCTCCCTCCTGGTGTAAGATACTGAGGCGGTGTCCACGGTCCGGATAGGCAGCGCTGCGGCGTTCCTCCCTCCTGGTGTAAGATACTGAGGCAGTGTCCACAGTCCGGATAGGCAGCGCTGCAGCGTTCCTCCCTCCTGGTGTAAGATACTGAGGCGGTGTCGACGGTCCGGATAGGCAGCGCTGCGGCGTTCCTCTCTCCTGGTGTAAGATACTGAGGCGGTGTCCACGGTCCGGATAGGCAGCGCTGCGGCGTTCCTCCCTCCTGGTGTAAGATACTGAGGCGGTGTCCACGGTCCGGATAGGCAGCGCTGCGGCGTTCCTCCCTCCTGGTGTAAGATACTGAGGCGGTGTCCACGGTCTGGATAGGCAGCGCTGCGGCATTCCTCCCTCCTGGTGTAAGATACTGAGGCGGTGTCCACGGTCTGGATAGGCAGCGCTGCGGCGTTCCTCCCTCCTGGTGTAAGATACTGAGGCGGTGTCCACGGTCCGGATAGGCAGTGCTGTGGCGTTCCTCGCTGCTGGTGTAAGATACTGAGGCGGTGTCCACGGTCCGGATAGGCAGCGCTGCAGCGTTCCTCCCTCCTGGTGTAAGATACTGAGGCGGTGTCCACGGTCCGGATAGGCAGCGCTGCGGCGTTCCTCCCTCCTGATGTAAGATTCTGAGGCGGTGTCCACCGTCCGGATAGGCAGCGCTGCGGCATTCCTCCCTCCTGGTGTAAGATACTGAGGCGGTGTCCACGGTCCGGATAGGCAGCGCTGCGGCGTTCCTCCCTCCTGGTGTAAGATACTGAGGCAGTGTCCACAGTCCGGATAGGCAGCGCTGCAGCGTTCCTCCCTCCTGGTGTAAGATACTGAGGCGGTGTCGACGGTCCGGATAGGCAGCGCTGCGGCGTTCCTCTCTCCTGGTGTAAGATACTAAGGCGGTGTCCACGGTCCGGATAGGCAGCGCTGCGGCGTTCCTCCCTCCTGGTGTAAGATACTGAGGCGGTGTCCACGGTCTGGATAGGCAGCGCTGCGGCGTTCCTCCCTCCTGGTGTAAGATACTGAGGCGGTGTCCACGGTCTGGATAGGCAGCGCTGCGGCGTTCCTCCCTCCTGGTGTAAGATACTGAGGCGGTGTCCACGGTCCGGATAGGCAGTGCTGTGGCGTTCCTCGCTGCTGGTGTAAGATACTGAGGCGGTGTCCACGGTCCGGATAGGCAGCGCTGCGGCGTTCCTCCCTCCTGGTGTAAGATACTGAGGCGGTGTCCACGGTCCGGATAGGCAGCGCTGCGGCGTTCCTCCCTCCTGATGTAAGATTCTGAGGCGGTGTCCACCGTCCGGATAGGCAGCGCTGCGGCGTTCCTCCCTCCTGGTGTAAGATACTGAGGCGGTGTCCACGGTCCGGATAGGCAGTGCTGCGGCGTTCCTCGCTGCTGGTGTAAGATACTGAGGCGGTGACCACGGTCCGGATAGGCAGCGCTGCGGCGTTCCTCCCTCCTGGTGTAAGATACTGAGGCGGTGTCCACGGTCCGGATAGGCAGCGCTGCGGCGTTCCTCCCTCCTGGTGTAAGATACTGAGGCAGTGTCCACAGTCCGGATAGGCAGCGCTGCAGCGTTCCTCCCTCCTGGTGTAAGATACTGAGGCGGTGTCGACGGTCCGGATAGGCAGCGCTGCGGCGTTCCTCTCTCCTGGTGTAAGATACTGAGGCGGTGTCCACGGTCCGGATAGGCAGCGCTGCGGCGTTCCTCCCTCCTGGTGTAAGATACTGAGGCGGTGTCCACGGTCCGGATAGGCAGCGCTGCGGCGTTCCTCCCTCCTGGTGTAAGATACTGAGGCGGTGTCCACGGTCTGGATAGGCAGCGCTGCGGCATTCCTCCCTCCTGGTGTAAGATACTGAGGCGGTGTCCACGGTCTGGATAGGCAGCGCTGCGGCGTTCCTCCCTCCTGGTGTAAGATACTGAGGCGGTGTCCACGGTCCGGATAGGCAGTGCTGTGGCGTTCCTCGCTGCTGGTGTAAGATACTGAGGCGGTGTCCACGGTCCGGATAGGCAGCGCTGCGGCGTTCCTCCCTCCTGGTGTAAGATACTGAGGCGGTGTCCACGGTCCGGATAGGCAGCGCTGCGGCGTTCCTCCCTCCTGATGTAAGATTCTGAGGCGGTGTCCACCGTCCGGATAGGCAGCGCTGCGGCGTTCCTCCCTCCTGGTGTAAGATACTGAGGCGGTGTCCACGGTCCGGATAGGCAGTGCTGCGGCGTTCCTCGCTGCTGGTGTAAGATACTGAGGCGGTGACCACGGTCCGGATAGGCAGCGCTGCGGCGTTCCTCCCTCCTGGTGTAAGATACTGAGGCGGTGTCCACGGTCCGGATAGGCAGCGCTGCGGCGTTCCTCCCTCCTGGTGTAAGATACTGAGGCAGTGTCCACAGTCCGGATAGGCAGCGCTGCAGCGTTCCTCCCTCCTGGTGTAAGATACTGAGGCGGTGTCGACGGTCCGGATAGGCAGCGCTGCGGCGTTCCTCTCTCCTGGTGTAAGATACTGAGGCGGTGTCCACGGTCCGGATAGGCAGCGCTGCGGCGTTCCTCCCTCCTGGTGTAAGATACTGAGGCGGTGTCCACGGTCCGGATAGGCAGCGCTGCGGCGTTCCTCCCTCCTGGTGTAAGATACTGAGGCGGTGTCCACGGTCTGGATAGGCAGCGCTGCGGCATTCCTCCCTCCTGGTGTAAGATACTGAGGCGGTGTCCACGGTCTGGATAGGCAGCGCTGCGGCGTTCCTCCCTCCTGGTGTAAGATACTGAGGCGGTGTCCACGGTCCGGATAGGCAGTGCTGTGGCGTTCCTCGCTGCTGGTGTAAGATACTGAGGCGGTGTCCACGGTCCGGATAGGCAGCGCTGCGGCGTTCCTCCCTCCTGGTGTAAGATACTGAGGCGGTGTCCACGGTCCGGATAGGCAGCGCTGCGGCGTTCCTCCCTCCTGATGTAAGATACTGAGGCGGTGTCCACGGTCTGGATAGGCAGCGCTGCGGCGTTCCTCCCTCCTGGTGTAAGATACTGAGGCGGTGTCCACGGTCCGGATAGGCAGCGCTGTGGCGTTCCTCGCTCCTGGTGTAAGATACTGAGGTGGTGTCCACGGTCCGGATAGGCAGCGCTGTGGCGTTCCTCGCTCCTGGTGTAAGATACTGAGGTGGTGTCCATGGTCCGGATAGGCAGCGCTGCCGGCTTTTGTACGCGTGGTGATTGCACATGTGGTCATTGAACCGTGCGGCATCACTGCGTCCTAAACCTTAGACGGTGATATTTATCTTGTGGAGACGGAGCGTGTCCACTACTTGGGCTACTTTCACACTAGCGTCGGACTCGGCCCGACGCACTGCGTGAAAACGGAGGCAGCTGATGCATTTTTCCTGCGCATCCGCTGCCCCATTGTAAGGTGCAGGGAGTTGGGGGCGGAGTTCCGGCCGCACATGCGCGGTCGGAAAAAGCGGTCCTCAGCAGCAAAAAACGTTAAATTTAACGTTTTTTGCTCCCGACGGTCCGCCACAACACGGCGCAATCTTCGCATGACTGTTGCAACGTGTGTCAATGCGTCGCAATGTGACGCTAATGTTAATCTATGGGGCAAAAACGCATCCTGCAAACAACTTTTCAGGATGCGTTTTTTCCCCTAAACGACGCATTGCGACGTTTTGAAAAAACCGCCAGTGTGAAAGTAGGGTTAAATAGACATGCTGCAGTCTAGAAAGACGCGCCACATGTGCGTATACGCGGGTCTGCCACCTGTGCGTCTGTACACATAGTGGAGATGAGATTTCATAAAATCCATCCGCTATACTGTAACATCTGGACGCAGCGTCCAATCCGCAGTAAATACGCCACGTGGAAACGTACCCTGATGGTGTGAACGCGGTCTTACCAGTATGTCTGGCCATAATTAGTGCAGGCTCGTTATCACCGGGCTGTAATCCGTGCAGGCTCGTTATCACCCGGCTGTAATCAGTGCAGGCTCGTTATCACCGGGGTGTAATCAGTGCAGGCTCGTTATCACCCGGCTGTAATCAGTGCAGGCTCGTTATCACCGGGCTGTAATCCGTGCAGGCTCGTTATCACCCGGCTGTAATCAGTGCAGGCTCGTTATCACCCGGCTGTAATCAGTGCAGGCTCGTTATCACCCGGCTGTAATCAGTGCAGGCTCGTTATCACCGGGCTGTAATCAGTGCAGGCTCGTTATCACCCGGCTGTAATCAGTGCAGGATCGTTATAACCTGGCAGTAATCAGTGCAGGCTCGTTATCACCGGGCTGTAATCAGTGCAGGCTCGTTATCACCCGGCTGTAATTAGTGCAGGCTCGTTATCACCGGGCTGTAATTAGTGCAGGCTCGTTATCACCCGGCTGTAATTAGTGCAGTCTCGTTATCACCCGGCTGTAATCAGTGCAGGCTCGTTATCACCCAGCTGTAATCAGTGCAGGCTCGTTATCACCCGGCTGTAATCAGTGCAGGCTCGTTATCACCCGGCTGTAATCAGTGCAGGCTCGTTATCACCCGGCTGTAATCAGTGCAGGCTCGTTATCACCGGGCTGTAATCAGTGCAGGCTCGTTATCACCCGGCTGTAATCAGTGCAGGCGCGTTATCACCCGGCTGTAATCAGTGCAGGCTCGTTATCACCGGGCTGTAATCAGTGCAGGCTCGTTATCACCCGGCTGTAATCAGTGCAGGCTCGTTATCACCCGGCTGTAATCAGTGCAGGCTCGTTATCACCGGGCTGTAATCAGTGCAGGCTCGTTATCACCCGGCTGTAATTAGTGCAGGCTCGTTATCACCGGGCTGTAATCAGTGCAGGCTCGTTATCACCCGGCTGTAATTAGTGCAGGCTCGTTATCACCGGGCTGTAATTAGTGCAGGCTCGTTATCACCCAGGTGTAATCAGTGCAGGCTCGTTATCACCCGGGTGTAATCAGCTCCTTAGCTGGGAGTCAGGTGTCATTAGGGCGGAGTCAGCAGGGGATGCTGTGATTGGCCACTGGGGGTCTACTGTACAACCTGCAGCAGCTGCTCCTTATACTGAGGATTGTCTGCAGCTTTGTGTGTGAGCTGTGCACATTGTGGAGCTGCGGGGAAGGTACAGGAGACGTCTGCACTGTGGAGGGGGCACATACTGACGGGTGCACTTGTTACTTGTAGGTGAGACCCCCAGTAACGTCTGCGTTCCCCCTTTCCGCAGGCTCCGGTGCTGTAGGACTGCGCTGCCGTCTCCTCTGACATCAGACTTTTCCTTCTCGCTGCTCTTTGCTTCCTGCCGGTGTCAGACCTGTGGACTGATGTAAACCCCTAAATATCGCCCCCCTGTGGCTGGACCGTGCGCTCTGATCACCGGGGTCTGTGGATTCTTCATCTCGGTGGGATCCGCTGTCCTGGTAAGAATCTTTACTTTCTATGTTGCATTTCTCTAAGGCCGTGTTCACACCTTGTATTTTTTTTAAGCTTTTTTTTTTTTGTTTTGTTTTTTTAAGTCCTGCAAAAAAAAATCTGATCCTTCAGCAGGAGCTAAATGTGCCCGGACAAATGCAGCAAAAACTAAACAAAACCTGATTTTTTTATATACAAATTTCTTACTGCTAGAAAAGCAGGTTTTGCCTTTTAAACAAAAAAAATAATAAAATGCATTAAAAAACAGTGTAAACAGAACATGGCCCTAGGAAGCTAAAAAACAAAATGCCGTAGAAACTTGTGCACACTGAGCGGTCAGGGTGGGCCCATACACCTGGAGGGGTCACACTGTACTGTATGCGGGGGCGGTCAGGGTGGGCCCATACACCTGGAGGGGTCACACTGTACTGTATGCGGGGGGCGGTCAGGGTGGGCCCATACACCTGGAGGTGTCACACTGTACTTTATGCGGGGGGCGGTCAGGGTGGGCCCATACACCTGGAGGTGTCACACTGTACTGTATGCGGGGGGCGGTCAGGGTGGGCCCATACACCTGGAGGTGTCACTGTACTGTAGGCGGGGGGCGGTCAGGGTGGGCCCATACACCTGGAGGGGTCACACTGTACTGTATGCGGGGGGCGGTCAGGGTGGGCCCATACACCTGGAGGTGTCACACTGTACTTTATGCGGGGGGCGGTCAGGGTGGGCCCATACACCTGGAGGTGTCACACTGTACTGTATGCGGGGGGCGGTCAGGGTGGGCCCATACACCTGGAGGTGTCACTGTACTGTAGGCGGGGGGCGGTCAGGGTGGGCCCATACACCTGGAGGTGTCACACTGTACTGTATGCGGGGGGCGGTCAGGGTGGGCCCATACACCTGGAGGTGTCACACTGTACTGTATGCGGGGGGCGGTCAGGGTGGGCCCATACACCTGGAGGTGTCACACTGTACTGTATGCGGGGGGCGGTCAGGGTGGGCCCATACACCTGGAGGTGTCACTGTACTGTATGCGGGGGGCGGTCAGGGTGGGCCCATACACCTGGAGGGGTCACACTGTACTGTATGCGGGGGGCGGTCAGGGTGGGCCCATACACCTGGAGGTGTCACACTGTACTGTATGCGGGGGCGGTCAGGGTGGGCCCATACACCTGGAGGTGTCACACTGTACTGTATGCGGGGGTGGTCAGGGTGGGCCCATACACCTGGAGGTGTCACTGTACTGTATGCGGGGGCGGTCAGGGTGGGCCCATACACCTGGAGGTGTCACTGTACTGTATGCGGGGGGCGGTCAGGGTGGGCCCATACACCTGGAGGTGTCACACTGTACTGTATGCGGGGGGCGGTCAGGGTGGGCCCATACACCTGGAGGTGTCACTGTACTGTATGCGGGGGCGGTCAGGGTGGGCCCATACACCTGGAGGTGTCACTGTACTGTATGCGGGGGGCGGTCAGGGTGGGCCCATACACCTGGAGGTGTCACTGTACTGTATGCGGGGGGTGGTCAGGGTGGGCCCATACACCTGGAGGTGTCACACTGTACTGTATGCGGGGGGTGGTCAGGGTGGGCCCATACACCTGGAGGTGTCACACTGTACTGTATGCGGGGGCGGTCAGGGTGGGCCCATACACCTGGAGGTGTCACACTGTACTGTATGCGGGGGGTGGTCAGGGTGGGCCCATACACCTGGAGGTGTCACACTGTACTGTATGCGGGGGCGGTCAGGGTGGGCCCATACACCTGGAGGTGTCACACTGTACTGTATGCGGGGGCGGTCAGGGTGGGCCCATACACCTGGAGGTGTCACACTGTACTGTATGCGGGGGGCAGTCAGGGTGGGCCCATACACCTGGAGGTGTCACAGTGTACTGTATACGGGGGCGGTCAGAGTGGGTCCATACACCTGGAGGTGTCACTGTACTGTATGTGGGGGGCGGTCAGGGTGGGCCCATACACCTGGAGGTGTCACACTGTACTGTATGCGGGGGGCGGTCAGGGTGGGCCCATACACCTGGAGGTGTCACACTGTACTGTATGCGGGGGTGGTCGGGGTGGGTCCATACACCTGGAGGTGTCACACTGTACTGTATGCGGGGGCGGTCAGGGTGGGCCCATACACCTGGAGGTGTCACTGTACTGTATGCGGGGGCGGTCAGGGTGGGTCCATACACCTGGAGGGGTCACACTGTACTGTATGCGGGGGGCGGTCAGGGTGGGCCCATACACCTGGAGGTGTCACACTGTACTGTATGCGGGGGGTGGTCAGGGTGGGCCCATACACCTGGAGGTGTCACTGTACTGTATGCGGGGGGCGGTCAGGGTGGGCCCATACACCTGGAGGTGTCACACTACTGTATGTGGGGGGCGGTCAGGGTGGGCCCATACACCTGGAGGTGTCACTGTACTGTATGCGGGTCGGTCAGGGTGGGCCCATACACCTGGAGGTGTCACTGTACTGTATGGCGGGGGCGGTCAGGGTGGGCCCATACACCTGGAGGTGTCACTGTACTGTATGCGGGGGGTGGTCAGGGTGGGCCCATACACCTGGAGGTGTCACTGTACTGTATGCGGGGGCGGTCAGGGTGGGTTCATACACATGGAGGTGTCACTGTACTGTATGTGGGGGGCGGTCAGGGTGGGCCCATACACCTGGAGGTGTCACACTGTACACATTGTACATTGCTGCTGCCGGTGGCCATGCTGACAGTTTCCCTCTATAGTGAATGGTTACTGATCTGTTGTGAATTCTGTGGCTGAATTCACTCCTGTGGTCACAAGTGGTACTGCAGCTTCTGAGCTTCCTCCCTCAGGTGTTCTGGTGAGCTCGTTGGCTGCTTTGTTATTTAACTCCGCCTGATTCTGTCTTCCTTGCTCCTTGCCAATGTTCCAGTGTTGGATCTGAGCTTCTGTATCTTTCCTGTGGCCTGCTGCTCTGCTTAGATAAGTGCTGCTTTGTTTTTGTTGCTACTTTTTCTGTCCAGCTTTTCCTTTTGTTTTGCTGGAAGCTCTGAGACGCAAAGGGTGTACCGCCGTGCCGTTAGTTCGGCACGGTGGGTCTTTTTGCCCCCTTTGCGTGGTTTTTTGCTTTAGGGTTTTTTGTAGACTGCAAAGTTCTCTTTGCTATCCTCGCTCTATCTAGAATATCGGGCCTCACTTTGCTGAATCTATTTCATCCCTACGTTTGTCTTTTCATCTTGCTAACAGTCATTATATGTGGGGGACTGCCTTTTCCTTTGGGGTATTTCTCTGAGGCAAGTCAGGCTTGTTTTTCTATCTTCAGGCTAGTCAGCTCCTCAGGCTGTGCCGAGTTGCATAGGTAGCGTCAGGCGCAATCCACAGCTGCCTTTAGTTGTGTTTAGGATAGGTTCAGGTATTGCGGTCTACAGAGATTCCACGTCTCAGAGCTCGTTCTATTGTTTTTGGGTTATTGTCAGATCACTGTATGTGCTCTGATTTCTGGCACACTGTGTCACTGGATTGCCTACATAACAGTACAAGGAGCCCCACTAATGATTCTCAATAGAGGGAAAAAAGAAGTTCTGACATCATTTTTTTTTTCTCAGCTCTGTGTTCAGTCTTTTTTTTCCCCTAGACATTTGGGTGTTTCAGGACACAGGTGTGGACATGGATATTCAGGGTCTGTGTTCTTCAATGGATAATCTCGTTACAAATGTACAAAGGATTCAAGATACTATTGATCAGAAATCTATGTTAGAACCAAGAATTCCTATTCCTGATTTGTTTTTTGGTGATAGAACTAAGTTTCTTAATTTCAAAAATAATTGTAAGCTATTTCTGGCCTTGAAACCTCATTCTTCTGGTAATCCTATTCAACAGGTTTTGATTATTATTTCTTTTGTGCGCGGCGACCCTCAGGACTGGGCATTTTCTCTTGCGCCAGGAGACCCTGCATTGAGTAATGTCAATGCGTTTTTCCTGGCGCTCGGATTACTGTACGATGAGCCTAATTCAGTGGATCAGGCTGAGAAAAATTTGCTGGCTTTGTGCCAGGGTCAGGATGATATAGAAGTATATTGTCAGAAATTTAGGAAGTGGTCAGTACTCACTCTGTGGAATGAATCTGCGCTGGCAGCTTTGTTCAGAAAGGGTCTCTCTGAGGCTCTTAAGGATGTCATGGTGGGATTTCCTATGCCTGCTGGTTTGAATGAGTCTATGTCTTTGGCCATTCAGATCGGTCGACGCTTGCGCGAGTGTAAATCTGTGCACCATTTGGCGGTATTGTCTAAGATTAAACCTGAGCCTATGCAGTGAGATAGGACTATGACCAGAGTTGAACGGCAAGAACACAGACGTCTGAATGGTCTGTGTTTCTACTGTGGTGATTCCACTCATGCTATTTCTGATTGTCCTAAGCGCACTAAGCGGTTCGATAGGTCTGCCGTCATTGGTACTGTACAATCCAAATTCCTTCTGTCCATTACCTTGATATGCTCTTTGTCATCGTATTCTGTCATGGCGTTTGTGGATTCAGGCGCTGCCCTGAATCTGATGGATTTGGATTATGCTAAACGTTGTGGGTTTTTCTTGGAGCCTTTGCGGTGTCCTATTCCGTTGAGAGGAATTGATGCTACACCTTTGGCCAAGAATAAACCTCAGTACTGGACCCAGCTGACCATTTGCATGGCTCCTGCACATCAGGAAGTTATTCGCTTTCTGGTGCTACATAATCTGCATGATGTGGTCGTGTTGGGGTTGCCATGGCTGCAGACCCATAATCCAGTATTGGATTGGAACTCTATGTCGGTATCCAGCTGGGGTTGTCAGGGGGTACATGGTGATGTTCCATTTTTGTCTATTTCGTCATCCACTCCTTCTGAGGTCCCAGAGTTCTTGTCTGATTATCAGGATGTATTTGAAGAGCCCAAGTCCGATGCTCTACCTCCGCATAGGGATTGTGATTGTGCTATCAATTTGATTCCTGGTAGTAAATTCCCTAAAGGTCGATTATTTAATTTATCCGTGCCTGAACACGCCGCTATGCGCAGTTATGTGAAGGAACATATTCGCCCATCGTCATCACCACTGGGAGCAGGGTTCTTTTTTGTAGCCAAGAAGGATGGTTCGCTGAGACCGTGTATTGATTACCGCCTTCTTAATAAGATCACTGTTCAATTTCAGTATCCCTTGCCATTGTTATCTGACTTGTTTGCTCGGATTAAGGGGGCTAGTTGGTTCACTAAGATAGATCTTTGTGGTGCGTATAATCTGGTGAGAATCAGGCAAGGAGATGAATGGAAAACTGCATTTAATACGCCCAAGGGTCATTTTGAGTATCTAGTGATGCCGTTCGGACTTGCCAATGCTCCATCTGTGTTTCAGTCTTTTATGCATGACATCTTCCGTGAGTATCTGGATAAATTCCTGATTGTTTACTTGGATGACATTTTGATATTCTCAGATGATTGGGAGTCTCATGTGAAGCAGGTCAGAATGGTTTTTCAGGTCCTGCGTGCTAATTCTTTGTTTGTGAAGGGATCAAAGTGTCTCTTCGGTGTGCAGAAAGTGTCATTTTTGGGGTTCATCTTTTCCCCTTCTACTATCGAGATGGATCCGGTTAAGGTCCAAGCCATCCAGGATTGGACTCAGCCGACATCTCTGAAAAGTCTGCAAAAATTCCTGGGCTTTGCTAATTTTTATCGTCGCTTCATCTGTAATTTTTTTAGCATTGCCAAACCATTGACCGATTTGACCAAGAAGGGTGCTGATTTGGTTAATTGGTCTTCTGCTGCTGTGCAAGCTTTTCAGGAGTTGAAGCATCGTTTTTGTTCTGCCCCTGTGTTGTGTCAACCAGATGTTTCTCTTCCGTTCCAGGTCGAGGTTGATGCTTCTGAGATTGGAGCAGGGGCGGTTTTGTCACAGAGAGGTTCTGGTTGCTCAGTGTTGAAACCATGTGCTTTCTTTTCCAGGAAGTTTTCGGCTGCTGAGCGTAATTATGATGTGGGCAACCGAGAGTTGCTGGCCATGAAGTGGGCATTCGAGGAATGGCGTCATTGGCTTGAAGGAGCTAAGCATCGCGTGGTGGTATTGACTGATCATAAGAACCTTACTTATCTCGAGTCTGCCAAGCGCTTGAATCCTAGACAGGCCCGTTGGTCGTTATTTTTTGCCCGCTTCGATTTTGTGATTTCGTACCTTCCGGGCTCTAAAAATGTGAAGGCGGATGCTCTGTCTAGGAGTTTTGTGCCCGACTCTCCGGGTTCATCTGAGCCAGCGGGTATCCTCAAGGAAGGAGTCATTGTGTCTGCCATCTCCCCTGATTTGCGGCGAGTGTTGCAAAAATTTCAGGCGAATAAACCTGATCGTTGTCCGGCGGAGAAACTGTTCGTTCCTGATAGGTGGACTAGTAAAGTTATCTCTGAACTTCATTGTTCGGTGTTGGCTGGTCATCCTGGAATCTTTGGTACCAGAGAGTTAGTGGCTAGATCCTTCTGGTGGCCATCTCTGTCACGGGATGTACGTACTTTTGTGCAGTCCTGTGGGATTTGTGCTAGGGCTAAGCCCTGCTGTTCACGTGCCAGTGGGTTGCTTTTGCCCTTGCCGGTCCCAAAGAGGCCTTGGACATATATTTCGATGGATTTCATTTCTGACCTTCCCGTTTCTCAAAAGATGTCAGTCATTTGGGTGGTCTGTGATCGCTTTTCTAAAATGGTCCATCTTGTGCCCTTGGTTAAATTGCCTTCCTCCTCTGATTTGGTGCCTTTGTTCTTCCAGCATGTGGTTCGTTTGCATGGCATTCCTGAGAATATTGTTTCTGACAGAGGTTCCCAGTTTGTTTCAAGATTTTGGCGAGCCTTTTGTGGTAGGATGGGCATTGACCTATCTTTTTCCTCGGCTTTCCATCCTCAGACTAATGGCCAGACCGAACGAACCAATCAGACCTTGGAAACATATCTGAGATGTTTTGTTTCTGCAGACCAGGATGATTGGGTGTCCTTTTTGCCGTTGGCTGAGTTCGCCCTTAATAATCGGGCCAGCTCGGCTACCTTGGTCTCTCCATTTTTCTGCAATTCTGGGTTCCATCCTCGTTTCTCTTCAGGACAGGTTGAGTCTTCGGACTGTCCTGGTGTGGATTCTGTGGTGGACAGGTTGCAGCAGATCTGGACTCAGGTAGTGGACAATTTGACCTTGTCCCAGGAGAAGGCTCAACTTTTCGCTAATCGCAGACGCCGTGTGGGTCCCCCACTTCGTGTTGGGGATCTGGTTTGGTTATCTTCTCGTCATATTCCTATGAAGGTTTCCTCTCCTAAATTTAAACCTCGTTTTATTGGTCCGTATAGGATTTCTGAGATTCTCAATCCTGTGTCTTTTCGTCTGACCCTCCCAGACTCCTTTTCCATACATAATGTATTCCATAGGTCGTTGTTGCGGAGATACGTGGCACCTATGGTTCCATCTGTTGAGCCTCCTGCCCCGGTTTTGGTGGAGGGGGAATTGGAGTATATTGTGGAGAAAATTTTGGATTCTCGTGTTTCTAGACGGAAACTCCAGTATCTGGTTAAATGGAAGGGTTATGCTCAGGAAGATAATTCCTGGGTTTTTGCCTCTGATGTCCATGCTCCAGATCTTGTTCGTGCCTTTCATGTGGCTCATCCTGGTCGGCCTGGGGGCTCTGGTGAGGGTTCGGTGACCCCTCCTCAAGGGGGGGGTACTGTTGTGAATTCTGTGGCTGAATTCACTCCTGTGGTCACAAGTGGTACTGCAGCTTCTGAGCTTCCTCCCTCAGGTGTTCTGGTGAGCTCGTTGGCTGCTTTGTTATTTAACTCCGCCTGATTCTGTCTTCCTTGCTCCTTGTCAATGTTACAGTGTTGGATCTGAGCTTCTGGATCTTTCCTGTGGCCTGCTGCTCTGCTTAGATAAGTGCTTCTTTGCTTTTGTTGCTACTTTTTCTGTCCAGCTTGTCAATTCGTTTTGCTGGAAGCTCTGAGACGCAAAGGGTGTACCGCCGTGCCGTTAGTTCGGCACGGTGGGTCTTTTTGCCCCCTTTGCGTGTTTTTTTGCTTTAGGGTTTTTTGTAGACTGCAAAGTTCTCTTTGCTATCCTCGCTCTATCTAGAATATCGGGCCTCACTTTGCTGAATCTATTTCATCCCTACGTTTGTCTTTTCATCTTGCTAACAGTCATTATATGTGGGGGGCTGCCTTTTCCTTTGGGGTATTTCTCTGAGGCAAGTCAGGCTTGTTTTTCTATCTTCAGGCTAGTCAGCTCCTCAGGCTGTGCCGAGTTGCATAGGTAGCGTCAGGCGCAATCCACAGCTGCCTTTAGTTGTGTTTAGGATAGGTTCAGGTATTGCGGTCTACAGAGATTCCACGTCTCAGAGCTCGTTCTATTGTTTTTGGGTTATTGTCAGATCACTGTATGTGCTCTGATTGCTGGCACACTGTGTCACTGGATTGCCTACATAACACTGATCCCTGTACTGTGACATTAATCACTAGTAATTAGTAGTTATGTTGTGTCTCCCTTTGATGTTGGCTCCGGCGCTGACCCCACATCTTTCCCGGCACATGTCACCTGATTTGAGCAGCTGACATGTGCCCTTAACAGCCGTGGGTGGAATCGCGATCCACCTGCGGCTGTTAATCCGTTAAATGGCGCTGTCCATCCTGTGGTTGTCATTGCTGGATTACTATGAGCGCCCCGGTGGTCCGCACTCATAGGAAGGGGGCATTTCTGCTACCTGATCATTGCCTGTATGTAGCAGAGGCGATCGGACGCTGCAGCTTCTCGTCTCACATGGACACTATTGAAAGTAAAAAAAAAATTTGAAGACTATAAGTTCCAATCACTCTCCTTCGCCCCTTTAAAAAAAAAAAAAAAAAAAAAAAATACATATTTGGTATTGCCAAATTGAGAATCATCCAATCTATAAAAATTAATATCGGTGAACGGCCCAGAAAAGGTCAAAACGCCAGAATTACGTTTTTTTTTTTTTTAGGTTATCGCAATCAGAAGATTGTATCAGCACCAAATTGGTATCATTGAATCCTGTAGCTCAGAGCAGATAATAAGCCCCCCCAACCCAAGATCACAAAAAATGGAGACGCTACAAGTCTCGGAAAATGGCGGAATTTAAAATTTTTTAACAGCTATTTTTTTTTTCAGATTTAAAATAAAAACCAAACAAACAAATAATACCTGGACATGTTTGGTATCTGCGGCCTCGCAATGACCTGGAGAATCATAATGGCAGCTCAGTTTTATCATTTGGTGAAAACAGTAAAAAAAAAAAACAACCAAAACAGTTGTGGAATTAGTGTTTTTGCAATTTTACCATCCATGATCTGGTAAAACCAATGGTGCTGTTCAAAAGTACAACTTGTCCAGCGAAAAACAAGCCGTCACATGGCCGTATTAACGGAACAATAAAAGTTATGGCTCTGGGAAGAAGGGATGCGAAAAACAAAAATGCAAAAACTGCTGCGACCTGAAGGGGTTAATGCAAATCATTGTCCTCTTCTGGGGAATGTGCATCGTTCAGATGATTGGACTACAACCCCCATTATGATATCTGGATGTAATGGATTCTCTTTATTTTCAGATTCTGGTCGTCTGTAGTGGAGAATCCCGAGACGTCACTGACGTGCAAGAAGCTGCTTCTATATACTGCCCCCTGGTGGCCGGTGTGCTGGAGCACATGTAAGGACTGGTGGAGATCACTGATGGTCTATATACTGCCCCCTGGTGGCCGGTGTGCTGGAGCACATGTAAGGACTGGTGGAGATCTCTGATGGTCTATATACTGCCCCCTGGTGGCCGGTGTGCTGGAGCACATGTAAGGACTGGTGGAGATCACTGATGGTCTATATACTGCCCCCTGGTGGCCGGTATCCTGGAGCACATGTAAGGACTGGTGGAGATCGCTGATGGTCTATATACTGCCCCCTGGTGGCTGGTGTCCTGGAGCACATGTAAGGACTGGTGGAGATCACTGATGGTCTATATACTGCCCCCTGGTGGCCGGTGTGCTGGAGCACATGGAAGGACTGGTGGAGATCGCTGATGGTCTATATACTGCCCCCTGGTGGCCGGTGGCCTGGAGCACATGTAAGGACTGGTGGAGATCGCTGATGGTCTATATACTGCCCCCTGGTGGCCGGTGTCCTGGAGCACATGTAAGGACTGGTGGAGATCGCTGATGGTCTATATACTGCCCCCTGGTGGCTGGTGTCCTGGAGCACATGTAAGGACTGGTGGAGATCACTGATGGTCTATATACTGCCCCCTGGTGGCCGGTGTCCTGGAGCACATGTAAGGACTGGTGGAGATCGCTGATGGTCTATATACTGCCCCCTGGTGGCCGGTGTCCTGGAGCACATGTAAGGACTGGTGGAGATCGCTGATGGTCTATATACTGCCCCCTGGTGGCCGGTGTGCTGGAGCACATGTAAGGACTGGTGGAGATCGCTGATGGTCTATATACTGCCCCCTGGTGGCCGGTGTGCTGGAGCACATGTAAGGACTGGTGGAGATCGCTGATGGTCTATATACTGCCCCCTGGTGGCCAGTGTGCTGGAGCACATGTAAGGACTGGTGGAGATCACTGATGGTCTATATACTGCCCCCTGGTGGCCGGTGTCCTGGAGCACATGTAAGGACTGGTGGAGATCGCTGATGGTCTATATACTGCCCCCTGGTGGCTGGTGTCCTGGAGCACATGTAAGGACTGGTGGAGATCACTGATGGTCTATATACTGCCCCCTGGTGGCCGGTGTGCTGGAGTACATGTAAGGACTGGTGGAGATCACTGATGGTCTATATACTGCCCCCTGGTGGCCGGTGTCCTGGAGCACATGTAAGGACTGGTGGAGATCGCTGATGGTCTATATACTGCCCCCTGGTGGCCGGTGTCCTGGAGCACATGTAAGGACTGGTGGAGATCGCTGATGGTCTATATACTGCCCCCTGGTGGCCGGTGTCCTGGAGCACATGTAAGGACTGGTGGAGATCGCTGATGGTCTATATACTGCCCCCTGGTGGCCGGTGTGCTGGAGCACATGTAAGGACTGGTGGAGATCGCTGATGGTCCATATACTGCCCCCTGGTGGCCGGTGTCCTGGAGCACATGTAAGGACTGGTGGAGATCGCTGATTGTCCATATACTGCCCCCTGGTGGCCGGTGTCCTGGAGCACATGTAAGGACTGGTGGAGATCGCTGATGGTCTATATACTGCCCCCTGGTGGCCGGTGTGCTGGATCACATGTAAGGACTGGTGGAGATCACTGATGGTCTATATACTGCCCCCTGGTGGCCGGTGTGCTGGAGCACATGTAAGGACTGATGGAGATCACTGATGGTCTATATACTGCCCTCTGGTGGCCGGTGTCCTGGAGCACATGTAAGGACTGGTGGAGATCGCTGATGGTCTATATACTGCCCCCTGGTGGCCGGTTTCCTGGAGCACATGTAAGGACTGGTGGAGATCGCTGATGGTCTATATACTGCCCCCTGGTGGCCGGTGGCCTGGAGCACATGTAAGGACTGGTGGAGGTCGCTGATGGTCTATATACTGCCCCCTGGTGGACGGTGTGCTGGAGCACATGTAAGGACTGGTGGAGATCACTGATGGTCTATATACTGCCCCCTGGTGGCCGGTGTGCTGGAGCACATGTAAGGACTGGTGGAGATCTCTGATGGTCTATATACTGCCCCCTGGTGTCCTGGAGCACATGTAAGGACTGGTGGAGATCACTGATGGTCTATATACTGCCCCCTGGTGTCCTGGAGCACATGTAAGGACTGGTGGAGGTCGCTGATGAGTCTTGTTCTTGCCTGTGATCTGTAGTTATAATGGTTTTCTTATTTGTAGGGTTTCTGCTGATGGTTCCCGCTGAGGATTCTTCCTGCTTTGCAGTTCAGATCGCGCTGATTTCCCGCCCAATATTCCGGTGCAGTAAGGTGAGTGAGAATGTATGGACTTGTCCTGGATTGGTCTATAGGAAGGGTCTTCATTACCCCCCAGGGTTCTCAAGTTGATGAGCTCTCCTGTGTATTAGTAGTTTAGCCCCTTAATCTCCTTGTTCCTCAGGCTTCCCTGTCTCGGATGGGAACATGAGGCATCGGCAGGACCATATGTTCTCCGTGTTCTCCAGAATGACTTCAGGTTTGGATCAGACTTGATCTGTTTCTACCGTCACTGATGACCCTTGGAGGTTACGTGGTCATTGGGGTCCTTCTCTTATCTCTGGGTAGTGAAATTGTCTAGGAAAGTTCCAAATGCTGCCTCGTTCCTATTGTCCGGCCATAGTACCACGTCCTCCATGGTTCTGTAGGTCTGTGGTCACTAGATGTTTGGGGGGACGGTGTAACCATTTTATCCGTTGTGTGACCGGCTTTGTCTCTGATTTCAGGGTCTCCGTCTTCTCCATCACATGGATCCATCCTGCTGAGAAGAACCAGAGACCTAAGGCCTCCAGTGACCGAGTGATGCTCCACGATCCGGTGACTTCAGCCTCCTTTTATCTACTATAGAAGCTGCCGATGGCTTTCTGGGGTAAATCATTCCGCCCTGAAGGTTCAACACGGATTGTACGAGCCTCTCGCTGTGAGGTCAGAGGTGAAGTTGGGTCTGATGAGACATTTCGTCTCTTTAGTGGTCTTTGTTAAATGGTCATTAAGACTCTGTTCTAAGTTACTGAAAGAACCAGATTGTCGAGCAGCCGTAAAGAGCGGGCCCCCCCGGGCCGTAAAGAGCGGGTCCCCCCGGGCCATAAAAAGCGGGGCGCCCCGGGCCATAAAGAGCGGGCCCCCCGGGCCATAAAGAGCGGGCCCGGGCCATAGAGTGAGCTCCTATCAATGGTTTTCTGTCACTTATGATCTCACACCAAACACCGTTTTCATGACTAGGTTGTGAGGAACGTCTGAGCAGGTCTCTATGAGGGTCCTCATCTAGTCCCCAGTTCTGACATATTAGGGTTCCCAGAGCGGACAGTATGGTTGGGGGTGCCCACCATGGTGGACCTTCTACATAATATTCCACATGCAGAACATTGGAGGCCGTTGTCCTCCTTTGGGGAACAACTTTTTTATTGTTTGAAAGGGCCAAAAAATTCATATATTTTATTTATATTCTGCCATATGGTTTCTTTACACATTTTGCAAAAGTTGATTACAAAATTTTCTGTTACTCAATCTGGACTCGCTGATGGATTGTCAGTTACCTCATTCTGCAGCCGGCAGTAATCATTGCATCTTGGACTATCGGGGTAAGTTCACACCAGGCGGCTTTTTTTCCAACCACAAAACCTGATCTCATGGCAGGAAAGAAGTTGCAGAGAAAAAGCATGTTTTCCTTGTTTTCCTGGTTTTCCTTTTTTTTTTTATATGTGTTTGATGCATTTTTTTTGTGCCTTTTTGCGGCGGTTTTGGCCTGGTAGATTTGTGTCTTGTGCATGCTCATAAAGACTATTGTTCAAAAAAAGTCCTATTCCATAGAATCAGGTTTTGGCACAAAAAAATGGAGCAAAAGCCTGATACCTGTGTTTTTTTTTTTTTTTTCTCCTGCATTTTTTCACCACCCATTCAAGTCAATGGGTGAAAACGCTCAGTGAGATGATCTGCTCAAAAAACCATGCAAAGCGCAAAATACTGATGACAAAACCCCAATGTGTGAGATTTCTGGGATCTCATAGGCTTTGCTGGTGCTGTAAAACGCAGCTTAAAATTTGCATAAAAAAGCTGCAAAGAAACGTCCAGTGTGAACTTACCCTAAGAGTTTACTGGTGCAAACTTTAAGGGTGGGGAAAATGAACCCCAAATATTGGTAAAACTTCTGACTTTACAAGTGTTATTTCCTTATAAACCATAATTACACGCCGTAGATTCCCTTAGGCTGCGGCTTTATCCAGCGTATTGTGTGCGTCCAACAGTGGCCTCCTGTAGGAAGAAGCCGTGGCCTCTATCGCCACTGCCCCGATGTGAGACGTTACTTGTGCACAGGAGCTTCCTACATATATTAGTAAAGACCTGACGTACGGGGTTATCGGACGCTTCATGTTGGGGACGTCCAGACTCCTTCTACTCACTAGTAATAAAATGCCCATCTCGTGCTGTAACAGTAGAGAATCCCGGTCTATGGTGAGCCCATCTATCCTCCATAATACATGGCCATTTATGCCACTTATAGACCTAGATTTATTGTTACCTAACTTCTGTATGGAAGTGTCATCCGTATCGCTCTTCTGCCTGGCGCTAGTTACAGGACACAGTGTGCTGGAGACATGGCAGTAACTATAGTGGGAGAAGGATGTTGTGGATTCTGTTTTTGGGCTCCCTCTGGTGGTTGCAGATGGTACTGGGTGACTTGTGTTCTCTGCGGTCTCTGGTGTCCACCTGTTCTATCAGGATATGGGAGTTTCCTATTTAACCTGGCCTTCTTGTCATTTCCTCGCCGGCTATCAATGTATTCAGTGTGTTTTGTTACCTCTGCTTCCCGCTTCTGTAATCTTCAGGACAAGCTAAGTTTTGATTTTCTTGTTCCACGTTTTGTTTTATTTTTTGTCTTAGTCCAGCTTGCTGATATGTGATTCTTGCTGCTGGTTGCTCTAGTGGGCTGAAATTACTCCTCATGTTCCATGAGTTGGCACATGAGTTCAAGTAATTTCAGGATG
Organism: Ranitomeya imitator; assembly: GCF_032444005.1. Taxonomy (NCBI): domain Eukaryota; kingdom Metazoa; phylum Chordata; class Amphibia; order Anura; family Dendrobatidae; genus Ranitomeya; species Ranitomeya imitator. The sequence goes on from NC_091285.1 coordinate 690,821,008, forward strand.
GTTTTTTGTAGGGTTTTTCGCTGACCGCGCAGTTCACTTTTGTATCCTCTGCTATCTAGCTTTAGCAGGGCCTCATTTTGCTGAATCTGTTTTCATCTCTACGTATGTGCTTTCCTCTCATTTCACCGTCATTACATGTGGGGGGCTGCTATTTCTGTGGGGTGTTTCTCTGGAGGCAAGAGAGGTCTGTGTTTCTTCTAATAGGGGAAGTTAGTCCTTCGGCTGGCGCGAGACGTCTAGGAATCATCGTAGGCACGTTCCCCGGCTACTATTAGTTGTGTGTTTAGGTTCAGGATCGCGGTCAGCTCAGGTTCCATCACCCTAGAGCTCGCTTTGTTTTTGTGCTAGTCCTTTTGTGATCCCCTGCCATTGGGATCATGACAGAAGGACACCTGGAGCCTCGGGGGGCCCAGAAGCTCCCGCTGGCTCACATAGGACCCATGTCCCTTGTTTGGGGCCTTGTTGGTCACTTAGCGCTGAGGCCCATGAGCTTCTTGTTCAGCCGCAGTCTAGAGGTCAGATGAGTCTCATGGTGGATGGAGACGTCCGGGATCTGATTGGAGCAGGACGTTTGTGATATTTGTAGTTCTGAGAATACTGACTAGTTGTCAGTGTCAGGTTTAGGCTATGTGCACACATTGCGGGTTTTTTACACATTTTTTCCTTGTTTTTTTGCTGTGGAAACACTTAAACGCTTACCAAAAGCATCCCATTATTTTTAATGGAATTCCGCATTGTCGTGCCCATGCTGCGTTTTTTCCCACGAAAAACACGCAGCATGTTCATTAATTTTGCAGAATTTTGGATTTTTTTTTTTCCTGCTATATAATTGGGATTCTCCGGATAAAAATGCGAAAAAAACACTAGAAAATCGCAAGCGGATTTCCTGCAAAGGGAGTCCGATTCTGATTAGGAAAATTCTGTCTACAATCTGCAATGTGGGCACAAAGCCTTCCACTAGTGAGGACCCCCGGGCGGAGGCTTCATCCTCCAGGGGATTTGGTCTGTAGAGGATCGTTTTCTGTATTGTCCCCTCTATATGTATGTACTGACCAGCCTTCTGGACCTGATGTATGTTATTCTCCTGATTACTCTCCACACATAGAAGCCTTAGGTCACCTCTATATTCTATACTTCCATCACTAATATTACTGGTATTACAGATACAGAACTTGTCCTGGGACTGGTCAGATGGTGGCCCGGTCTCCTTGGGGGTGAGGTAGTAATGGCGGACGCTGTGGGGTCACTGGCGCGGCTCCAGCTTTCCCTTTCTCCTTGTGTTGCACCATATGATGTTCTTGGGCCCAGTTGTGGGGTGATGGGTACAGGACACATGACGCAGTATTTTACTTACTACATTACTTGACACAAGGACATGATGTCGTCTATATATCTTCCCCAGAATCCAATCTGTCAGGTCTATAATTCATCAACCCCACCGCAGATGATTAGTATAGCTGGGGGCATTAGGGGGTCCCCCTGAAGTGCCCTGAGCTGGTGGTGCCACGTCTGGTTTACCAGGAGGTAACGGTAATTGTGTAACACCACAGTAATGACCCTGAAGTATCCAGGGTAAGGCTTCCTTCACCGCTCATCATTTGGGTGGGTCTGGGTGTACATAAGTATCCCCCTCACCAGCCTTCTGCCTATCTGCACAGCATCGTATGGGGGCCTGGGTAAGGGTGGAGGTCTATGGCCCTGCCCCATGTCTGGCCGCTCCACCCGGGTTGTGCAGTGTATAGAGCTGATGATACCAAGGCTTATGAGACGATGTATCTGTGATTGATGACATCTGGTAATGGAGGTCATGTGTAATGGTCACATGGTTCAGTCCATGTTTGTCCATCCTGTATACAGTATGGAGCCCGGCTTCTACGCTCATGGACGGCGCACACGTCGCCTCTTCAGCCTCTTCTCTAGCTAACTTGGGCCCCACAACTCACAGCTCTGCTTCTGGCTTCCTGTTGTATCTAAGAAATAACTAAAGACAGAAACATAAAGATTAAATACCGTACATGAAAATAATATCTGGTACTTGGTTAACATATTTAAAAAAAAAAAAAATGCAAAATCTATCCTGCCACTCCACGGTGACCCTAATTGGGATGGTCCTAATACTAAAATCCTTACCGTTTATCAGGTGACCTGTATAGATAAGGGCTGAGACGGACTGGACCAAGCTAGTGGAGGGGACAACAATATAAAGTCCAGGAAAGGCGGCCGCACCTTTATATGTACCTGATGGCAACACTAAAAAAAACCAAATGTAGGAACTGTGATGTAGACTGGTGTGTAAGCCCTGGTTCACACTGGCCACTGAACAGAAAAAACAAAGACCGTAACATAATGATTTTGGCTTCACTACTAAATACTGTAACCGGCAAATCGCTCTCTTCTCATCTGCTGGGCCGGCTAACGGTTATGGGGGTTGTCCAGGCTGGGGTACAAGTCTGCAGTCATTCTGTGCTCACTGTGGGGATTCTGCATATTTCTGGCCACATTCTGACTAGACGTGTCTGGTCTCGCTCAATACACTTGTATGGAGCACGTCTAGTCTGCATGTGACCGCATGTCTGCAAACTGCGTACTCACAATCACACGCCCGCATGCTACCTGCATCGGAGAATCCTGACAGCGTGCAGTCTGCGTCCTGTGAGGATCCACAAGTCTGCAGGCAAACTCCGAGCCTGGACAACCCCTCTACCCCTCCTGTGCCCGGCATCTCTGCCCTGCACTTGTATCAGGAGAGTAAGAATTGCATGAAATATCATATAAACATGCAGCAATATAACTTCAGGGGGTTTCTTCTTCTTCTTCTTCTGCTGTTGTCTTATACGTGCACCGCCTCCATCTTATTAAAGGGAAAGTGACCCCATCCCCAGCCTGTGTAGTTACAATCCTACATTTTATAAGGCCATGACAATATTTAAAGGGATAATCTGGGACATTGTGAGCACACGTGATTCAGGGGCCTCTGACGTCACATCGACAGAGCAGCGACTTCTTTTCCTCTCCGCTCTGTTGACGGGGCGAGACTGCTGCCGTCATTCTGATAGGTAGCCCATTAATATTGTAGGCGTTTATCCTGGAGAGGCAGGTCTGATAAATACTTGGTTTAGGGTTCTTATCAGAGAGGTCACCTTGCCGTGGCTGGTGGGGCATAGACTGTCCCATCCATGTGAGCCCAAGTGTCTTCATTTATATAAGTATATGATGCAGCCATGGCCGCCGAACCTGTTCACCCTTCACACATGCTGCTCAGGTGTTTGATTATTACTCTAGATGAGATGACATTGTGATAAAGCTTATCAAATTGATGCTTGATGTTGTGCAAGGTAACGGGGGGTGGGGGGGCTGGTGCTGTACTGTGCGCGGCAACAGGGGTGGGGGGGTGGGGGGGGGCTGGTGCTGTACTGTGCATGGTAACGGGGGGTGGGGGGGCTGGTGCTGTACTGTGCACGGTAATGGGGGGCGGAGTGGGGGGGCTGGTGCTGTGCCGTGCGTGGTACTGGGGGGTGGGGGGTCTTGTGCTGTACCGTGCACAGTAACGGGGGTTGGGGGGGCTGATGTAAGACTTGATCATGAAAGATTTCCCAGTGACATTATTCTGAAATGTTTTCGTTTGTGACACATTCACGGATTGCACGGCCACCACACTTGTGGCATCCCGTAACATTGGAGACAACCAGGTTTTATCTATCTGTGCGCAGCCACTATATTCCACCATCTCTCATTCAATGACCTTCCTTTCCGATATGTAATGGTCTGAGCAGATTTCACCAGTTTGCCCATATCTTCATCCATTTACAGAATGGGCCGGTGTTTAGACGGAATGTTTCTTATTTGATAAGCCCGATTCTCGTATGTAGTAATAAATCTGCGCGTGTTGTCATTGATGTCAGTCTTAGGTCTGGGATATTACAGACTAGAGCGCTCCATGGCCCTAGTTTCTCTATATGCTGTTACAAGGACATTCTCGGGATATCCCCTCTCCACAAATCTGTTGTCCAAATCCGCCGCCTGCATTTCAAAATCAGCGTCATCTGAACAGCTCTGATTTAAACGCATATATTCCCTTTGGAATTCCTTGCTTTAATGATACTGGGTGATTGCTTTCCGACCTAAGCAAAGAATTGGTGGCGGTGGTCTTCCTGTATGTATTAGTCATCAGGCCACCATCTATTTTCCTCTGAATCAAAATATCTAGAAATGGGAGTTGCTTATCTCATATGTAAAATAAAGATTAAGGTCATTAACGCTCAGATTGTCCACAAATCCTTTAAATTGGGTTGCATCCCCTTTCCATATAATCAAAATATCGCCTATGAAACCTGTCCACGATAAGACCCTCTTTTTTACCATCAACAGGAATGTCCCCAAAGATGACGGTTTCCTCCCACCAGTCCAGGAATTATTTGCATACGATGGGGCACAGGGGCCCCCCATTGCGGTGCCCCTGAGCTGGTGGAAGTACTTCCTATCAAGCATGAAGACATTCCTTGATAGGCAGAATTTTAAAGCTTCAAAAACATATTCATTGTGGTTGGAGTATTGACGACCTCGACCCTTTAGAGAAAATTCCACTGCTGACAGTCCTTTACCATGAGGAATAGAAGAGTATAAGGAGTCAACGTCGATACTGGCTAGCATCATATCCTGGTCAAGAACTAGGCCTTCCAGTGTCCTAAGATCATCATTAGTATCACAGATATAGGAGTTTAAGCTGGTGACAAAGGGTCTAAAGACACGGTCCAAATAAATACTTAGATTCTGTGTGAGGCTGTCCACCCCTGAAACAATAGGCCGTCCTTTCAGCGGGCTTAGGCCCTTATGAATTTGTGGCAGACAGTAAAAATAGCCTGAATCTGAAGCTTTGGAGAAATATTCATGTTCTTGTTTAGTGATACCCGTATTGTCAAGTCCTGTGTTAACTAGTCTCCCCCAGTTCACGCATAAAGTCCTTTGTAGGATTAGCCGCTAAGATAACATAACAGGTTTTATCTTGTAATAACAAATTACAAAGATTAAAGTTATTCATATTCATGATCACAACATTACCCCTTTTATCTGACTTGTTTATTGTTACCATGCGGTCATAGTAACATAGTTAGTAAGGCCGAAAAAAGACATTTGTCCATCCAGTTCAGCCTATATTCCATCATAATAAGTACCCAGATCTACGTCCTTCTACAGAACCTAATAATTGTATGATACAATATTGTTCTGCTCCAGGAAGACATCCAGGCCTCTCTTGAACCCCTCGACTGAGTTCGCCATCACCACCTCCTCAGGCAAGCAATTCCAGATTCTCACTGCCCTAACAGTAAAGAATCCTCTTCTATGTTGGTGGAAAAACCTTCTCTCCTCCAGACGCAAAGAATGCCCCCTTGTGCCCGTCACCTTCCTTGGTATAAACAGATCCTCAGCGAGATATTTGTATTGTCCCCTTATATACTTATACATGGTTATTAGATCGCCCCTCAGTCGTCTTTTTTCTAGACTAAATAATCCTAATTTCGCTAATCTATCTGGGTATTGTAGTTCTCCCATCCCCTTTATTAATTTTGTTGCCCTCCTTTGTACTCTCTCTAGTTCCATTATATCCTTCCTGAGCACCGGTGCCCAAAACTGGACACAGTACTCCATGTGCGGTCTAACTAGGGATTTGTACAGAGGCAGTATAATGCTCTCATCATGTGTATCCAGACCTCTTTTAATGCACCCCATGATCCTGTTTGCCTTGGCAGCTGCTGCCTGGCACTGGCTGCTCCAGGTAAGTTTATCATTAACTAGGATCCCCAAGTCCTTCTCCCTGTCAGATTTACCCAGTGGTTTCCCGTTCAGTGTGTAATGGTGATATTGATTCCCTCTTCCCATGTGTATAACCTTACATTTATCATTGTTAAACCTCATCTGCCACCTTTCAGCCCAAGTTTCCAACTTATCCAGATCCATCTGTAGCAGAATACTATCTTCTCTTGTATTAACTGCTTTACATAGTTTTGTATCATCTGCAAATATCGATATTTTACTGTGTAAACCTTCTACCAGATCATTAATGAATATGTTGAAGAGAACAGGTCCTAATACTGACCCCTGCGGTACCCCACTGGTCACAGCGACCCAGTTAGAGCCTATACCATTTATAACCACCCTCTGCTTTCTATCACTAAGCCAGTTACTAACCCATTTACACACATTTTCCCCCAGACCAAGCATTCTCATTTTGTGTACCAACCTCTTGTGCGGCACGGTATCAAACGCTTTGGAAAAATCGAGATATACCACGTCCAATGACTCACCGTGGTCCAGTCTATAGCTTACCTCTTCATAAAAACTGATTAGATTGGTTTGACAGGAGCGATTTCTCATAAACCCATGCTGATATGGAGTTAAACAGTTATTCTCATTGAGATAATCCAGAATAACATCCCTCAGAAACCCTTCAAATATTTTACCAACAATAGAGGTTAGACTTACTGGCCTATAATTTCCAGGTTCACTTTTAGAGCCCTTTTTGAATATTGGCACCACATTTGCTATGCGCCAGTCCTGCGGAACAGACCCTGTCGCTATAGAGTCACTAAAAATAAGAAATAATGGTTTATCTATTACATTACTTAGTTCTCTTAGTACTCGTGGGTGTATGCCATCCGGACCCGGAGATTTATCTATTTTAATCTTATTTAGCCGGTTTCGCACCTCTTCTTGGGTTAGATTGGTGACCCTTAATATAGGGTTTTCATTGTTTCTTGGGATTTCACCTAGCATTTCATTTTCCACCGTGAATACCGTGGAGAAGAAGGTGTTTAATATGTTAGCTTTTTCCTCGTCATCTACAACCATTCTTTCCTCACTATTTTTTAAGGGGCCTACATTTTCAGTTTTTATTCTTTTACTATTGATATAGTTGAAGAACAGTTTGGGATTAGTTTTACTCTCCTTAGCAATGTGCTTCTCTGTTTCCTTTTTGGCAGCTTTAATTAGTTTTTTAGATAAAGTATTTTTCTCCCTATAGTTTTTTAGAGCTTCAATGGTGCCATCCTGCTTTAGTAGTGCAAATGCTTTCTTTTTACTGTTAATTGCCTGTCTTACTTCTTTGTTTAGCCACATTGGGTTTTTCCTATTTCTAGTCCTTTTATTCCCACAAGGTATAAACCGCTTACACTGCCTATTTAGGATGTTCTTAAACATTTCCCAATTATTATCTGTATTCTCATTTCTGAGGATATTGTCCCAGTCTACCAGATTAAGGGCATCTCTAAGCTGTTCAAACTTTGCCTTCCTAAAGTTCAATGTTTTTGTGACTCCCTGGCAAGTCCCCCTAGTGAAAGACAGGTGAAACTGCACAATATTGTGGTCGCTATTTCCTAAATGCCCAACCACCTGCAGATTTGTTATTCTGTCAGGTCTATTAGATAGTATTAGGTCTAAAAGTGCTGCTCCTCTGGTTGGATTCTGCACCAATTGTGAAAGATAATTTTTCTTGGTTATTAGCAGAAACCTGTTGCCTTTATGGGTTTCACAGGTTTCTGTTTCCCAGTTAATATCCGGGTAGTTAAAGTCCCCCATAACCAGGACCTCATTATGGTTATGGGGGACTTCTCAAGATTGCATAAGGCCCCCATTTCTGATGTGGTAAGATAATATGTATCCCTCTGCCTCTTGAGGTCCCTTAGATCCTCCGTCACCAAACCTGAAGAGACATCAATGGCACATAAGTCACCTGGATGAGGGGCATTTTTTGGCTTTAGTTTTTAAGATCAGTAAAGGGGCCAAGTCCCTTATGAGTGGAAATGGGGTCTCCCAGACTAAACAATAATGGAATGTCTTCTAACAAGTCATCAGATGCTCCTAATTCAGAGCTCATTGCTCTGTTCTCCCTGGCGTAGTGTTTGTGCCGTTTACATTTGTGCACAAATTTAGATCCTTTACAACTTTAAGGGAGTCGGTCTGTTGTGGGCACAAATGTTAGGCCTTTAGATCAGACCCCCATTTCAGTATCTGAGAGAACACGAGTGGAAAGATTTGGGGAGATACTGGAGATTCGATAGATTTAACCGACTTCTCGGGGGATAACCCTCTTCTAAAAAAGATCCACCCCAGTCAGAGCTCCTCTAGTGTTACTCCTTCCACCTCTTCCTCTAAGTCTCCCCCTTTGGTTTCTGGGTCGACCTTCAGTATCGGAGACCTCAGTGTCAGTTCAGGGCAGATCTGTCTCAATACTACGGAAGCTTTTGTTTGTGGGTAAAGTATAGGCCTTATTATCCTTACATTCTTGAAGATCCCTGATGAAATACTTGTTTACTTGTTTTCTTTCTTTCAAATGGAATTGGAATCTTTCTCGCGTGTTTTGTTATGCTGCATCTTAAGCTGAAAACTCAGTTTCACCAGAAATTTATTTTTTGGAACTTCTATTTTGGCTTTTAATGATTCATTTAAATTAGATTGCATTTCTCCTCTTCTAGGAGTAGCTTCATAAACCTGAGCCAGATCTGTGGCCTCCTTCTCCCATTTAAGTAGCCCAAGGTTTTTAAACTTAAAGGTCGGGGGGGTATGTAATGTGTTTCTCAGATTGCAGGGCACTATCCCTGCTTTTATATAGCTCTCAAGTGTCTGAACTCCTCATCATGAGGTGGGTTGATTTTCCAAAGACTTCTAACTCCTTAAAGGCTGCAGTGAAAGAAGGGCTGTATTTCTTCTGTACAAAGGCATGGTCCGAAAAAAACTTTTGCCTCCGAAGCCCATTAAGTCATAACAAGACCAGTTGTAAGAGAGCCTGCCGTACCCTGAAAATTGTAGATAAATTAGCAGCGGGTATATCTTCCACTGGAATTCAGTATGGTATTTAGCAAAGGTGGAATTAAAACTTCACTTTTACATAGTTACATAGTTACATAGTTATTAAGGTTGAAGGAAGACTATAAGTCCATCTAGTCCAACCCATAGCCTAACCTAACATGCTCTAACCTGTTGATCCAGAGGAAAGCAAAAAAACCCATGTGGCAAAGAGTAAGCTCCACACTGGGGAAAAAATTCCTTCCCGACTCCACATACGGCAATCAGACTAGTTCCCTGGATCTTGTAGAGAATCTGGAAAGCTAGCACTCAATCAATATAGTTCACGGTGCCAGTGAACGGGACACTAAATCCCACAAGTCATAGAGTCAAAGTAATCACTGCACTCATATAGTTTCAAGTTGCATATATCAAAAGTTTATTTGGCTTGGGTCAGTAGATAAATGCTTGGCGAATTTAACGTTTCGGCCAGCCCGTGGCCTTGCTCACAAAATCGCTGTAACAAGCAAAAAAGACAAACAAAATATCACAAACAAATAAGTACACATATACATATTTACATATTTACATGAATGAATACATGTCAAAGACACTGGCAGCCAATGGTAGGACAAATATATCCAAATAAAGAGCACAAACTGCATCCGGTAAGTGAAGTCCAAAAGGATAAGAAGTCACAGAGATCAATGAGACTGGTTTGAAAGAAATGTATATATGTGATATGGAGCCAAACAAGGCAAGAGAACATACCCTAATGGAAATCTGTTGTTTAAAGTAAGGATACCGTATGGCTGATGAGTCAGATAGGAGGACCCAAATGTGTAACCTGGAAGGAACAATGTACCATAAGGTTGCAATAAAAACAGTATATATATATACAAATATACACCTGGAGTGTGCAAAAGTGGGATATTATCCGTCGATCTCAAAAGAGAGGTGTTATATGGGAATGCTGTAGTCTGGCTAGATCCAGAGAGAAGACCCCATTGATTGTCACCTTAATTATCAGGGAGGGGGGGGGGATGGTGCCCCAGGTCAATATGTACTTAGTTATATGGGACATAAGGGTGGACTATGTGCCAAAGACATACTGCAATCATACTAACCAAACTGATGTGGTATAAACGCTTGCCCGTGCACTACAGCTGTAATTCCAGCCGGAGGGTAAACAATTGCTGAAATAGAGGTTAGATATATATGAGAGTAAGAGGGGGGGAAATTCATAGGTTTCCAGTTTGTGGTCACATAAAGAAGGCTTATAGGGTACCTGTCGTATATATACACTCAGGAGTACAGATCAGGCTGTGTAGATCATGTGCCTTCTGGACTATCCCAGGAAAAGCCGGGGAAGATAGTGCTGTGGGGAAGAGGATAATAGATGGCTGAGACCCAGGGCAAGGAGTTAGTTAATAGATACAAGCTTGCGGTCCCATGAGGCCCCTTGAAATACCTGTCTCACATATGGAATCAGGGGCACAGATCAGGTGGTATAATCCCTGTATGGTTTGGTATGTCCCAGATGAAGTCAATGGTAATATCACTGTGGGCAAGAGGATAACAGTGCTAAAAAGTCCCAAGTGAGGTACTGGTTCACTTATCTGTAGGTAGTGCTGGGGTCTCACATCTGTTCTCCTCGTTCCTGTGTGCAGAGCAAGCGTTGGTGGCCAGGTGGAGGGTGCCGACACAGACCTGTGTCAAGGCAGTGGGTAGGCTGATCCTGGTGCTGTGTGCAGGGCTTATGTGGCTCTCCGGCCGGTCATGTGACCGGATATGCAGGGGGAAGCTGGCACCTGCGCAGAAGCTACTAGGCCAGTGCTACTGTGATGTGTGTGAGTCACAGTGCTACCATGCTGTGTGGCCGTGATGTGTTAATGTGGGGGAGGAGCCCAACTGTCAACTATACGAGTGCAGTGATTACTTTGACTCTAGTTCCTTGGATCAACGCCCTATCATGGAATCTAGTGTATATACCCTGTAACATTATACTTTTCAAGAAGGGTATCCAGTCCCCTTTTAAATTTAAGTAATGAATCAATTATTACAACATCATACAGCAGAGCGTCCCATAGTCTCACTGCTCTTACAGTAAAGAATCCGTGTCTGTTATTATGCCTAAACCTTCTTTCCTCCAGACGCAGAGGATGCCCCCTTGTCCCTGTTTCAGGTCTATGATTAAAAAGATCATCAGAAAGGTCTTTGTCCTGTCCCCTCATATATTTATACATTAACATATCTTGGTATTGCAGACCCCCAGTCCTCTAATAACCTTGGTCGCTCTTCTCTGCACCCGCTCCAGTTCAGCTATGTCTTTCTTATACACCGGAGACCAGAACTGTGCACAGTATTCTAAGTGTGGTCGAACTAGTGACTTATATAGAGGTAAAATGATGTTCTCCTCATGTGCATCTATGCCTCTTTTAATGCATCCCATTATTTTATTTGCCTTTGTCGCAGCTGCCTGACACTGGCCCCTGAATATGAGTTTGTCATCTACCCATACACCCAGGTCTTTTTCATTGATGGTTTTGCCCAGAGTTTTAGAATTAAGCACATAATTATACATCTTATTACTTCTACCAAAGTGCATGACCTTACATTTATCCCCATTAACCCATTTCCCGACCCATGACGCCACGTAGGCGTCATGAAAGTCGGTGCCAATCCGACCCATGACGCCTAGGTGGCGTCATGGAAAGATCGCGTCCCTGCAGATCGGGTGAAAGGGTTAACTCCCATTTCACCCGATCTGCAGGGACAGGGGGAGTGGTAGTTTAGCCCAGGGGGGGTGGCTTCACCCCCCGTGGCTACGATCGCTCTGATTGGCTGTTGAAAGTGAAACTGCCAATCAGAGCGATTTGTAATATTTCACCTATTATAACGGGTGAAATATTACAATCCAGCCATGGCCGATGCTGCAATATCATCGGCCATGGCTGGAAATACTAATGTGCCCCCACCCCACCCCACCGATCGCCCCTCCAGCCCTCCGATCTGCCCGGTACACTGCCCCGCTCCCCTCCGTCCTGTGCTCCGCTCCCCCCCGTGCTCTTGTCCGCTCACCCCCATGCTCCAATCACCCCCCCGTGCTCCAATCACCCCCCCTGCACTCCGATCCACCCCCCCCCGTGCTCCGTTCCACCCCCCCGTGCTCCGTTCCACCGCCACCGTGCTCCGTTCCACCCGCCCCGTGCTCCGTTCCACCCGCCCCGTGCTCTGTTCCACCCCTCCCGCGTTCCGATCCACCACCCCCATGCTCCGATCCCCCCCCCCCCCGTGCTCCCCCCCACCCCATCATACTTACCGATCTCCTGCCGGGGTCCGTCCGTCTTCTCCCTGGGCGCCGCCATCTTCCAAAATGGCGGGCGCATGCGCAGTGCGCCCGCCGAATCTGCCGGCCGGCAGATTCGTTCAAAGTACATTTTGATCACTGAGATAGGTTATATCTCAGTGATCAAAATAAAAAAATAATAAATGACCCTCCCCCCTTTGTCACCCCCATAGGTAGGGACAATAAAAAAATAAAGAATTTTTTTTTTCCCCACTAATTTTAGGGTAGGGTTAGGGTTAGGGGTAGGGTTAGGGCTAGGGTTAGGGTTTCGGTATGTGCACACGTATTCTGTTCCTCTGCGGATTTTTCCGCTGCGGATTTGATAAATCCGCAGTGCTAAACCGCTGCGGATTTATCGCGGATTTACCGCGTTTTTTCTGCGCCTTTCACTGCGGTTTTACAACTGCGATTTTCTATTGGAGCAGTTGTAAAACCGCTGCGGAATCCGCAGAAAGAAGCGACATGCTGCGGAATGTAAACCGCTGCGTTTCCGTGCAGTTTTTCTGCAGCATGTGTACAGCGATTTTTGTTTTCCATAGGTTTACATTGAACTGTAAACTCATGGGAAACTGCTGCGGATCCGCAGCGTTTTCTGCAGCGTGTGCACGTACCTTTAGAATTAGGCTATATGCACACGGTGCGGATTGGCCGCTGCAGATTCGCAGCAGTGTTCCATCAGGTTTACAGTAAATCCGCTGTGCCCATGGTGCGGAAAATACAGCGCGGAAACGCTGCGTTGTATTTTCCGCAGCATGTCAATTCTTTGTGCGGATTCCGCAGCGTTTTACACCTGTTCCTCAATAGGAATCCGCAGGTGAAATCCGCACAAAAAACACTGGAAATCCGCGGAAAATCCGCAGGTAAAACGCAGTGCCTTTTACCCGCGGATTTTTCAAAAATGATGCTGAAAAATCTCACATGAATCCGCAACGTGGGCACATAGCCTTAGGGTTAGGGTTGGAATTAGTGTTGTGATTAGGGTTATGGCTACAGTTGGGATTAGGGTTAGGGGTGTGGGGGGGTTAGTGTTGGAGGTAGAATTGAGGGGTTTCCACTGTTTAGGCACATCAGGGGTCTCCAAACGCAACATGGCGCCACCATTGATTCCAGCCAATCTTGTATTCAAAAAGTCAAATGGTGCTCCCTCACTTCCGAGCCCCGACGTGTGCCCAAACAGTGGTTTACCCCCACATATGGGGTACCAGCATACTCGGGACAAACTGCGCAACAATTACTGGGGTCCAATTTCTCCTGTTACCCTTGTGAAAATAAAAAAATGCTTGCTAAAACATCATTTTTGAGGAAAGAAAAATGATTTTTTATTTTCACGGCTCTGCGTTGTAAACGTCTGTGAAGCACTTGGGGGTTCAAAGTGCTCACCACATATCTAGATAAGTTCCTTGGGGGGTCTAGTTTCTAAAATGGGGTCACTTGTGGGGGGTTTCTACTGTTTAGGCACACCAGGGGCTCTGCAAACGCAACGTGACGCCCGCAGACCATTCCATCAAAGTCTGCATTTCAAAAGTCACTACTTCCCTTCTGAGCCCTGCCGTGCGCCCAAACAGTGGTTTACCCCCACACATGGGGTATCAGCGTACTCAGGAGAAACTGGACAACAACTTTTGGGGTGAAATTTCTCCTGTTACCCTTGGGAAAATAAAAAATTGCAGGCTAAAAGATCATTTTTGAGAAAATAATTTTTATTTTTTATTTTCATGGCTCTGCGTTATAAACTTATGTGAAGCACTTGGGGGTTCAAAGTCCTCACCACGCATCTAGATAAGTTCCTTTCGGGGTCTTGTTTCCAAAATGGGGTCACTTGTGGGGGGTTTCTACTGTTTAGCCACATCAGGGGCTCTGCAAACGCAACGTGACGCCCACAGAGCATTCCATCAAAGTCTGCATTTCAAAACATCACTACTTCACTTCCGAGCCCCGGCATGTGCCCAAACAGTGGTTTACCCCCACATATGGGGTATCAGCGTACTCAGGAGAAACTGGACAACAACTTTTGGGGTCAAATTTCTCCTGTTACCCTTGGGAAAATAAAAAATTGCAGGCTAAAAGATCATTTTTGAGAAAATAATTTTTATTTTTTATTTTCATGGCTCTGCGTTATAAACTTCTGTGAAGCACCTGGGGGTTTAAAGTGCTCAATATGCATCTAGATAAGTTCCTTGGGGGGTCTAGTTTCCAAAATGGGGTCATTTGTGGGGGATCTCCAATGTTTAGGCATACAGGGGCTCTCCAAATGTGACATGGTGTCCGCTAATGATTGGAGCTAATTTTCCATTTAAAAAGCCAAATGGCGTGCCTTCCCTTCCGAGCCCTGCCGTGCGCCCAAACAGTGGTTTACCCCCACATATGGGGTATCAGCGTACTCAGGACAAACTGGACAAGAACATTTGGGGTCCAATTTCTCCTATTACCCTTGGCAAAATAGGAAATTCCAGGCTAAAAAATCATTTTTGAGGAAAGAAAAAATATTTTTTATTTTCATGGCTCTGCGTTATAAACTTCTGTGAAGCACCTGGGGGTTTAAAGTGCTCAATATGCATCTAGATAAGTTCCTTGGGGGGTCTAGTTTTCAAAATGGGGTCACTTGTGGGGGAGCTCCAATGTTTAGGCATACAGGGGCTCTCCAAACGCGACATGGTGTCCGCTAACAATTGGAGCTAATTTTCCATTCAAAAAGTCAAATGGCGCGCCTTCCCTTCCGAGCCCTGCCATGTGCCCAAACAGTGGTTTACCCCCACATATGAGGTATCGGCGTACTCGGGAGAAATTGCCCAACAAATTTTATGATCCATTTTATCATATTGCCCATGTGAAAATGAAAAAATTGAGGCGAAAAGAATTTTTTTGTGAAAAAAAAAGTACTGTTTCATTTTTACATATCAATTTGTGAAGCACCTGAGGGTTTAAAGTGCTCACTAGGCATCTAGATAAGTTCCTTGGGGGGTCTAGTTTCCAAAATGGGGTCACTTGTGGGGGAGCTCCAATGTTTAGGCACACAGGGGCTCTACAAACGCGACATGGTCAAGAAAAGGGGTAACCAAGGGCAGATAGTGTCTATAACCTAGCATCTGGGAAAATTGTAACAATAGTACATTACAAGAGTGATATCTGTATAAGAATATTCCCAGTAGACCTAACTCTGTCCTAATAATGGATCCAGACAGTTATCTTAAGCATATATAGAAAGGGGGGAAAGAGGAAATGAATCCAAAACGATAACTTTATGTCATGAATAAAATTGCTTTATTATCAAGTGTAAGGCAAGGGGACAGTGATGACAACAGAGTCATCCAACAGTATTAAAAACAAATAGTGCATACGAGACACCAGGACACTGCCTACTGATCCATAGTAACAAATTAGTGCACCACACTAGTGCAACAAATCAGGATAACCTGGTCAATATGGGGCAAAATAAGATGTCATATCAGATTAAGGTGCTCACCAGTCGCAATGTAATCGACCATAGTCTTAAACACACCATATAGTATCACAGTACCACCATAAGCTATATAAAGCGATAGTAAATATAAATACATCACCCCAAAGTGAGACCGATCCAGAACCAGCGCAGCGCCTCGGTGTCATGGGGCGGACACCGAGGCGCTGCGCTGGTTCTGGATCGGTCTCACTTTGGGGTGATGTATTTATATTTACTATCGCTTTATATAGCTTATGGTGGTACTGTGATACTATATGGTGTGTTTAAGACTATGGTCGATTACATTGCGACTGGTGAGCACCTTAATCTGATATGACATCTTATTTTGCCCCATATTGACCAGGTTATCCTGATTTGTTGCACTAGTGTGGTGCACTAATTTGTTACTATGGATCAGTAGGCAGTGTCCTGGTGTCTCGTATGCACTATTTGTTTTTAATACTGTTGGATGACTCTGTTGTCATCACTGTCCCCTTGCCTTACACTTGATAATAAAGCAATTTTATTCATGACATAAAGTTATCGTTTTGGATTCATTTCCTCTTTCCCCCCTTTCTATAAACGCGACATGGTGTCCGCTAACGATGGAGATAATTTTTCATTCAAAAAGTCAAATGGCGCTCCTTCCCTTCCAAGCCTTACCATGTGCCCAAACAGTGGTTTACCCCCACATGTGAGGTATTGGTGTACTCAGGAGAAATTGCCCAACAAATTTTAGGATCCATTTTGTCCTGTTGCCCATGTGAAAATGAAAAAATTGAGGCTAAAAGAATTTTTTTGTGAAAATAAAAGTACTTTTTCATTTTTACGGATCAATTTGTGAAGCACCTGGGGGTTCAAAGTGCTCACTATGCATGTAGATAAGTTCCTTGGGGCGTCTAGTTTCTAAAATGGGGTCACTTGTGGGGGAGCTCCAATTTTTAGGCACACGGGGGCTCTCCAAACGTGACATGGTGTCCGCTAAAGAGTGCAGCCAATTTTTCATTCAAAAAGTCAAATGGCGCTCCTTCCCTTCCAAGCCCTGCCGTGCGCCCAAACAGTGGTTTACCCCCACATATGAGGTATCAGCGTACTCAGGACAAATTGGACAACAACTTTCGTGGTTCAGTTTCTCCTTTTACCATTGGGTAAAAAAATTGTTGCTAAAAGATCATTTTTGTGACTAAAAAGTTAAATGTTCATTTTTTCCTTCCATGTTGCTTCTGCTGCTGTGAAGTACCTGAAGGGTTAATAAACTTCTGGAATGTGGTTTGGAGCACCTTGAGGGGTGCATTTTTTAGAATGGTGTCACTTTTGGGTATTTTCAGCCACATAGATCCCTCAAACTGACTTCAAATGTGAGGTGGTCCCTAAAAAAAATGGTTTTGTAAATTTTGTTGTAAAAATGAGAAATCGCTGGTCAAATTTTAACCCTTATAACTTCCTAGCAAAAAAAAATGTTGTTTCCAAAATTGTGCTGATGTAAAGTAAACATGTGGGAAATGTTATTTATTAACTATTTTGTGTCACATAACTCTCTGGTTTAACAGAATAAAAATTCAAAATGTGAAAATTGCGAAATTTTCGCCAAATTTCCGTTTTTATCACAAATAAACGCAGAATTTATTGACCTAAATTTACCATTAAAATGAAGCCCAATATGTCACGAAAAAACAATCTCAGAACCGCTAGGATCCGTTGAAGCGTTCCTGAGTTATTACCTCATAAAGGGACACTGGTCAGAATTGCAAAAAACGGCAAGGTCTTTAAGGTCAAAATAGGCTGGGTCATGAAGGGGTTAAAGCTCATTTGCCATTTATCAGCCCAAGCTTCTAGTTTACATAAATCATCCTGTAATATAAACTTGTCCTCCCCTGTATCGATTACCCTGCAGAGTTTAGTGTCATCTACTCTGAATGCCCCCTACAAGGTCATTAATAAATATGTTAATTTTAATACAAAATAAGAAATTTTTTTTTTTTTTTACAAAATTGCACAGAAAACCACTAAAATGTACACTAGTATAATGCCGAGCATAAAACCGCACCGAAAATCTCAGTAGTGGCCGATCATATCAGAGTTCAACACCAAAAGGTCTATCAAGAACAAATGTGATCCTATAAATCCCGGCCATACTGATGAAGTCACTATTACCAGATTAGTACTATGTCTATACAGGGGGGTCAACAATTCAGTCAGCGCTGAGCACCCAGAGAATAAGCAAAACGCCATCACTTATATATAATAATAAGGACCCGTCTCGCCCCATCTCCCAATAGAAGGAACGGTCACATTCATCTGATGTACAGGTGCTGTAATGCAGGGGGTTACGCTACTCCCAACGCGTTTCCTCTAGATAAGATTCTTCAGGGGAGTAAAAAGCAGCATGGTGGGGCCATCCCACCCCAACATCACCATCGCCCACAGATAGTGTCAGACCACAGTGCCGCAGTGTTATGCTGACTGCGCCATCCAGCTCCATTATACTTGCATAGAATTTTGTCGGCTAAATCGCATTCTTCCGGTGATCGGAACGCGGCTCCCTGTCGGTGAGACGCAAACGTCACTTCCGAGCTATTTATCACATGATGTGATCCTAGCAGAAGGTCCTGCACCGCAGGAAAAAGACCCAGACGGTTTTCTGGTTCAGATGTATGGGCATGTTATACACTTTCCGCATTTGTAACACCCTTTTGGTGGTGGCCATGTGGAAGGGATCGGTGGAACATAAACCATGCACCAATCTGTCCTTCAGGGATTGTCCGTCCTATATGTAATTTGAGGGTTTTGTGGAAGTTTCTCACGGATGTCCCCCATCCATTAATAGGATGGGCCAGTGCTTTTTTACAATCTTACCCTGTCGACTCCATTATCAAATGTCGTAATGAACCTAATAACCGCGTCATCTTCTAGTTTCGGAGTCGTCACTTCTGTCCTATTTCTCTCTTGCCTCATTATAGGTATCCCTCAGAATTTTGTCAGTAGCCTCTTTTCTTCTTAGTGCTCACCTGATGTTGTAAATAATTCATTATCTGAGCAGTTTTTACCTGCTCTAAGATTTTGCCCTTTAGAGATTCTTCGTTTGAGGGGTACGGATGGTTACTTGGCCACCAATGCATTGCATCGCTGGAAATTTCTTTTCTAAAGATGTCTGTTTCAATTCCCCATTCACTTTATTCCTTTTGGTTACATCTAGAAAAGCCAGGTGTGACATACTAGATTAATAAAAAAAAAGTCCTAGATCATTGCCTTTCAGTCTCTTCACAAAGATTGTTAACTCCTCCTCCATTGTGCCATTCCAGATGAGACCTCTATATATCGTGAGACCAAAAACCACTGATACATATTGCTTGATAGTACTGGCCATATGCCTGTCTTATGGACCAATTTCACTAGTCAAGGACTCTGCAAATAATTGTAAATCCTACAAGAACTCACGGAGTCATTGTCCAAAAAGTTATAATAAAAATATGTTTTGAGGTATAAATTAAAAAAATTACATGTATAGTAATTACCAGCTAGAACAAACAAGGCACATAGAAGGCTCGTGTGAAGGACACAAAAAGTGTTGGTTAGATCACAGGATGGGCAAGCTAGCAAGAGTCAGATACCTGCACTTCAAAAACCTTTATTGCAAACCGTATGTTCAAAAAAGTGCATAATTCTCTATCTCTGGTGCAATGGGTATAAATAGGAAACCCACCCGGACAAATAGATTACATAGTAAAGGTAGGGATAGAGTCAAGTGAATACTACTTTCCAAATACCCAAGACCTTGGGGAGAAAAGTCTTAAGATGCCCTGCTTACTCATATTTGCCTGCCAACGTGTGTCCTGGTGCATCTATATATCGTACCCATAATTCAATTTTTTTTTCTCTTAGATCTCTGTATATGCCATAATTGTTAAAGACCACGATTTCCTCCCACCAGCCCAGGAACAGGTTTGCCATAGTGGGGGGTGCATGGGCTGCCCACTACTGTACCCCTGAGCAGGATGAAAAAGTGGCAGTCGATCAAGACAATATTTCTTGTAAGAAAGAACTGCAAAAACTCAAGATCAAAGTTGTTATGCGTACGATACTGAACCCCTCTAGTTTTAAGAAAATGATCAATCGCTAGTGCTGGGCTCTACAGTCAGGCCAACTAGTTATGAACTCTGCTGTATCCCTGACGTGAGGAGGAGCCGTCACCAACGGTCTGAGGATCTCCTCTATATAAACACCTACATTGTGACTGAGACTATTGGTTCCTGTCACTATTGGTCTTCCTTTGAATGGATTGACTCTATGTATTTGACAATTTCCAAATCTGAGAGGGGGGGGACCTGCTGCTGGGGATAATGTAAAGGAGGGGGTGTGTATTAATGGAGGTCCTTAATAAAGCAAAACAAGAGCTATGTAGCAGAAACGGGGTAACTTGTCTGTTGGCAGTGTTGCGGAGTCAGCGCTGCTGTGGCCTGCGTACTGTGCCGCTGAGAAAAGGCGCTGTGTATGTGGCGTTTACTTCCTGGTTTAATGCTCCAGGACCTGCATCATGTGACCGCTTGCGTCATCACGGTCATGTGATCGTGGGTTTAATGGCGGCGCGCAGGCGCACTAGTGGAGAATGCGGTGTAATGGACATTGTAGGGGCTGGTGTTTGCCCTAAAGTCTTGGTGACTCTCCCTATGAAGGAAATAAGCAATTTGGGCCGGCGCAATATATATGCACGAAGTCAAATGGTGATCCATATTGTCTATATGTGTATTCTTAATGGGTATCAGTATGCCAGGTGTAGTTGGACCCATACATGTATGTGCTCCTGATACAAGTGCGGCTATAGTGGTAGAAACGGATTGGAGCCCTTGTTGTTAGGAAATGATCAAAGGGGAAGCCCCATAAGGTATAGAATAGTAAAAATTCAGGGATAAACAATAGAATAAAGTGTATACTCTACCATAGGTGAAACGGAGTGCCCAGAGAGAAGGAAGAGGGATCAATGATTCTATTAGGGAGGAAAAAAGTGTTAATCATATTGTATTCAGATAGTATACTTTTAAATAACCTGAAAAGGAAGATGTTAAAAACCTAAATGTGAATACCAACAAGAGCCAAATTAGTTAAAAAAAAGTGCAATGTGCAGTCCCATTAGTCCAATCACAGAAAGCTTGCCATATCATAGTCTGAGTTCTTTGGTCCTTTTGGTTTCTAGAGTAAAGATCCAATAGGTTTTATTGAGGATACTCCAATGTCTATGAATTGTGGCTTGAACCCGCCTGGAGTATGGGTGGTAGGCATTGATAAAAGGTATACGTGTGCAGGAATTCCTATTTCTAGGGGTGAACTGTGTGGCTGTTAAAGGGAGTCTGTCACCCCAAAATTCGAGAATGAGCTGCGGCCACTGGCATCAGGGGCTTATCTACAGCTTTCTGTAATGCTGTAGATAAACCCCCGATGTACCCTGATGGGTAAGAAAAACAAGTTAGATTATACTCGCCCAGGGGCGGTCCTGGTTCGGGTCCGATGGGTGTCGCGGTCCGGGTCCAGCACCTCCCATCGTTACTGCCCTTGGGTGAGTATAATATAACCTGTTTTTCTTACCTTTCAGGATACATCGGGGGCTTATCTACATCATTACAGAATGCTGTAGATAAGCCCCTGATGCCGGTGGCCGCAGCTCATACTCAAATTTTGGGGTGACAGACTCCCTTTAACAGTTTGGCAGGATAACCTCTATTAACAAAACAAAATTTATATGGGTTTTATAAGCTACAATCAAACACTGATAATCCTAAAAAATGGATTTTAGGGTCAGACAGCCTCTTTAGATTGGTGCCAAATTAAATTTTATTGTTGTCTCTGCCAGGTGGGATTGGCTGAAGCGGTGGTCGCAGCCAGGTGGGATTGCCTGAAGTTGTGCTCTCTGCCAGGTGGTATTGGCAGAGGTGGTGGTGGCTGCCAGGTGGTATTGGCAGAGGTGGTATTGGCAGAGGTGGTGGTGGCTGCCAGGTGGTATTGGCAGAGGTGGTGGTGGTGGTGGCTGCCAG
This sequence comes from Ranitomeya imitator, assembly GCF_032444005.1. Taxonomy (NCBI): domain Eukaryota; kingdom Metazoa; phylum Chordata; class Amphibia; order Anura; family Dendrobatidae; genus Ranitomeya; species Ranitomeya imitator. The sequence goes on from NC_091285.1 coordinate 690,842,600, forward strand.
GTGGTATTGGCAGAGGAGGTGGTGGTGGTGGCTGCCAGGTGGTATTGGCAGAGGAGGTGGTGGTGGTGGCTGCCAGGTGGTATTGGCAGAGGAGGTGGTGGTGGTGGCTGCCAGGTGGTATTGGCCGAGGTGATGGTGGTCTCTGCCAGGTGGTATTGGCCGAGGTGGTGGTGGTGGCGGCTGCCAGGTGGTATTGGCAGAGGTGGTGGTGGTGGTGGCTGCCAGGTGGTATTGGCAGAGGTGGTGGTGGTGGCTGCCAGGTGGTATTGGCAGAGGTGGTGGTGGTGGCTGCCAGGTGGTATTGGCAGAGGAGGTGGTGGTGGTGGCTGCCAGGTGGTATTGGCAGAGGAGGTGGTGGTGGTGGCTGCCAGGTGGTATTGGCAGAGGAGGTGGTGGTGGTGGCTGCCAGGTGGTATTGGCAGAGGAGGTGGTGGTGGTGGCTGCCAGGTGGTATTGGCAGAGGAGGTGGTGGTGGTGGCTGCCAGGTGGTATTGGCCGAGGTGGTGGTGGTGGCGGCTGCCAGGTGGTATTGGCCGAGGTGATAATGGTCTCTGCCAGGTGGTATTGGCCGAGGTGGTTGCTGTTGATGTTAAACGGAGGTTTCATAGATGATCAGGGTGGTGGTCTTCCACTTCTCATTGTCGGTGGTCTCCTCCTGGGTGGTTTCCATGGATGGACCGAACAGTCTGTCGCAGTTCCTTAAAGTTTCCTCCATCTTGTTAAGATCTTCTGTGTACTTTTCCAATCTTTCTTGCAATTTTGCTTGGATTTCTCTCATAATCGCCATCCTGCTCTTCGCCAGTCTTCTTTTTTTCTTTCTCTCTTTTTTGTCATTCTCAAGTCAGATGATTGTTCTTGAGGGCAATGTTCTCCTCTTCCATCTTCTTCTCAATGAGTCACTTGCTCTCCCAAAATTTTGAAAGAACTTTGGAAGGATGCATTCAGATGTAAGAACTCAGGAGCATAGCTCCATTCCTGACCCCTCTGTCGCTGCCGCCACGAACCTAATGGTGGTCTAGAGGTGGCAGGATCAGAGGGGTGGGGTAAAGGGAACGCTAACTGTTGAGCATCAGATGCAAGTAAGGAATGCTGCAACGATGCTCCAGTGTTTGTGGCGGTGGAAGTGGATGGGGCGGTGGAAGTGGATGGGACAGAAAGGTCAGAGGTGTGGGGCCTACCGACGTGGCCCTCGGTGGCGGAGTCAGAGATCGCTCCAGAGGGTGCCGAGGACAATGCAGGTGCCCGATGGCTGCTGAAGGTGCTGTGAAAGAAAAAACAAAAACAATTAATATATTGATAGGAAAAAGCCCTGGCTGAAACCAAACAAAGTTAGACAGGTTAACATGGTTATTTAATGGTGTGTTGAATACTTACGCTCGTTCCAGCATGGTTTGCCTGAGGAAGAACAGGGCTGGGCCGTATTTGTACCGAGACCTTTTCCTCCCTTTGGATCCACTCGGGGCCTGCATATCCTCAATAAACTCCCTCTTGTAGCGATCTCTGAGTGACCGCCACCGTTTCCTAACCCTGTCACCAGTGAAGACAAGAATGAATAAAAAAATAATTTGTTAATTACAATACATTCCATTCAGCTCAAAACATCACTGACAAGTGAATACTTACATTCTTTGCTCTGCTGCCTTGGAGGAAGGTCCTCCCACCTTGGGAACAGGTTCTGACACACTTCTTCCCAGAGCCGACGGGTGACATGGGTATCGGCATGCCTGCGGTCAGCCATGTTCCACAGCGGCTCCCGCTCGCGGACCTCCTCAATGAGGCTGTCCACACTGATCCCCTCCTTCTCATCTGTTTCGGGAGCACGCCGTGAAGACTGTGAAAATTAAACAAAAAAAATTAGTACACTGAAACAAAAAACTTCCAATAGAAGAAAAAAAAAAAACTCACCGATGGCCGACCGCGGAGGCGATGACGCCGACTCTGGGAGCGGCTGGGAGGACCTTCACGCTGTTCTGGTTCGGCAGCAGCAGCAGCCTGAAAAAAAAAAGGAAAATCTTTAATGCAGGCACATGTTTGTGTGTACAGTGATGTATGAAGATCATTTTTTGTGTTGGGTGCACTGTGATGTGTGAAGCAACTTTCACCACTACTTACACTCTGTTCCTCCGCTATCTGCATCTCTCCACCCGTCTCGTCCCCTTCTGACAGGCCCTCGGCCGCTTCAGTTTCCTGTTTAAACATAATGCATGTAGTGCTGTAACAGAAATTTAAAGTGTAAAAATACATTTTTTGCATTTTTGGTAACTTACAGATACATGCTATTGCTCTGGTGGGGAGCTGTCAGTAGAGGACATTGTGGCTGTGGTCCCTGGTCCAGTGGTACTCTTGGCTCTGTAAGTAAAAAGACACTTGTAATCTGCTATACACATTGATTTGGCAGATTTTTTAGGGTCTTTTTATACTTAATGAACAAGATGTGGGCGTGTGGGTGGTCCCTGTGGGCTTGCTCGGGTACCTGGTGGATCTGTAGGTATAAGGAATTTTTAGTTAGATCTACCACCCGAACTTGGTAATGTGAACGATAACCACCCTGCTCAAATGATGTGAGCAATGTTCATGCAGGCCAACACCCAAAACAAATACCACATGCACCGAAACATTTACACCCACCACAAATAAAATATAAAAATGTAAATGAAATGTCAACACACCATTTTAGAAAGGTATTATCCACAGATTTGATTTTTCAAAGATACCTTTAAAAATTCCCCCAACCCCAAAAATAAACCTTTAAACCTTTTCTAAATTTAAAAAAAAAAAAAACATTAACCAACTTTGTATTTGTGTGGTCATTTGTACATACACCATTTTTAAATTTACCTTTACCTGAAATGATATAGCGGAATTTTTTTTTAAAACACTTTTTTTAAATTTTTTTTTATTTTTTATTTGTTTTTTTTCCCCCGCAATTAGGAGCTCAAATGCTCTTTATTTTAAATACAAGTACATCAACAGTTAATGGTTTCAACAATAAAAAAACAATTTTAAACTTAAAAAGAACACACACAACACACGCTCACATGCAGCACAGACCACTACTATGCAACAAAACCCAACAATTTAAAACTGAAAAACAAAAAACACACAACACACGCTCACACATGGAAAACACATGCAGCAGCACAGACCACTTTAAAATGCCTCATATTTAACATTTAAAAAACCAACAATTGTAAATTAAAAAAAAAAACAAACAAAAAAACGCTCACACAATGGAACCACATGCTGCACGGACGCATGCACATGCATTCAAAGACGTGCACACACACATGCATAACAGCACACAGGTTGCACATACACAAACGCACATTCATGCAAACACACAGGCACATAGGCAGACCCAAACTGAAGACACACATAGACACGCACACATACAAAAGGCACGAATCACACCGTTTGGGATGCTGGCAGGCCTCTGGCTGGAGATGGATCTCTTCAGTGGCAGGCCTCAGGGTGGATCTGGACGCTGGCAAGACGCTGGCTGTTGCAGGACGATGACAGGCCTCAGGGTGGATCTGGACGCTGGCAAGACGATGACTGTTGCAGGACGATGACAGGCCTCTGGCTGGAGATGGATCTCTTCAGTGGTAGGCCTCAGGGTGGATCTGGACGCTGGCAGGACGATGACTGTTGCAGGACGATGACAGGCCTCTGGCTGGAGATGGATCTCTTCAGTGGCAGGCCTCAGGGTGGATCTGGACGCTGGCAGGACGCTGGCTGTTGCAGGACGATGGCAGGCCTCAGGGTGGATCTGGTCGCTGGCAAGACGCTGGCTGTTGCAGGACGATGGCAGGCCTCTGGCTGTATTTTGGTTTTTAGCTCTTGCTGAAGTCAGTACGTCATATGTACACGCACACATAGACTTGCAGACACATGCACACAGACGCACACAAAAAGGGCAATACTCACACTGGCTCTATGGTGGCCGTAGTCTCGCGGTCAGGCCGGGGTCTCGCTGTCAGGCTGGGGTCTCGCTGTCAGGCCGGGGTCTCGCTCAGGCTGGCTGGGTCTTGCAGGCAGGCTGGCTGGGTCTTGCAGGCAGGCTGGGTCTTGCAGGGCAGGCTGGAGTCTGGCTGGAGGCTTCTTCTGTGTCTTCTTGCTGGCATATGTGGGGTTGAAGGCCCAGGCCAGGTTTATATAGATTTGGGGGTCGTCTGGTGATTAGCTACAAAATCCTGAATCTGAGCATGCTCAGTGCAAAAAAACGTATTGCAGCGCTGCATTGCGTCGTACGACGTGTCTCGACGGATCGTCGCTCATAGGCTTCCATTGTAGCAAACAACGCATGCCGCAGGATGCGTCGCGACACGTTTTTTAGGCGGAGTCAAAAAAACGTTACAATCTACGTTTTTTCCAGACGACGTGTCGCCAGATGTCGACGCATCCGTCGTACGACGTACACTACGTATGGCAATCCGTCGCAATGCATCGTCAATACAAGTCTATGGGCAAAAAACGCATCCGTCAGGAGATTTTGCAGGATGCGTTCTTTGCACAAAACAACGGATTTCGACGTCTGGGGAAAAACGCTAGTGTGAAAGTAGCCTAAGTTGAGTGCCAGGTTCTTTGTATTTATTACACATGGTGTGGGAACCTACCTGTGCATCTCCGGAGTAGTGCTCACATTTATTATCCTTGGACTTGAAGGAGAACATGCGTACCATATTGGGACGTGCAGTATATCCCTTGCATGGATAGAAGCTCCATTTGGGGCCTTTTGATCCAAACGTGTTGGTTATGACCCATCAGCTGTGTACAAATGTCTTTCAGATTAGGTGACCTTCCGTATGTTATAGATAGTTGTATTGTTGTGTAATTGGCAAGTGCTGCATCATTCTTGATTATAGGCCAAAATGTATTCAGAAGATACAAAATGACCTGCTCAAAAAATACCAACATAGGAGGACATAAGGTAACCAAAGAAAATGTAGGGACAAACAAAATCCTCCAGAGTGGATTCTCATAGAAAATAATTTTATTAAAGTACATAATTTGAATTAAAAAACATAAAAAATTGGAAATGCATCTCAACCACAAAAATGATGAGAAAAAGCACAAACACTGTACATGATAATGATATGGTACAAAGTGCAACAATTCAAATTATGCAGAATAGTGAACATCAAGTAATAATCCGACACAGTTTAAAGAGATATAGAAACATTTGACAATATAAATGGAGTAAAGGTGAGAATAATATCATCAATACTAGTCATAGAAATAATATGGCCGTTCAAGAATATGGTGTGAAGATTAGGTAAAGTGCATAGCGCAGACAATTTTCAATGAAATATATAGAGATGGTAACTGAATAGAAAACAGCTGATCGCACCACCAAATGTTCACACTGTGAACGCATCAGCTAAATCGGCATGAGCTGGCCCGCTGATCTCGGGTGCTCAATCCAGAAAAAGTGCTGACTTGAATCACAAAAGTAAGAAAAAGCAGCAGCACTCACCAATCTTCGGAGCAGGTAATTCTTTATTGTATATCAATCTTCACGGCACGGGGGTGTATTTACAAAGGAGTGTGGTAGCTTAAACGACGGCCGTTTCGCACCGGTCTGGCGCTTCAACGGGTTTAGTGGGTGAGCGGACATGACGCCTGAAGTAGTATGCACATAAAGTGCTGCTCCTCTCAGCCTCACTCGGCCTGTCCACGGTACGAAATTTATAAAAACAAATACAATGAGTATGAACTATAATAATCTTCTATGCAGCAGTCGCTGCCAAAGTGCTGTCAGGCATAATAAATACACATGACCGAGCCACCTATCTCTAGCTCGTCAGAATGAATCTTCATTCAGCTGTATACGGACAATCTCTTTTCTATATGGCTTTAACGGGTTTACCTAGTGGAACACTTATACCATACCCTGCGGCATATCTTATCCGCAAGTTTTTTCAGCCTCCCCATTAATGACATTTACATAAGCAAGACAATATACACATAAATCGAAAGAAAAGAATGCCAATATAGATTAAAGTATTCCCAATCACAAAAATATTGACATATCTAACTTGTCATTGAAGCCTGCGGGGCCCATGGCTCCTGATCGCATTATCCATATCGTCTCCCGTCTTAATAGTAAGTTAGGAAGATCACCCCTTCTTTTGGATGGAGTGACTTTTTCTATACCAGCAAACGACATTAGTCCAGGATTCCCTTCATTTGCTTCCCAAATATGGCTAATGAGCCTTGGTGCTCCCTTACCTGTTGTAATGGACTTAAAATGTTCTCTAAAACGTACGTATAGATGTCTGATTGTTTTGCCTATTAAATAACGCCAGCATGGGCAGAATATAACATAGACAACGTAGTCTGTTTTACATGATATGAATTGCGTCACTTTGCGTGACTGGTCCTATATTTAAGATCTTATCAGTCATATGATGTTTACAATATGTACAATGTCCGCATCGGTAGTTCCCCCTAGGGGTATTCAGCTCAAGCCAGTTGCTAGTCCTATCTTCCATAATGCGATTCTGTACTAGTATATCTCTTAACCTGGTGCTCCGTCTATTCGAGATTAAGGGGCACCTGGCCACTACTCCAGTCAGATCCCTGTCCCTATCTAGTAGATGCCAGTTTTTTCTAATGGCTGCTCTTATATGTTGGTTCATGGGGCCATACTGAAAGCAGAATGTAAACCTTTTCTCTTTTGGAATGTGTGTACGATTTGCGTCACTCATATTTTTCTTGCTCATTTTTCTCCGTGCATCCTGCCAGATCTTATCTGGATACCCTCTATCTTTCAGTCTTTGTTCCAACTCACATAATTGTGAATCAAAGCCCTCTTGCGTATTATTAGTCCTGCTAGTTCTTAAAAGCTGACTATAAGGTAGCGAGCGTTTAGTATGGCTCGGATGGTAGCTGTCAAAATGCATGATTGCATTGGTGGACCCTGGTTTGCGGTATAGTGAGGTACATATTTCTCCTTCTTTTATACTAAGGGTACCGTCACACTATACGATTTACCAACGATCACGACCAGCGAAACGACCTGGCCGTGATCGTTGGTAAGTCGTAGTGTGGTCGCTGGGGAGCTGTCACACAGACGGCTCTCCAGCGACCAACGATGCCGAGGTCCCCAGGTAACCAGGGTAAACATCGGGTTACTAAGTGCAGGGCCGCGCTTAGGAACCCGATGTTTACCCTGGTTACCAGCGTTAAAAAAAACAAACAGTACATACTTACTTTCCGGTGTCCCTTGCCGTCTGCTTCCTGCACTGTCTGACTGCCGGCCGTAATGTGAAAGCACCAGCACAGCGGTGAGTCACCGCTGTGAGTCACCGCTGTGCTCTGCTTTCACTTTCACTTTACGGCCGGCAGTCAGACAGTGCAGGAAGCAGACGGCAAGGGACACCGGAATGTAAGTATGTACGGTTTTTTTTTTTTTACGCTGGTAACCAGGGTAAACATCGGGTTACTAAGCGCGGCCCTTCGCTTAGTAACCATATGTTTACCCTGGTTACAAGCGAACGCATCGCTAGATCGGTGTCGCACACACCGATCTAGCGATGACAGCGGGAGATCCAGCGACGAAAGAATGTTCCAAACGATCTGCTACGACGTACGATTCGCAGCAGGATCCCTGATCGCTGCTGCGTGTCAGACACAGCGATATCGTAACGATATCGCTGGAACGTCACGAATCGTACCGTCGTAGCGATCAAAATGGCACTGTGTGACGGTACCCTTACAGACACATCTAAAAAATCCAGATGTAATCCCCCAAACGTAGACGTAAATGACATGCCCATCGTGTTTGCGTTCAGATAGGTGACAAATTGGTCAAAGCTTTCTTCTGGTCCATCCCACACAAAGAACATGTCGTCGACATATCTAAGGTACATCTTAATGTGTTTCAAAAAGACATTCTTAACAGAATACAAATATGCCTCCTCGAAATGACCTATATATAGGTTAGCGAACGTGCAAGCTGCCGGAGTCCCCATGGCAGTACCGACTGTCTGTAAGTACCAGAGGTCCATAAATGTAAATGCATTGTGTGTCAAAATAAACCGGACTATTACAAATAAAACTTATGAAATTATTCTCTCTATTAGTGGTACTCAAAATCTGACGTATGGACTCAACTCCCTTTTTCTGCGGAATGCGCGTGTACAAATTAACTACGTCCACTGAAGCCAACATGAAGCCAGGTGAACTGTTGGATATATGTCAAAAATGAACTCGTGTCTTTTATATATGACTGGATACTTCTCAAAGTGGACGTAGCAACCAATCGATATATTTAGAGAGTGGTTCTGTAAGAGACCCCACCCCAGACACAATGGGTCGGCCTTGTGGGTCTACCATTGCCTTGTGAATTTTAGGGACATGGTACCAGTGCGGTTTCATGGGGAACTCCGGCAGCAATTTTTCCGCTTTATTCCGTGAAATGACGTTAGTTTCTACTGCTTTTCGCAAAAGTGATCTTAGTTCGCCCTTGTATTTGTGTGGGGTCACCCGGAAGCCTAATGTAAGTATTTTTATCTGCCAATTGTCTGTTAGCTTCCCTAATGTAAGTTTCCCTTGGGATCAATACAGGTTTACCCCCCTTATCCGCTGGTCGAACTATAGTGTCCTTCCATCCTGCTATCTCTTTCAGTGCCTTCTGTTCCATGGAAGTCAGATTTGATGGGGCTTTCTGGTATATCAGTGCTTCTATGTCTATCACTTGTGTCTCAAATAGATCAATAGCATTACCGGGAGAAGTGGGGGGCATGTATCTTGATGCTACCCCCCCTGTGAATGGTGTTATGGATGCTACATGGTATGTACGAGTACAGGGTTCCTCCTCCATAAGGCTTAGCAATAACTCTGCTTCACTGCGGGTCTCAGCTAGTGTCTGTAAGTCTGGCCCAGCCATGAAGCCCAGAGGTCCTACAGTGCATGGTTGCTCTCCCTCTAATGTATGTTGTGCCATTGGGCTATTATGGAACTGTTTATACAAATGGATCTTTCTAATGGATTTAAATAGATTGATTTTAAATTCTGTAAGGTCAAATTCAGTAGGAATACAATAATTTAAATCTTTCGCCAACAGTGAAAGGTGAGCAGTATTTAAAGTGTGAATAGTCAAATTAACCACATGCTGGCTGTGAAGTTCTTCTATCGTTTCTGTCTCCACAAGACATTTTCTTTTGCGCTCCTGCACGAATTTGCCTCCTTGGCGCGTTCTCCTCCTAAAGGGAGATCTGTCTCAGTGGTTCCTGCTGCAGTCAGTCCTTCCACAGAACTTTCTGAGGCGACTGTCCCCTCGCTAATACATAACAAAACCTGGCACTCAACTTTTTATGTCTGTGAGGTTATTTATTGTTCAGCAACAAACGTTTCGGTCCTTAACAAACTGGACCTTCACCAGTTACTGCAAATATAAACAATATACAAAAAAACGGGTACAGAATCAAAAAATCAAAAAATAATAATAATGATAATAAGATGAAAAACAAAGTATATACATAGGAAAGACATATAAATCGATGGCGAATAATTAGAAGTATAGTAACCAAACAACACATTGGAACCATCCTGCTAGTGGCACAATACTACTGAGATTCATAAGCAGATAGCAGAAGAGGTGATCACATACCGTGCTATTAAGCGTGTAATTGTGCGCAATGTGCTCCTATGAGTACGCACTCAATCTGCAATAAGAGGTTAATCATGAGGGAGGTAGATGAGGAAAGGAACAGTATTAAGTGTGATGATACCTACAGAGGTGGTTGTCAGGAAACTGACAGTGTCAGTATAAGGGCCAAAATCCTATGAGGACAGAATGTATATCAGTGTTACAAGTCAGCGCTAAACAAGCCCCATGTTAAGGGACGACGGGAGACCTAGCCTCTTACCAGATATCGAGAGTAGAGATGACGCGGTGTCCACCGCTAGTCCTAGCGCTTGTGCTGGGAAGACGCCTAGGCTGAATTCCGGTCTAAGCGGTAAATACACCGCTGACCGGAAGTGGGCGTGTCGGGCGCATACACACACGCGGCTTGCTACGTCACCGCTAATATGGCGGTGCGTTTCAAGAGACGCATTGTGCGTGTCAAGCTGTGGGGTGTGTCCTGGCAAGGGGGGAGTGTACATAACACCGTAGTGAAAGAGCACTGCTGCGGTGTAAAACGGAGAGGGAACCTGGTTAGTATAGCTGAAATGGAACAACGGGGAGAGGGTATCTCCAAGGGCCCAGATACCTATATCGATGCTCTTAAAGGAGAAACTCTATGAAACACTAGTAACCTATGTGCATGATTAGCCCATATAAAAATATAAGAATAGGACCGGGGCGGACCTATGGTAGAAAAGACCCATGCAGATAAGGAAGTGACAGAGACGTAGGAATACAGAGACATGAAAGCAAAGGCAAGGTTAGGTACACTCATGTAGGAGGTTAGTGCAGCTCCATAAATGGAAAACCGTGCCTGGAAGCGCTGTTACATAAGATTAAAGTAGTGCCAGTGAATAATGGGTGAGTCGTCAGGCTATGGTGAGTGCCACGTAGCAGGGTTCTCGATCCCAGAGTCAGTACAGGCGGTTCTAGAATAAACAAAGGGAACAATTAGCATGATAATGGAACCAGTCAAAACTAACAAAAATGACTAATAAATTAGTTTAGATAAATGCCAGCAGATCATAGTCTCTATTCAGCCCTTTCGGTGTGAGGGTATCCAATGTATGTATCCAGAATGCCTCACGTTTTTTCAAGAGTGCAATGCGGTCCCCCCCCTCGTCGCTGTGGTGGAATAGAATCAATGACTTGATGTTTTAATTGGGAGATAGTATGGCCCTGTGATGAGAAATGATGAGGAACTGGTAATAGCAAATTGTTGCAACGTATGGTCGATTTGTGTTTGGATATCCTATCACGTACTGGTTGGGTTGTTTCTCCAATGTACAATAAACCACATGGGCATTTGATGAGATACACTACAAACGAGGACTGACGTGTAGTAGTTCTTAATCTCAAAGCTTTTCCCTGTGCGTGGATGCTGAAAGGTGTGGCCTTTTTGAACATTCCCACACTGTGCACAGTGTAGGCACGGGAAAGTACCCATCTTGGGATGTGATAGAAATCTAGGCTTCGTTTTTTGTGTGGATCCAAAATCCGCTCTCACTAGTGTGTCCCTAATGTTATGGGGTCTCTTGTAGCACGGCAAAAAGGGTAATTTGAATTCTGGTACGGTAGGATATGCTGCTGCCAGTAAGGACCAGTGTTTCCGAATCTGTTTATGGAGAATGGAGGTGACAGGGTGGTAGGTGTGTACGAAAGGGACTCTCTTCCCCTGATCTTTTGTCCGTATCCGAGGGGGTGGGTTTTTTTGTTCCTCAAGTATGTGTTTCGGATAACCATGCTGGTAGAATCTAGTGGTCATGTCCTGTAGACGTTCGCATATGTCATAGTCAGAGACAATGCGGCGTACACGTTGGAATTGTGATCTTGGAATACAACGTTTGACTGATGGAGGGTGGAAACTATCAAAATGAAGAACGCTGTTACGGTCGGTGGGTTTCGTGTGTAAATCGGTGGTCAAATGGCCTTCATGATCTTTGAGGACAGTCGTGTCCAAAAAGCTTACGGATTTAGAATCATGGGTGATGGTGAACCTTATGCCTGGCCAAGCTTCATTTAAGAATGTAAAGAAAGTTTCCAGGGATTCCAACGTGCCCCCCCATAGGCAGAAAATGTCGTCTATATAACGCATCCAATATAGCACGTTAGAAGTAAAAAGCTGATGTCGATAGATGACGGACTCCTCGAAGTGTGCCATATACGCATTAGCGTATGGGGGCGCTACGTTGGAACCCATGGCAGTACCACGTACCTGGAGAAAGAACTGATCCTGAAAGAGAAAGTGATTATTGAATAATATCAGGGTAAGGAGATCCACACACAAGTTTATCTGCTCCGAGTCTAAGCCAGCCGACGTCAATAGATGATGAACTGAGTTAATACCCTCTACGTGAGGAATTGAAGTGTATAGGTCTTTCACGTCTAAAGTAACCAGGATCGTCTGTGGGGGTATGGTACCTATACTACGTATCTTATTAAGAAAAGCACCGGTATCCAAGAGAAAAGATGGGGTGTTACGAATCAAGGGCGTAAGGATTTTCTCCAGGAAAATTGATAAAGGGGACAAAACCGATTCAGTCGATGCCACTATCGGCCTACCCGGAGGATTTTGCATATTCTTATGAACTTTTGGTAGGACGTAGAAGACTGGTATGACCGGATTCCTTTTGGTCAAAAATTCCACTGTTTTGGGATCAAGGAACCCTTGGGTGGAGTATTTTTGCAAAATGACTCCTATCTTGGTTTGGATGTCACTAGTTGGGTCTCTACTAAGTTTGGTGTAAACTGACTCGTCCTGTAATTGTCGTCTGACCTCCGATAGGTACAAAGATTTGTCCATGACCACAAGGGCGCCCCCTTTATCCGCTGGTTTGATGATTAGATTGTCATCTTCTCTAAGGGACCTAAGAGCCTGTCTTTCAATAGGGGATAGGTTGGGGGGGAAAAACAATCTCCCTTTCTCTATATCATCACGCATGTCAACAAAAGATTTCTGTACAAAACCAATAAAGGTTTCTACGGCATGTGAACCTTGCGGTGGGCGAAAGTGGCTCTTACTCCTAAGTCCTAATTGTGTGACAGACAACGGGTTGTCAGGAGTACCTATAACAGGAGGAGTAATAGGTGTGGTGGAGAAGTAAGCTTTGAGTCTTAGTAGGCGGAAAAAACGCTGTAGATCCATTTCTAACTGAAAAGTCTGACATCTATATGAGGGACAGAAAGAGAGCCCCTTTTGCAGGACACTAAGTTCTGCAATGCCCAAGGACCTGGAAGAAATATTGATTACCAATGATTCCCTACCATGGAGCGGGTGACCCGCATTCTGTCCGTGTCGTCGTTTCTGCTGTTGCCCCCGCCTCGTTTTCTTTGAGGAAATCGGCGCCTTTGTCCTAAAAAAGGAGCCTGACTGGTCGAGGGAGTGTCTCGTTCCATATCGGATCCGGAGGTGGAAAAGTCTGTTGATGATCTTGGAATGCGTGGTGGTGGACGTCTTGTAGATGAGCTGTTGTGCCATTGATACACTTGATTTTGCTCGTAATCGATGGTGTCCCTGGTGAATTTACTCCGTTTCTGATTTTCGGTGTCTCTTTTGTGCTGATCCACCCGTGCCTGAATTTGTGCTTTAAGCGCGTTGAGTTCTTCAGATGTTCCCGCTGAAGTCAGTTGTGTTTCAATATTGCGGATTTCAGCTGCGTTTGCTTCAATTTTCTTGTGGAGAAACTCCACCGTGAGGGTCATCAGGTCAAAAGAACATTTGTTTAGAATTTGTGTATATTTAGCACAGTAATCAGAGTTATCGTGAAAAAGTGTAGGCCGTAAGGCTACCCTCAGACCCCTAGGAATGCGCTTAACTCTAAGGTACTCGGACAGGGTGGCGCAGTGGAGCTCGACGCTCACCTGGTGTCGAAGTGCTTTTTCTAGGTCACGACCACGTGTTTCGTGCGGTGGACATTTAAGAAAGTCACATGGAAGGGTAGACTGTGCCAAAATACTGGAGGATTCCTCAGTGTTGTATGAGAATATATCTGATGATGTAGCCATCTATGGCGTGCCACCAAATAAAGGTAGATATAATTTAAATATAAGACTTGGTGCACAGCCAAAGGACAAGAGGTGCTCAGGTAGGTTCCAACACCATACCATACATAACAAAACCTGGCACTCAACTTTTTATGTCTGTGAGGTTATTTATTGTTCAGCAACAAACGTTTCGGTCCTTAACAAACTGGACCTTCATCAGTTACTGCAAATATAAACAATATACAAAAAAACAAAAAAACGGGTACAGAATCAAAAAAGGTGGTGGCTGCCAGGTGGTATTGGCAGAGGAGGTGGTGGTGGTGGCTGCCAGGTGGTATTGGCCGAGGTGGTGATGGTGGCGGCTGCCAGGTGGTATTGGCCGAGGTGGTGGTGGTGGCGGCTGCCAGGTGGTATTGGCCGAGGTGATGGTGGTCTCTGCCAAGTGGTATTGGCCGAGGTGGTTGCTGTTGATGTTAAACGGAGGTTTCATAGATGATCAGGGTGGTGGTCTTCCCCTTCTCATTGTCGGTGGTCTCCTCCTGGGTGGTTTCCATGGATGGACCGAACAGTCTGTCGCAGTTCCTTAAAGTTTCCTCCATCTTGTTAAGATCTTCTGTGTACTTTTCCAATCTTTCTTGCAGATGTAAGAACTCAGGAGCGTAGCTCCTTTCCTGACCCCTCTGTTGCTGCCGCCACGAACCTAATGGTGGTCTAGAGGTGGCAGGATCAGAGGGGTGGGGTAAAGGGAACGCTAACTGTTGAGCATCAGATGCAAGTAAGGAATGCTGCAACGATGCTCCAGTGTTTGTGGCGGTGGAAGTGGATGGGGCGGTGGAAGTGGATGGGACAGAAAGGTCAGAGGTGTCAGAGATCGCTCCAGAGGGTGCCGAGGACAATGCAGGTGCCCGATGGCTGCTGAAGGTGCTGTGAAAGAAAAAACAAAAACAATTAATATATTGATAGGAAAAAGCCCTGGCTGAAACCAAACAAAGTTAGACAGGTTAACATGGTTATTTAATGGTGTGTTGAATACTTACGCTCGTTCCAGCATGGTTTGCCTGAGGAAGAACAGGGCAGGGCCGTATTTGTACCGAGACCTTTTCCTCCCTTTGGATCCACTCGGGGCCTGCATATCCTCAATAAACTCCCTCTTGTAGCGATCTCTGAGTGACCGCCACCGCTTCCTAACCCTGTCACCAGTGAAGACAAGAATGAATAAAAAAATAATTTGTTTATTACAATACATTCCATTCAGCTCAAAACATCACTGACAAGTGAATACTTACATTCTTTGCTCTGCTGCCTTGGAGGAAGGTCCTGCCACCTTGGGAACAGGTTCTGACACACTTCTTCCCAGAGCCGACGGGTGACATGGGTATCGGCATGCCTGCGGTCAGCCATGTTCCACAGCGGCTCCCGCTCGCGGACCTCCTCAATGAGGCTGTCCACACTGATCCCCTCCTCCTCATCTGTTTCGGGAGCACGCCGTGAAGACTGTGAAAATTAAACAAAAAAAATTAGTACACTGAAACAAAAAACTTCCAATAGAAGAAAAAAAAAAAAACTCACCGATGGCCGACCGCGGAGGCGATGACGCCGACTCTGGGAGCGGCTGGGAGGACCTTCACGCTGTTCTGGTTCGGCAGCAGCAGCAGCAGCCTGAAAAAAAAAAAGGAAAATAATCTTTAATGCAGGCACATGTTTGTGTGTACAGTGATGTATGAAGATCATTTTTTGTGTTGGGTGCACTGTGATGTGTGAAGCAACTTTCACCACTACTTACACTCTGTTCCTCCGCTATCTGCATCTCTCCACCCGTCTCGTCCCCTTCTGACAGGCCCTCGGCCGCTTCAGTTTCCTGTTTAAACATAATGCATGTAGTGCTGTAACAGAAATTTAAAGTGTAAAAATACATTTTTTGCATTTTTGGTAACTTACAGATACATGCTGTTGCTCTGGTGGGGAGCTGTCAGTAGAGGACATTGTGGCTGTGGTCCCTGGTCCAGTGGTACTCTTGGCTCTGTAAGTAAAAAGACAATTGTAATCTGCTATACACATTGATTTGGCAGATTTTTTAGGGTCTTTTTATACTTAATGAACAAGATGTGGGCGTGTGGGTGGTCCCTGTGGGCTGGCTAGGGTACCTGGTGGATCTGTAGGTATAAGAAATTTTTAGTTAGATCTACCACCCGAACTAGGTAATGTGAACGATAACCACCCTGCTCAAATGATGTGAGCAATGTTCATGCAGGCCAACACCCAAAACAAATACCACATGCACCGAAACATTTACACCCACCACAAATAAAATATAAAAATGTAATTGAAATGTCAACCCACCATTTTAGAAAGGTATTATCCACAGATTTGATTTTTCAAAGATACCTTTAAAAATTCCCCCAACAATAAACCTTTAAACCTTTTCTAAATTAAAAAAAAAAAAAACATTAACCAACTGTTAGGACTGGCGGAACGCACCAAGAGAGATGTAATGGATGCGTTCGCAGTCCGGGGTCCACCGTGCAGGTGAAACCTGCTGCTAGAACATGACAGACGATATGGCGGTACTCTTAAGAATACACGCGTGGGTTAAACCTCACCCCGCGTGAAGAAAGCGATCCTGTTGCGTCACAGGATCGCGGTACCACACATAGAGCGCGAGCAAGTGGTCAGCGGACTAGACCCCAACAGGGATAGTAGTCTGATTAGACCCTTGCTGGCACTACACCGCAACTGGGTGTGAAAGTATATGAAAATAGAGGCACCGAAGTGCGAACTGTGCCGTGCTGGCAGGCACCACTAAGTACCCAGACGTGGGTCAGGAAGCGCACACAGGCGCGTGGCACCGCACTGGCGGTCACAGCAGAGGACGCTGACACGTGTGTGACACGTTGAGTGTTGAGTCGGGCGCTAGATAGCAGCCATACACCATACGCGAACAAACATACAGTAGGGTAGGGGTATTTAATGAACGACTTTCACTCACAACAAACACACGTATAAAGTTGTACACTAGCGCATGGCCGTGCGGTCATGCGCAGTTTATATAGCTGCAGGACAGGAAGCGGCCACAGAAACTTTGCCCTTCCAAGACCTGCCAAGAAGACCAATAGAATGCGCTGCAGAGTCTGAGCACATGACCCTCGATCTCCAACGGGAGATCTTGCCCTGGGCATGCTCAGTGTGCGCAGACAAGGACTTAGTCCCAGAGGAGTCCACTCGCTGCTGACCAGTTTTGGCTTTAAAGGCAGAAGCTGGAGAAGCAGCAGTAACTCTTCTCACAGAGTCAGACTGAGCGAGACGCTGGGATCGACGTCCCTGCTGAGCAGGCTCCACTGCGGCTGGAGGAGAATGGGAGACCGCAGCGGAGACGGATCGAGATTCCCCCTGTGCAGCAGAGGAAACTCGACTCCTAACATTACCCCCCCTCCTAGGGCCCCCCCCTCCTTGGGCCTCGCTACGTTCGAAGGCAGCAATGAGCTGTGGGGCCCGAATGTTTTCAGCAGGCTCCCATGACCTGTTCTCTGGACCATACCCCTTCCAATCCACCAAATAGAACTTTTTGCCGCGTACCACCTTACACCCCAAAATAGCGTTCACCTCGTAATCGTCCGTAGACGAACCCGATGTCCCGGCAGATGACTCGGAAAACCGGGACATGTATACGGGTTTCAAGAGGGACACATGAAAGGTGTCGGTGATACCCAAGCGTGGAGGAAGAGCCAGGCGGTAGACCACAGGATTAACCTGTTCGAGAACCTTGAAGGGACCCAAGTAGCGAGGAGCAAACTTAGTGGACTCAACTCGCAGCCTGATGTTACGGGCGGAGAGCCACACCAAGTCGCCAGGGGCAAAAGTCGGAGCAGGGCGCCGATGAACATCAGCGGAGGACCTCATTCTGTCCTTGGAGGCCCGAATGGCATCCTGCGTGCGATCCCAAATGTCCCGTGCCTCCACAGCCCAGTCTGCCACCCTGGGATCAGCGGAAGACACAGGCAAGGGCACTGGAACACGCGGATGCTGGCCGTAATTTAAGAGGAATGGAGTCTGACCGGTGGAATCGGCTACGGCATTGTTAAGTGCAAACTCTGCCCACGGTAGCAAGGATGCCCAGTCATCCTGTCTGGCAGAAACAAAATGTCGCAGATATGTGACCAAGGTCTGGTTGGCCCTTTCTACCAACCCATTCGTCTCGGGATGATATGCCGAAGAGAGATTTAACTCAATACTGAGTAGACGACATAGCTCCCTCCAGAATCGAGACGCAAACTGGGGACCTCGGTCACTGACAATTTTGTCTGGCATACCGTGTAAGCGAAAGATATGCTTGATAAACAAGACTGCCAACGCCCGTGCAGATGGTAGCCGTGGAAGAGGCACCAAATGCACCATTTTGGAGAAATGGTCGGTGATCACCCAGATAATGGTGCAATTACGAGACTTGGGTAAGCCCACCACAAAGTCCATCCCGACCATCTCCCAGGGCCTGTCAGCCACGGGCAGAGGATAAAGCAAACCAGCTGGCCGTTGCCGAGGAGTCTTGTTCCTGGCGCAAGAGACACACGCCCGAACGTATTCCGCGACATCACGAGCCATATGCGGCCACCAATATGTCCTCGCCAGTAACTCAGATGTCCTTTTAGCACCAAAATGTCCACCCACCCTGGACGAGTGCGCCCAAGAGAGAACCTCCGGCCGCAAACTAGATGGAACAAAAGTCTTGCCCGGGGGCACAGACTCCAGCGAAACCGGAGCCACGGTTCTCAAACTCTCGGTGGGGACAATAAGCCGAGGCTCCTCCTCCTCCTCCGCAGATGACACAACGGAGCGAGAGAGAGCATCGGCCCGAATGTTCTTCTCCCCAGAAAGGAAATGGAGGGTGAAATGAAACCGGGAGAAGAACAAGGACCATCTGGCCTGGCGAGAATTCAACCGCTGAGCTGTTTGCAGATACACCAAATTTTTGTGATCTGTGAAGACTTGGAAGGGAAAACGTGCTCCCTCCAAGAGATGTCTCCACTCCGAGAAAGCCAACTTCATGGCTAGCAACTCCCTGTCCCCGATGGAATAATTCCTCTCTGCTGGTGCGAAGGTCTTGGAGAAAAAAAAGCAAGGATGCTTCCGACCCTGAGCATCCTTTTGGAAGAGGACTGCTCCAGCACCAACAGAAGAGGCATCCACCTCTATGATAAATGGCTTATCAACATCGGGGCGACGAAGTATGGGAGCGCTGGCGAAGTGTGACTTTATAGAGATAAAGGCCTTGGAGACCTCCTCAGACCACAATTTAGGATTTGCCCCCTTCTTGGTGAGGGCAACCAAGGGGGCTACCAAAGTTGAGAAATGCGGGATGAACTGGCGATAGTAATTGATGAACCCCATAAAGCGCTGCACCGCTTTAAGAGAATGAGGTTCCTGCCAGTCCATCACAGCCTGTAGTTTGGCAGGATCCATAGCCAATCCCTGGGCTGAGATGATGTAGCCCAGGAAAGGTAAGGACTCCTGCTCAAACATGCACTTCTCCAACTTGGCATAGAGGGAGTTTGCCCGTAAGAGGTCGAAGACTTTGCAAACATCTCTCCGGTGGGAGTCAATATCTGGAGAGTAGATGAGAATATCATCCAGATAGACTACGACCGAGGTGGAAAGCATATCCCGGAAGATATCGTTCACAAAGTCTTGGAAAACGGCTGGGGCATTACAGAGCCCAAAGGGCATCACCAGACAATTCATAGTGCCCATCCCTGGTGTTAAAAGCCGTCTTCCATTCGTCCCCCTCACGGATGCGAATCAGGTTGTAAGCACCACGCAGATCTAATTTAGTAAATACCCTTGCTCCCCGAAGCCTATCGAACAGTTCAGATATCAAAGGCAAAGGGTATTTATTCTTAACGGTGATGGCGTTAAGACCCCTGTAGTTTATGCATGGACGCAATTCCCCACTCTTCTTCTGCACGAAGAAGAATCCTGCCCCAGCAGGTGACACTGACTTCCTGATGAACCCTCTTGCCAGATTTTCCTGGATGTATTGTGACATTGCCTCCGTCTCCGGGAGAGACAACGGATAGACTCGACCCCGGGGAGGCTCAGCACCAGGCAAGAGATCAATAGGACAGTCATAGGGGCGATGGGGCGGAAGGGTCTCCGCCGCCTTTTTGGAGAATACGTCTGCATATGACCAATACTGCTTGGGGAGAGAGGATAGATCTGCGGATACCTCAGTAGTAGCAACCTGAACGCACTCCCTCTGACACCTACCCCCACAAGATTCACCCCAACCCAGAATTCTGCCTGAGGACCACTCGATATGAGGAGAGTGGTACCGTAGCCAAGGTATTCCCAACAGGATCTCATCAATTCCTTCCGGAATGACGAGCAGAGAAATTATCTCCTGATGAGACGGCGACATGGACAGAGTAAAAGGGATGGTCTGGTGTGTAATCTGTGAGGGCAATGTCGACCCATTCACCACTCGCACCGTTACTGGTTGAGCAAGCATAACCAAGGGTATTGCGTGACGTTGGGCGAAGGCAGAAGACATAAAATTGCCCTCCGCCCCAGAATCCACGCAGAGCTCTACCGAGTGGGAAAATGAGCCAATAGTAATTGTCCCCTTAAAGGACAACTTAGAGGCAAACGTTGCCGTGTCTAGTGTACCTCCACCTACTACCACTAGACGCTGACGTTTCCTCGACCGCTGAGGACATCTGGTGGCTAGATGTCCTGACTGCTGGCAAACATGACAGACCTTGAGTGCACAAGCAGACCGGGACTTAGATCCTGCTTGTGACACCTCCCTGGCCTTATGTGACTCAGGAACCAGGACTGGAAATTCAAGAGGTTTGGCAAAAGTAGGAGCCAGCCGAAACCTCTGCCAACACTGGGCTCGCTCTAACCTCCGCTCGTTAAAACGGAGGTCAATTCGAGTGGAGACAGTTATTAACTCCTCCAGTGTGGCAGGAATCTCCCTAGTGGCCAGAGCGTCCTTTACGTGATCAGCCAAGCCCCTCCAAAAAATGGGGATAAGAGCTTTATCCGACCAATCCAGCTCAGACGCTAAGGTGCGGAATTGGACGGCAAAATGACTGACCAAGGACTCACCCTGAGTTAATGCCAGCAATTGGAGCGCAGTATCATGGGTGACTTGAGGTCCTAAAAAGACCTGTTTCAGAGCGCTCAGAAAGAGCGGAGCACTCTGCACCACACGATCGCCACGCTCCCACAGCGGCGTAGCCCATTCCAACGCCCTGTCCGACAATAGAGACAAAATAAATCCCACCTTAGCCCGCTCTGTGGGAAAACGTGTAGCCAGGAGCTCGAGGTGAATAGAGCACTGACTCACAAATCCCCTACAAAACTTGCTATCACCAGAAAATTTTTCTGGCAGCGGGAGGTGAGATAATGTCGGAACAGGGGTGGCAATGGACATAGTAGCTGCAGCCACGCTGGCAGCCTGTACAGCTACTGCAGCAACATCCACAGCTGAGGTCGCGCTCTCGAGAGCCGCCAACCTACCCTCCAGCTGCTGGATATGCCGCAGAGATTGCTGTATGTCTGTCATGACCAGCCAGACCCTGGCGCTAGTGTAATGTTAGTACTGGCGGAACGCACCAAGAGAGATGTAATGGATGCGTTCGCAGTCCGGGGTCCACCGTGCAGGTGAAACCTGCTGCTAGAACATGACAGACGATATGGCGGTACTCTTAAGAATACACGCGTGGGTTAAACCTCACCCCGCGTGAAGAAAGCGATCCTGTTGCGTCACAGGATCGCGGTACCGCACATAGAGCGCGAGCAAGTGGTCAGCGGACTAGACCCCAACAGGGATAGTAGTCTGATTAGACCCTTGCTGGCACTACACCGCAACTGGGTGTGAAAGTATATGAAAATAGAGGCACCGAAGTGCGAACTGTGCCGTGCTGGCAGGCACCACTAAGTACCCAGACGTGGGTCAGGAAGCGCACACAGGCGCGTGGCACCGCACTGGCGGTCACAGCAGAGGACGCTGACACGTGTGTGACACGTTGAGTGTTGAGTCGGGCGCTAGATAGCAGCCATACACCATACGCGAACAAACATACAGTAGGGTAGGGGTATTTAATGAATGACTTTCACTCACAACAAACACACGTATAAAGTTGTACACTAGCGCATGGCCGTGCGGTCATGCGCAGTTTATATAGCTGCAGGACAGGAAGCGGCCACAGAAACTTTGCCCTTCCAAGACCTGCCAAGAGGACCAATAGAATGCGCTGCAGAGTCTGAGCACATGACCCTCGATCTCCAACGGGAGATCTTGCCCTGGGCATGCTCAGTGTGCGCAGACAAGGACTTAGTCCCAGAGGAGTCCACTCGCTGCTGACCAGTATTGGCTTTAAAGGCAGAAGCTGGAGAAGCAGCAGTAACTCTTCTCACAGAGTCAGACTGAGCGAGACGCTGGGATCGACGTCCCTGCTGAGCAGGCTCCACTGCGGCTGGAGGAGAATGGGAGACAGCAGCGGAGACGGATCGAGATTCCCCCTGTGCAGCAGAGGAAACTCGACTCCTAACACCAACTTTGTATTTGTGTGGTCATTTGTACATACACCATTTTTAAATTTACCTTTACCTGAAATGATACAGCGGAAATTTTTTTTAAAACACTGTTTTTAAATTTTTTTATTTTTTATTTGTTTTTTTTCCCCCGCAATTAGGAGCTCAAATGCTCTTTATTTTAAATACAAGTACATCAACAGTTAATGGTTTCAACAATAAAAAAACAATTTTAAACTTAAAAAGAACACACACAACACACGCTCACATGCAGCACAGACCACTACTATGCAACAAAACCCAACAATTTAAAACTTAAAAAAAAAAAAAACACAACTCACGCTCACACATGGAAAACACATGCAGCAGCACAGACCACTTTAAAATGCCTCATATTTCACATTTAAAAAACCAACAATTGTAAATAAAAAAAAAAAAAAAACGCTCACACAATGGAACCACATGCTGCACGGACGCATGCACATGCATTCAAAGACGTGCACACACACATGCATAACAGCACACAGGTTGCACATACACAAACGCACATTCATGCAAACACACAGGCACATAGGCAGACCCAAACTGAAGACACACATAGACACGCACACATACAAAAGGCACGAATCACACTGTTTGGGATGCTGGCAGGCCTCTGGCTGGAGATGGATCTCTTCAGTGGCAGGCCTCAGGGTGGATCTGGACGCTGGCAGGACGCTGGCTGTTGCAGGACGATGGCAGGCCTCTGGCTGGAGATGGATCTCTTCAGTGGCAGGCCTCAGGGTGGATCTGGACGCTGGCAGGACGCTGGCTGTTGCAGGACGATGACAGGCCTCTGGCTGGAGATGGATCTCTTCAGTGGCAGGCCTCAGGGTGGATCTGGACGCTGGCAAGACGCTGGCTGTTGCAGGACGATGGCAGGCCTCAGGGTGGATCTGGACGCTGGCAAGACGCTTGCTGTTGCAGGACGATGGCAGGCCTCTGGCTGTATTTTGGTTTTAAGCTCTTGCTGAAGTCAGTACGTCATATGTACACGCACACATAGACTTGCAGACACATGCACACAGACGCACACAAAAAGCGCAATACTCATACTGGCTCTATGGTGGCCGTAGTCTCGCGGTCAGGCCGGGGTCTCGCTGTCAGGCTGGGGTCTCGCTGTCAGGCCGGGGTCTCGCTCAGGCTGGCTGGGTCTTGCAGGCAGGCTGGCTGGGTCTTGCAGGCAGGCTGGGTCTTGCTGGGCAGGCTGGAGTCTGGCTGGAGGCTTCTTCTGTGTCTTCTTGCTGGCATATGTGGGGTTGAAGGCCCAGGCCAGGTTTATATAGATTTGGGGGTCGTCTGGTGATTAGCTACAAAATCCTGAATCTGAGCATGCTCAGTGCAAAAAACGTATTGCAGCGCTGCATTGCGTCGTACGACGTGTCTCGACGGATCGTCGCTCATAGGCTTCCATTGTAGCAAACAACGCATGCCGCAGGATGCGTCGCGACACGTTTTTTAGGCGCAGTCAAAAAACGTTACAATCTACGTTTTTTCCAGACGACGTGTCGCCAAATGTCGACGCATACGTCGTACGACGTACACTGCGTATGGCAATGCGTTGCCAATACAAGTCTATGGGCAAAAAACGCATCCGTCAGGAGATTTTGCAGGATGCGTTTTTTGCACAAAACAACGGATTTCGACGTCTGGGGAAAAACGCTAGTGTGAAAGTAGCCTAAGTTGAGTGCCAGGTTCTTTGTATTTATTACACATGGTGTGGGAACCTACCTGTGCACCTCCGGAGTAGTGCTCACATTTATTATCCTTGGACTTGAAGGAGAACATGCGTACCATATTGGGACGTGCAGTATATCCCTTGCGTGGATAGAAGCTCCATTTGGGGCCTTTTGATCCAGAGGTGTTGGTTATGACCCATCAGCTGTGTACAAATGTCTTTCAGATTAGGTGACCTTCCGTATGTTATAGATAGTTGTATTGTTGTGTAATTGGCAAGTGCTGCATCATTCTTGATTATAGGCCAAAATGTATTCAGAAGATACAAAATGACCTGCTCAAAAAATACCAACATAGGAGGACATAAGGTAACCAAAGAAAATGTAGGGACAAACAAAATCCTCCAGAGTGGATTCTCATAGAAAATAATTTTATTAAAGTACATAATTTGAATTAAAAAACATAAAAAATTGGAAATGCATCTCAACCACAAAAATGATGAGAAAAAGCACAAACACTGTACATGATAATGATATGGTACAAAGTGCAACAATTCAAATTATGCAGAATAGTGAACATCAAGTAATAATCCGACACAGTTTAAAGAGATATAGAAACATTTGACAATATAAATGGAGTAAAGGTGAGAATAATATCATCAATACTAGTCATAGAAATAATATGGCCGTTCAAGAATATGGTGTGAAGATTAGGTAAAGTGCATAGCGCAGACAATTTTCGGTTTCAAAATATTTTAGTAAATTTTGATCTTTAACCCCTTCCCGACCTTTGACGCCACGTAGGCGTCATGAAAGTCGGTGCCAATCCGACCCATGACGCCTATGCGGCGTCATGGAAAGATCGCGTCCCTGCAGATCGGGTGAAAGGGTTAACTCCCATTTCACCCGATCTGCAGGGACAGGGGGAGTGGTAGTTTAGCCCAGGGGGGGTGGCTTCACCCCCTCGTGGCTACGATCGCTCTGATTGGCTGTTGAAAGTGAAACTGCCAATCAGAGCGATTTGTAATATTTCACCCATTATAACGGGTGAAATATTACAATCCAGCCATGGCCGATGCTGAAATATCATCGGCCATGGCTGGAAATACTAGTGTGCCCCCACCCCACCCCTCCGATCGCCCCCCCACCCCCCCGATCTGGCCGGTACACTGCTCCGGCTCCCCTCCGCCCTGTGCTCCGCTCCCCCCCGTGCTCGTGTCCGCTCCCCCCGTGCTCCAATCACCCCCCCGTGCTCCAATCACCCCCCCTGCACTCCGATCCACCCCCCCCCGTGCTCCGTTCCACCCCCCCGTGCTCCGTTCCAGCCCCCCCGTGCTCCGTTCCACGCCCCCCGCGCTCCGTTCCACCCCTCCCGCGCTCCGATTCCCCCCCCCGTGCTCCGATCCCCCCCCCCCGTGCTCCGATCCCCCCCCCCGTGGTCCCCCCCCACCCTATCATACTTACCGATCCAGCCGTGGTCCCGTCCGTCTTCTCCCGGGCGCCGCCATCTTCCAAAATGGCGGGCGCATGTGCAGTGCGCCCGCCGAATCTGCCAGCCGGCAGATTCGTTCCAAAGTGCATTTTGATCACTGAGATATAATCTATCTCAGTGATCAAAATAAAAAAAATAATAAATGACCCCCCCCCCTTTGTCACCCCCATAGGTAGGGACAATAAAAAAATAAAGAAATTTTTTTTTTTCCACTAATGTTAGAATAGGGTTAGGGTTAGGGGTAGGGTTAGGGTTAGGGGTAGGGTTAGGGTTAGGGGTAGGGGTAGGGTTAGGGTTAGGGCTAGGGTTAGGGGTAGGGTTAGGGGTAGGGTTAGGGTTAGGAATGTGCACACGTATTCTGGTCCTCTGCGGATTTTTCCGCTGCGGATTTGATAAATCCGCAGTGCTAAACCGCTGCGGATTTATGGCGGATTTACCGCGTTTTTTTCTGCGCATTTCACTGCGGTTTTACAATTGCGATTTTCTATTGGAGCAGTTGTAAAACCGCTGCGGAATCCGCACAAAGAAGTGACATGCTGCGGAATGTAAACCGCTGCGTTTCCGTGCAGTTTTTCCGCAGCATGTGTACAGCGATTTTTGTTTCCCATAGGTTTACATTGAACTGTACACTCATGGGAAACTGCTGCGGATCCGCAGCGTTTTCCGCAGCGTGTGCACATACCTTTAGAATTAGGCTATGTGCACACGGTGCGGATTTGGCTGCGGATTCGCAGCAGTGTTCCATCAGGTTTACAGTACCATGTAAACATATGAAAAACCAAATCCGCTGTGCCCGTGATGCGGAAAATACCGCGCGGGAACGCTGCGTTGTATTTTCCGCAGCATGTGAATTCTTTGTGCGGATTCCGCAGCGTTTTACACCTGTTCCTCAATAGGAATCCGCAGGTGAAATCCGCACAAAAAACACTGGAAATCCGCGGAAAATCCGCAGGTAAAACACAGTGCCTTTTACCCGCAGATTTTTCAAAAATGGTGCGGAAATATCTCACACGAATCCGCAACGTGGGCACATAGCCTTAGGGTTAGGGTTGGAATTAGGGTTGTGGTTAGGGGTGTGTTGGGGTTAGGGTTGTGATTAGGATTATGGCTACAGTTGGGATTAGGGTTAGGGGTGTGTTGGGGTTAGTGTTGGAGTTAGAATTGAGGGGTTACCACTGTTTAGGCACATCAGGGGTCTCCAAACGCAACATGGCGCCACCATTGATTCCAGCCAATCTCGTATTCAAAAAGTCAAATGGTGCTCCCTCACTTCCGAGCCCTGACGTGTGCCCAAACAGTGGTTTACCCCCACATATGGGGTACCAGCATACTCAGGACAAACTGCGCAACAATTACTGGGGTCCAATTTCTCCTGTTACCCTTGTGAATCTAAAAAAATGCTTGCTAAAACATAATTTTTGAGGAAAGAAAAATGATTTTTTATTTTCACGGATCTGTGTTGTAAACGTCTGTGAAGCACTTGGGGGTTCAAAGTGCTCACCACATATCTAGATAAGTTCCTTGGGGGGTCTAGTTTCTAAAATGGGGTCACTTGTGGGGGGTTTCTACTGTTTAGGCACACCAGGGGCTCTGCAAACGCAACGTGACACCCGCAGACCATTCCATCAAAGTCTGCATTTCAAAAGTCACTACTTCCCTTCTGAGCCCCGACGTGTGCCCAAACAGTGGTTTACCCCCACATATGGGGTATCAGCGTACTCAGGAGAAACTGGACAACAACTTTTGGGGTCCAATTTCTCCTGTAACCCTTGGGAAAATAAAAAATTCTGGGCTAAATAATTATTTTTGAGGAAAGAAAACGTATTTATTATTTTCACGGCTCTGCATTATAAACTTCTATGAAGCACTTGGGGGTTCAAAGTGCTCACCACACATCTAGATAAGTTCCTTTCAGGGTCTAGTTTCCAAAATGGGGTCACTTGTGGGGGGTTTCTACTGTTTAGGCACATCAGGGGCTCTGCAAACGCAACGTGACGCCCGCAGAGCATTCCATCAAAGTCTGCATTTCAAAACGTCACTACTTCAATTCCAAGCCCCGGCATGTGCCCAAACAGTAGTTTACCCCCACATATGGGGTATCACCGTACTCAGGAGAAACTGGACAACAAATATTGGGGTCAAATTTCTCCTGTTACCCTCGGGAAAAATAAAAAACTCTGGGCTAAATAATTATTTTTGAGGAAAGAAAACGTATTTATTATTTTCACGGCTCTGCATTATAAACTTCTATGAAGCACTTGGGGGTTCAAAGTGCTCACCACACATCTAGATAAGTTCCTTTGGGGGTCTAGTTTCCAAAATGGGGTCACTTGTGGGGGGTTTCTACTGTTAAGCCACATCAGGGGCTCTGCAAACGCAACGTGACGCCCACAGAGCATTCCATCAAAGTCTGCATTTCAAAACGTCACTACTTCACTTCCGAGCCCCGGCATGTGCCCAAACAGTGATTTACCCCCACATATGGGGTATCAGCGTACTCAGGAGAAACTGGACAACAACTTTTGGGGTCAAATTTCTCCTGTTACCCTTGGGAAAATAAAAAATTGCAGGCTAAAAGATCATTTTTGAGAAAATAATTTTTTTTTTTTTTTTCATGGCTCTGCGTTATAAACTTCTGTGAAGCACTTGGGGGTTCAAAGTCCTCACCACACATCTAGATTAGTTCCTTTGGGGGTCTAGTTTCTAAAATGGTGTCATTTCTGGGGGATCTCCAATGTTTAGGCACACAGGGGCTCTCCAAACGTGACATGGTGTCCGCTAATGATTGGAGCTAATTTTCCATTTAAAAAGCCAAATGGCGTGCCATCCCTTCCGAGCCCTGCCGTGCGCCCAAACAGTGGTTTACCCCCACATATGGGGTATCAGCGTACTCAGGACAAACTGGACAACAATATTTGGGGTCCAATTTCTCCTATTATCCTTGGCAAAATAGGAAATTCCAGGCTAAAAAATCATTTTTGAGGAAAGAAAAATTATTTTTTATTTTCATGGCTCTGCGTTATAAACTTCTGTGAAGCACCTGGGGGTTTAAAGTGCTCAATATGCATCTAGATAAGTTCCTTGGGGGGTCTAGTTTCCAAAATGGGGTCACTTGTGCGGGAGCTCCAATGTTTAGGCACACAGGGGCTCTCCAAACGCGACATGGTGTCCGCTAACAATTGGAGCTAATTTTCCATTCAAAAAGTCAAATGGCGCGCCTTCTCTTCCGAGCCCTGCCGAGTGCCCAAACAGTGGTTTACCCCCACATATGAGGTATCGGCGTACTCGGGAGAAATTGCCCAACAAATTTTATGATCCATTTTATCCTACTGCCCATGTGAAAATGAAAAAATTGAGGCGAAAAGAATTTTTTTGTGAAAAAAAATTACTTTTTCATTTTTACAGATCAATTTGTGAAGCACCTGAGGGTTTAAAGTGCTCACTAGGCATCTAAATTAGTTCCTTGGGGGGTCTAGTTTCCAAAATGGGGTCACTTGTGGGGGAGCGCCAATGTTTAGGCACACAGGAGCTATCCAAACGCGACATGGTGTCCGCTAACGATGGAAATAATTTTTCATTCAAAAAGTCAAATGGCGCTCCTTCCCTTCCGAGCCTTACCATGTGCCCAAACAGTGGTTTACCTCCACATGTGAGGTATTGGTGTACTCAGGAGAAATTGCCCAACACATTTTAGGATCCATTTTATCCTGTTGCCCATGTGAAAATGAAAAAATTGAGGCTAAAAGAATTTTTTTGTGAAAAAAAAGTACTTTTTCATTTTTACGGATCAATTTGTGAAGCACCTGGGGGTTCAAAGTGCTCACTATGCATCTAGATAAGTTCCTTGGGGCGTCTAGTTTCCAAAATGGGGTCACTTGTGGGGGAGCTCCAATTTTTAGGCACACGGGGGCTCTCCAAACGTGACATGGTGTCCGCTAAAGAGTGGAGCCAATTTTTGATTCAAAAAGTCAAATGGCGCTCCTTCCCTTCCAAGCCCTGCCGTGCGCCAAAACAGTGGTTTACCCCCACATATGAGGTATCAGCGTACTCAGGACAAATTGGACAACAACTTTCGTGGTTCAGTTTCTCCTTTTACCATTGGGAAAATAAAAAAATTGTTGCTAAAAGATAATTTTTGTGACTAAAAAGTTAAATGTTCATTTTTTCCTTCCATGTTGCTTCTGCTGCTGTGAAGCACCTGAAGGGTTAATAAACTTCTTGAATGTGGTTTTGAGTACCTTGAGGGGTGCAGTTTTTAGAATGGTGTCACTTTTGGGTATTTTCAGCCATATAGACCCCTCAAACTGACTTCAAATGTGAGGTGGTCCCTAAAAAAAATGGTTTTGTAAATTTCGTTGTAAAAATGACAAATCGCTGGTCGAATTTTAACCCTTATAACTTCCTAACAAAAAAAAATGTTGTTTCCAAAATTGTGCTGATGTAAAGTAAACATGTGGGAAATGTTATTTATTAACTATTTTGTGTCACATATCTCTCTGGTTTAACAGAATAAAAATTCAAAATGTGAAAATTGCGAAATTTTCAAAATTTTCGCCAAATTTCCGTGTTTATCACAAATAAATGCAGAATTTATTGACCTAAATTTACCACTAACATGAAGCCCAATATGTCACGAAAAAACAATCTCAGAACCGCTAGGATCCGTTGAAGCGTTCCTGAGTTATTACCTCATAAAGGGACACTGGTCAGAATTGCAAAAAACGGCAAGGTCTTTAAGGTCAAAATAGGCTGGGTCTTGAAGGGGTTAAACAGGGGTAGGGTAGGTTGGGGTGGGGAGGGGGAAGGGGATAAGAAGCAAGGGATAGGTAAACCCCCTATTATTATAACAGTTGGAGATATTGTAATTTCTTAGAACAGGAACTATATACAGTTTTGACCAGTTGAGACTGACAATATTGTTTGTATATAAAATATTATATAGAGTTTGTTAGATCAGCGTATAGTAAAGACCAACATAATTATAATGAATATAACATGACACAACATGGAGAGAGATGGAAAACACAGCTTAATCAGTGTGTCTCGCTGTGAGTTTTGATGGGTCCATGGAAGAGTAAGGTATATGAGAATCTAATTTGGTTGGTTGATGAGTATGAATTTGACAACTATCTCAGGTGATAGGGGTAGGGAATTGTTGATCCCATCTTGCCCACTTTTTTGTGAATTTTTTGCATTGGTCATTGGCTATAGCAAAATGGAATTCGTGGGATCTGTGTAGAGAGATTCTCGTGATAATATCATTTATTGAGGGAGTTTGCTGTGTTTTCCAGAGGGAAGCAGTATAATTTTTAACTACCAAACATATATGCAATATCAGTAATTTCAGGTTATGTTCGAGCTGACCGAGTCCCAGGGACAACAAAGCACCCTGAGGCTTCAATTCAAAGTGTTCATCGGTAAGTTTATCTATTATCTCTTTTGAGGTTTTCTTCCAAATGGGTTTTACTGAAGGGCAGCTCCAAAAAATGTGCATTATGTCGCCTTTCTGACCGCATCCTCTCCAGCATTGAGCAGAATTGATGGTGTCCATATGAGCTAGTCTACTAGGGGTATAGTACCATCTTGAGACCATTTTAAAGTGAGTCTCTTGTAATGACATTGAGATAGTGGACTGATAAGAGGCAGTGAAAGCCTCCTCCCAATCCTCCATGCTGAAAGTGTTTTTTGTGTCTTGTTCCCATTTTACCATCGGGGGGGTTTTAGATAGATTGTGATCTGATTTAAAGTTATTATAAATAAATTTGTGGCTCCAGAATATAGCATGTCCAATATTACTCAAAAGTTTAATGGATGCTTCAGAGAATTTGGGTTTTTTCCCCAAGAAAGATTCTATATTTCTTTTGAGTATCAAGAACTCAAGGAAGGAAGATGAGTGTGTATTGTATTGACCTTTTATAGTTTGAAAGCTTAGGAATGTTTCTCCTGTATGTATATCTCCAATTTTCCTTATTTTAGAGTTTGGCCAAATTTCAGGGAGGGGTTGGTCAATTATGGAGTAGGCCAGGGAGATGGGAATCTTTTTTTGGATATCTGATTTTTTTAGGCCTTTTTGGAGTGAGAGTTTTCTCCATGCTGAGGCTATTGCCTGAAAAATTGGGTGAGCTATCAAGTCAGGGAAATTACCAAGTATTGTTTTATAGATGATCCACTTTGGGTGGCGGTTGTTATTTAGCGTTGTCTCTAGATCCATCCAAACTGGTGGGTTAGAGCTTTGCAGCCAGTGTATACTTTGTTTTATGAGCAAAGTGTAGTAGTGGGCTTTAATGTTTGGAATATTGATCCCTCCATTGATTTTCCTTTTGAAGAGAGTTTGGGTGGCCGTTCTAGCTTTTTTTGAGTTCCATACAAAATCATTTATTTTTGTCTGTAGGTGTGTGAGGCTGATGTCTGGGAATGGGAGTGGGACACATCTGAGGATATAAAGGAGTTTAGGAAGGATAAATAGTCTCATAGTTAGTACCCTGCCCCACCAGGACAGAGTGTTGTCCCTGTGTGCCAGAGTTGCTTTGAATAATATTTCTTTTAGTTGGCTAAAATTAGCTTTTACTGTGCCCTTAACTGTTTTATTTATTGTGACTCCTAAGTATGAAAATTCTTTATCACACCAGTTTAAGGGTGTAGAGTTTTTTATGGTTTGGGTTTGGTCTTTACTTAATTCTATTGGGAGTATATTGGACTTAGCTAAATTAATTTTAAAATTTGATAGTGTGGAGAATTTTTCTATATTTTCCATTGCTTCGGGGATTGAGATTTCTGGGTCAGTGAGGGATAGTATGATATCATCCGCAAATAATGTGATTTTGTGGTGTTTAGTGGGGGTGGAGATGCCAGTGATTTTGTTGTTGTTTCTAATGGTTTCGACTAATGGTTCGATAGCCATGTTGAATAGAATTGGTGAGAGGGGACAACCTTGTCTGGTCCCATTTCTTATGTTAAATGGGTCTGAAATTTGTGAGTTACAGTAAACGCTGGCCTTAGGATCTGAGTATAAGGCCATTATGCGGGATGTCATATCTTTGTCGAAACCAAATTTGGCTAGACATTCTTTTAAGAAATCCCAATTGACTCTGTCGAAGGCTTTTTCAGCATCGAGTGATAGTAATGTGGTGGGGGTTTTTTGTTTCCTTGCCCAACTAGTAATATTAATAATTCTTCTAGTAGCGTCCGTTGGTTGTCTACCTCTCACAAATCCCATCTGGTCACTGATTATTAGTTTTGGTAATGTCAGACCAATTCTATCTGCTAAAATTTTTGAGTATATTTTTACATCCACATTTATTAGTGAGATGGGTCTGAAATTTTCCAAGGTTTCTGGATCTCCCTTTGATTTTGGGATCACTGATACTATGGCCATTAACATTTCAGTAGGAAAGGAGCCCCCGCGAAAAATATGGTTGAAAGTATCAGCCAGATGTGGGGAGAGGGTGTTTGAAAAAGCTTTGTAATATGCATTGGTGAATCCATCTGGGCCTGGTGATTTGTGGAGATTAAATTTTTTGATAACATTTTCTACTTCATCGGGGGTGATGGGAGCTTTAAGGGCGTTTAATTCGTCGGGTGTTAGGGTGGGGAGGTTTATTTGTTTTAGGTATTTTTTGATTTTGTCTATCCTATCCTGCTTGTTTGTGGGGTTGTTTTGTAGGGGGTCTATGTTATATAGTTTGGAGTAGAAACCTGCGAATTCGTTGGCTATCTCCTTCGGGTGAGAGGTTTTGCCCATCCCATTTAGTTTATTTATTCTATTGATTTTGTTAATTGTTCTGTTCTTTTTTATTTTGTTGGCCATATATTTTGTTGGTTTATTGTGTGATGTATAGAATTTATAATTTGACATTTTAACTATGTTGTCATATGGTGAGAATAAAGTCTCTCTTAGTTCCGTTCTAAGTTTGGAGAGTTCATTTGGGGTGTTCTGGGGGGATTTAGTTTTGTTGATTAGGTTATTTTCAATTATTCGAATTTTATTTGTCAGATCTTTAATTTTTTCCCTGGATTTCTTTTTTTCTCTGGAAGCTAAACCCATAATCACTCCTCTGATAACTGCTTTGTGCGCGCACCAATTGGTGCATGGATTCGTTAACTCTGGTTTGTTGGTCTCGAAGTAGTTTTTTATGGCCTTTTGGATTGTAGTTTTGTTGGCTGGTTTATGTAGAATTTTGGCGCTGCATCTCCATAGTCTGGTGTTAAAGAGGGGTGGGCCAATCATTATTTTCCCTAGGACTGGGGCATGGTCAGAAATCGTTCTAGCTCCAATAGAAATTTCCCTGACATTTGTCAAGGAGTGGATATCAGTGGTAATTAGATCGATTCTTGAAGCCGTTTGGTGTATGTCTGAAAAATGGGTATATTCCCTAGAGTTGGCATTAAGGCATCTAAAACAGTCGTATATTTCGTTGATATCTAGCCAGGAGTTAAGACAATCCGCAGTGGGTCTATTTTTGGAGGAAGAATCTAATTTGTTGTCCGGAGTGACGTTGAAGTCACCCATTAAGAACAATCTACCCCTTCTGACTTCTTCGAGTTTTTTTATGATTGTGTTTAAAAATTGTATTTGACCTACGTTTGGGGCATAGATGTTGGCTACTGTGCAGTCTTGATCATTTATTTTGCAAATGAGTATGTGGAAGCGGCCATTTTTGTCTTTGATTTCTCTTATAAGCTCAAATGGGGTAGAGCTTTCAATTAGTGTCAGTACTCCTGCTCTTTTCCTAGTGTTACAAGCCTCAAATATGTGAGAAAATTTGTGATGCTTAAAGTAAGGATGGTTACCCTCCAGGAATTTGGACTCCTGCAGGCAGATGACGTTGGCCCTGGACTCGGTCAGCTCTCTCCACAACGCGTGTCTCTTCTTGGGGTTGTTAAGCCCTCTAACGTTGTAAGACATCAGGTTTAACTCCATTTTTAGTTCTAGCTGAGTGGTTTAAAGATGGAGATAATTAAAACAATGAATATAAACAAATTTTAAATGAAAGAAAACACAACTTCAACTTTGTTACACTAGTATACTGTTTTCTGGTCAGTGTACACTCCTGTAAGGAAGAAAAAATATTAGTCTTGTTTAGCAAAGTAGAATAGATGATCAGGTAGATCCTAAGGGATACTACCACTTCTCTATTGGATACCCCTGTGGAAGAAAGAAGAGGGAGCAAGAACAGGTAAGCATCCTAATAGCAGAGGTATCTAGTCTTTACAATAATAGCATTTTTCAATTCTTGGGTCTGGTGTAGGTGTCCTTGATCGATCCAATGAAGTCCATTCCTTCTTTGGGTGAGAAGATTGGGATGGTCCGCCCTCTAAAACTCACTAGTAATTTCAGTGGGAAGCCCCACTTGTAGGGTATGTCTTTCTCCCTAAGGAGGGCGGTGACCTTGCCGAATTCCCTGCGGCCCTCCAATGTTTCCTTAGATAGGTCTGGGAATACCTTCAGGTCCTTGTAGGGTTCTGGGAAAAATTTGTTAGCTCTCAAGTAGTTGATAATCCTTTCCTTCGTTTGGAAGAAATGGACCCTTAGGATAGTGTCCCTTGGGATATCAGAGGCTATTTTGGGGGGTCGAGGATATTTTCAATGAAATATATAGAGATGGTAACTGAATAGAAAACAGCTGATCACACCACCAAATGTTCACACTGTGAACGCATCGGCTAAATCGGCATGAGCTGGCCCGCTGATCTCGGGTGCTCAATCCAGAAAAAGTGCTGACTTGAATCACAAAAGTAAGAAAAAGCAGCAGCACTCACCAATCTTCGGAGCAGGTACTTCTTTATTGTATATCAATCTTCACGGCACGGGGGTGTATTTACAAAGGAGTGTGGTAGCTTAAACGACGGCCGTTTCGCACCGGTCTGGCGCTTCAACGGGTTTAGTGGGTGAGCGGACATGACGCCTGAAGTAGTATGCACATAAAGTGCTGCTCCTCTCAGCCTCACTCGGCCTGTCCACGGTACGAAATTTATTAAAAACAAATACAATGAGTATGAACTATAATAATCTTCTATGCAGCAATCGCTGCCAAAGTGCTTTCAGGCATAATAAATATACATGACCGAGCCACCTATCTCTAGCTCGTCAGAATGAATCTTCATTCAGCTGTATACGGACAATCTCGTTTCTATATGGCTTTAACGGGTTTACCTAGTGGAACACTTATACCATACCCTGCGGCATATCTTATCCGCAAGTTTTTTCAGCCTCCCCATTAATGACATTTACATAAGCAAGACAATATACACATAAATCGAAAGAAAAGAATGCCAATATAGATTAAAGTATTCCCAATCACAAAAATATTGACATATCTAACTTGTCATTGAAGCCTGCGGGGCCCATGGCTCCTGATCGCATTATCCATATCGTCTCCCGTCTTAATAGTAAGTTAGGAAGATCACCCCCTCTTTTGGATGAAGTGACTTTTTCTATACCAGCAAACGACATTAGTCCAGGATTCCCTTCATGTGCTTCCCAAATATGGCTAATGAGTCTTGGTGCTCCCTTACCTGTTGTAATGGACTTAAAATGTTCTCTAAAACGTACGTATAGATGTCTGATTGTTTTGCCTATTTAATAACGCCAGCATGGGCAGAATATAACATAGACAACGTAGTCTGTTTTACATGATATGAATTGCGTCACTTTGTGTGACTGGTCCTATATTTAAGATCTTATCAGTCATATGATGTTTACAATATGTACAATGTCCGCATCGGTAGTTCCCCCTAGGGGTATTCAGCTCAAGCCAGTTGCTAGTCCTATCTTCCATAATGCGATTCTGTACTAGTATATCTCTTAACCTGGTGCTCCGTCTATTCGAGATTAAGGGGCACCTGGCCACTACTCCAGTCAGATCCCTGTCCCTATCTAGTAGATGCCAGTTTTTTCTAATGGCTGCTCTTATATGTTGGTCCATGGGGCCATACTGAAAGCAGAATGTAAACCTTTTCTCTTTTGGAATGTGTGTACGATTTGCGTCACTCATATTTTTCTTGCTCATTTTTCTCCGTGCATCCTGCCAGATCTTATCTGGATACCCTCTATCTTTCAGTCTTTGTTCCAACTCACATAATTGTGAATCAAAGCCCTCTTGCGTATTATTAGTCCTGCTAGTTCTTAAAAGCTGACTATAAGGTAGCGAGCGTTTAGTATGGCTCAGATGGTAGCTGTCAAAATGCATGATTGCATTGGTGGACCCTGGTTTGCGGTATAGTGAGGTATATATTTCTCCTTCTTTTATACTTACAGACACATCTAAAAAATCCAGATGTAATCCCCCAAACGTAGACGTAAATGACATGCCCATCGTGTTTGCGTTCAGATAGGTGACAAATTGGTCAAAGCTTTCTTCTGGTCCATCCCACACAAAGAACATGTCGTCGACATATCTAAGGTACATCTTAATGTGTTTCAAAAAGACATTCTTAACAGAATACAAATATGCCTCCTCGAAATGACCTATATATAGGTTAGCGAACGTGCAAGCTGCCGGAGTCCCCATGGCAGTACCGACTGTCTGTAAGTACCAGAGGTCCATAAATGTAAATGCATTGTGTGTCAAAATAAACCGGACTATTACAAATAAAACTTATGAAATTATTCTCTCTATTAGTGGTACTCAAAATCTGACGTATGGACTCAACTCCCTTTTTCTGCGGAATGCGCGTGTACAAATTAACTACGTCCACTGAAGCCAACATGAAGCCAGGTGAACTGTTGGATATATGTCAAAAATGAACTCGTGTCTTTTATATATGACTGGATACTTCTCAAAGTGGACGTAGCAACCAATCGATATATTTAGAGAGTGGTTCTGTAAGAGACCCCACCCCAGACACAATGGGTCGGCCTGGTGGGTCTACCATTGCCTTGTGAATTTTAGGGACATGGTACCAGTGCGGTTTCATGGGGAACTCCGGCAGCAATTTTTCCGCTTTATTCCGTGAAATGACGTTAGTTTCTACTGCTTTTCGCAAAAGTGATCTTAGTTCGCCCTTGTATTTGTGTGGGGTCACCCGGAAGCCTAATGTAAGTATTTTTATCTGCCAACTGTCTGTTAGCTTCCCTAATGTAAGTTTCCCTTGGGATCAATACAGGTTTACCCCCCTTATCCGCTGGTCGAACTATAGTGTCCTTCCATCCTGCTATCTCTTTCAGTGCCTTCTGTTCCATGGAAGTCAGATTTGATGGGGCTTTCTGGTATATCAGTGCTTCTATGTCTATCACTTGTGTCTCAAATAGATCAATAGCATTACCGGGAGAAGTGGGGGGCATGTATCTTGATGCTACCCCCCCTGTGAATGGTGTTATGGATGCTACATGGTATGTACGAGTACAGGGTTCCTCCTCCATAAGGCTTAGCAATAACTCTGCTTCACTGCGGGTCTCAGCTAGTGTCTGTAAGTCTGGCCCAGCCATGAAGCCCAGAGGTCCTACAGTGCATGGTTGCTCTCCCTCTAATCTATGTTGTGCCATTGGGCTATTATGGAACTGTTTATACAAATGGATCTTTCTAATGGATTTAAATAGATCAATTTTAAATTCTGTAAGGTCAAATTCAGTAGGAATACAATAATTTAAATCTTTCGCCAACAGTGAAAGGTGAGCAGTATTTAAAGTGTGAATAGTCAAATTAACCACATGCTGGCTGTGAAGTTCTTCTATCGTTTCTGTCTCCACAAGACATTTTCTTTTGCGCTCCTGCACGAATTTGCCTCCTTGGCGCGTTCTCCTCCTAAAGGGAGATCTGTCTCAGTGGTTCCTGCTGCAGTCAGTCCTTCCACAGAACTTTCTGAGGCGACTGTCCCCTCGCTAATACATAACAAAACCTGGCACTCAACTTTTTATGTCTGTGAGGTTATTTATTGTTCAGCAACAAACGTTTCGGTCCTTAACAAACTGGACCTTCACCAGTTACTGCAAATATAAACAATATACAAAAAAACGGGTACAGAATCAAAAAATCAAAAAATAATAATAATGATAATAAGATGAAAAACAAAGTATATACATAGGAAAGACATATAAATCGATGGCGAATAATTAGAAGTATAGTAACCAAACAACACATTGGAACCATCCTGCTAGTGGCACAATACTACTGAGATTCATAAGCAGATAGCAGAAGAGGTGATCACATACCGTGCTATTAAGCGTGTAATTGTGGGCAATGTGCTCCTATGAGTACGCACTCAATCTGCAATAAGAGGTTAATCATGAGGGAGGTAGATGAGGAAAGGAACAGTATTAAGTGTGATGATACCTACAGAGGTGGTTGTCAGGAAACTGACAGTGTCAGTATAAGGGCCAAAATCCTATGAGGACAGAATGTATATCAGTGTTACAAGTCAGCGCTAAACAAGCCCCATGTTAAGGGACGACGGGAGACCTAGCCTCTTACCAGATATCGAGAGTAGAGATGACGCGGTGTCCACCGCTAGTCCTAGCGCTTGTGCTGGGAAGACGCCTAGCTGAATTCCGGTCTAAGCGGTAAATACACCGCTGACCGGAAGTGCGCGTGTTGGGCGCGTACACACACGCGGCTTGCTACGTCACCGCTAATATGGCGGTGCGTTTCAAGAGACGCATTGTGCGTGTCAAGCTGTGGGGTGTGTCCTGGCAAGGGGGGAGTGTACATAACACCGTAGTGAAAGAGCACTGCTGCGGTGTAAAACGGAGAGGGAACCTGTTTAGTATAGCTGAAATGGAACAACGGGGAGAGGGTATCTCCAAGGGCCCAGATACCTATATCGATGCTCTTAAAGGAGAAACTCTATGAAACACTAGTAACCTATGTGCATGATTAGCCCATATAAAAATATAAGAATAGGACCGGGGCGGACCTATGGTAGAAAAGACCCATGCAGATAAGGAAGTGACAGAGACGTAGGAATACAGAGACATGAAAGCAAAGGCAAGGTTAGGTACACTCATGTAGGAGGTTAGTGCAGCTCCATAAATGGAAAACCGTGCCTGGAGGCGCTGTTACATAAGATTAAAGTAGTGCCAGTGAATAATGGGTGAGTCGTCAGGCTATGGTGAGTGCCACGTAGCAGGGTTCTCGATCCCAGAGTCAGTACAGGCGGTTCTAGAATAAACAAAGGGAACAATTAGCATGATAATGGAACCAGTCAAAACTAACAAAAATGACTAATAAATTAGTTTAGATAAATGCCAGCAGATCATAGTCTCTATTCAGCCCTTTCGGTGTGAGGGTATCCAATGTATGTATCCAGAATGCCTCACGTTTTTTCAAGAGTGCAATGCGGTCCCCCCCTCGTCGCTGTGGTGGAATAGAATCAATGACTTGATGTTTTAATTGGGAGATAGTATGGCCCTGTGATGAGAAATGATGAGGAACTGGTAATAGCAAATTGTTGCAACGTATGGTCGATTTGTGTTTGGATATCCTATCACGTACTGGTTGGGTTGTTTCTCCAATGTACAATAAACCACATGGGCATTTGATGAGATACACTACAAACGAGGACTGACGTGTAGTAGTTCTTAATCTCAAAGCTTTTCCCTGTGCGTGGATGCTGAAAGGTGTGGCCTTTTTGAACATTCCCACACTGTGCACAGTGTAGGCACGGGAAAGTACCCATCTTGGGATGTGATAGAAATCTAGGCTTCGTTTTTTGTGTGGATCCAAAATCCGCTCTCACTAGTGTGTCCCTAATGTTATGGGGTCTCTTGTAGTATGGCAAAAAGGGTAATTTGAATTCTGGTACGGTAGGATATGCTGCTGCCAGTAAGGACCAGTGTTTCCGAATCTGTTTATGGAGAATGGAGGTGACAGGGTGGTAGGTGTGTACGAAAGGGACTCTCTTCCCCTGATCTTTTGTCCGTATTCGAGGGGGTGGGTTTTTTTGTTCCTCAAGTATGTGTTTCGGATAACCACGCTGGTAGAATCTAGTGGTCATGTCCTGTAGACGTTGTTCGCATATGTCATAGTCAGAGACAATGCGGCGTACACGTTGGAATTGTGATCTTGGAATACAACGTTTGACTGATGGAGGGTGGAAACTATCAAAATGAAGAACGCTGTTACGGTCGGTGGGTTTCGTGTGTAAATCGGTGGTCAAATGGCCTTCATGATCTTTGAGGACAGTCGTGTCCAAAAAGCTTACGGATTTAGAATCATGGGTGATGGTGAACCTTATGCCTGGCCAAGCTTCGTTTAAGAATGTAAAGAAAGTTTCCAGGGATTCCAACGTGCCCCCCCATAGGCAGAAAATGTCGTCTATATAACGCATCCAATATAGCACGTTAGAAGTAAAAAGCTGATGTCGATAGATGACGGACTCCTCGAAGTGTGCCATATACGCATTAGCGTATGGGGGCGCTACGTTGGAACCCATGGCAGTACCACGTACCTGGAGAAAGAACTGATCCTGAAAGAGAAAGTGATTATTGAATAATATCAGGGTAAGGAGATCCACACACAAGTTTATCTGCTCCGAGTCTAAGCCAGCCGACGTCAATAGATGATGAACTGAGTTAATACCCTCTACGTGAGGAATTGAAGTGTATAGGTCTTTCACGTCTAAAGTAACCAGGATCGT
The DNA here is from genome assembly GCF_032444005.1 of Ranitomeya imitator. Lineage (NCBI taxonomy): Eukaryota > Metazoa > Chordata > Amphibia > Anura > Dendrobatidae > Ranitomeya > Ranitomeya imitator. The sequence continues at coordinate 690,883,530 of NC_091285.1, forward strand.
CTGTGGGGGTATGGTACCTATACTACGTATCTTATTAAGAAAAGCACCGGTATCCAAGAGAAAAGATGGGGTGTTACGAATCAAGGGCGTAAGGATTTTCTCCAGGAAAATTGATAAAGGGGACAAAACCGATTCAGTCGATGCCACTATCGGCCTACCCGGAGGATTTTGCATATTCTTATGAACTTTTGGTAGGACGTAGAAGACTGGTATGACCGGATTCCTTTTGGTCAAAAATTCCACTGTTTTGGGATCAAGGATCCCTTGGGTGGAGTATTTTTGCAAAATGACTCCTATCTTGGTTTGGATGTCACTAGTTGGGTCTCTACTAAGTTTGGTGTAAACTGACTCGTCCTGTAATTGTCGTCTGACCTCCGATAGGTACAAAGATTTGTCCATGACCACAAGGGCGCCCCCTTTATCCGCTGGTTTGATGATTAGATTGTCATCTTCTCTAAGGGACCTAAGAGCCTGTCTTTCAATAGGGGATAGGTTGGGGGGGAAAAACAATCTCCCTTTCTCTATATCATCACGCATGTCAACAAAAGATTTCTGTACAAAACCAATAAAGGTTTCTACGGCATGTGAACCTTGCGGTGGGCGAAAGTGGCTCTTACTCCTAAGTCCTAATTGTGTGACAGACAACGGGTTGTCAGGAGTACCTATAACAGGAGGAGTAATAGGTGTGGTGGAGAAGTAAGCTTTGAGTCTTAGTAGGCGGAAAAAACGCTGTAGATCCATTTCTAACTGAAAAGTCTGACATCTATATGAGGGACAGAAAGAGAGCCCCTTTTGCAGGACACTAAGTTCTGCAATGCCCAAGGACCTGGAAGAAATATTGATTACCAATGATTCCCTACCATGGAGCGGGTGACCCGCATTCTGTCCGTGTCGTCGTTTCTGCTGTTGCCCCCGCCTCGTTTTCTTTGAGGAAATCGGCGCCTTTGTCCTAAAAAAGGAGCCTGACTGGTCGAGGGAGTGTCTCGTTCCATATCGGATCCGGAGGTGGAAAAGTCTGTTGATGATCTTGGAATGCGTGGTGGTGGACGTCTTGTAGATGAGCTGTTGTGCCATCGATACACTTGATTTTGCTCGTAATCGATGGTGTCCCTGGTGAATTTGCTCCGTTTGCGATTTTCGGTGTCTCTTTTGTGCTGATCCACCCGTGCCTGAATTTGTGCTTTAAGTGCGTTGAGTTCTTCAGATGTTCCCGCTGAAGTCAGTTGTGTTTCAATATTGCGGATTTCAGCTGCGTTTGCTTCAATTTTCTTGTGGAGAAACTCCACCGTGAGGGTCATCAGGTCAAAAGAACATTTGTTTAGAATTTGTGTATACTTAGCACAGTAATCAGAGTTATCGTGAAAAAGTGTAGGCCGTAAGGCTACCCTCAGACCCCTAGGAATGCGCTTAACTCTAAGGTACTCGGACAGGGTGGCGCAGTGGAGCTCGACGCTCACCTGGTGTCGAAGTGCTTTTTCTAGGTCACGACCACGTGTTTTGTGCGGTGGACATTTAAGAAAGTCACATGGAAGGGTAGACTGTGCCAAAATACTGGAGGATTCCTCAGTGTTGTATGAGAATATATCTGATGATGTAGCCATCTATGGCGTGCCACCAAATAAAGGTAGATATAATTTAAATATAAGACTTGGTGCACAGCCAAAGGACAAGAGGTGCTCAGGTAGGTTCCAACATCATACAATACATAACAAAACCTGGCACTCAACTTTTTATGTCTGTGAGGTTATTTGTTGTTCAGCAACAAACGTTTCGGTCCTTAACAAACTGGACCTTCATCAGTTACTGCAAATATAAACAATATACAAAAAAACGGGTACAGAATCAAAAAAGGTGGTGGTGGTGGCTGCCAGGTGGTATTGGCAGAGGAGGTGGTGGTGGTGGCTGCCAGGTGGTATTGGCCGAGGTGGTGATGGTGGCGGCTGCCAGGTGGTATTGGCCGAGGTGGTGGTGGTGGCGGCTGCCAGGTGGTATTGGCCGAGGTGATGGTGGTCTCTGCCAGGTGGTATTGGCCGAGGTGGTTGCTGTTGATGTTAAACGGAGGTTTCATAGATGATCAGGGTGGTGGTCTTCCCCTTCTCATTGTCGGTGGTCTCCTCCTGGGTGGTTTCCATGGATGGACCGAACAGTCTGTCGCAGTTTCTTAAAGTTTCCTCCATCTTGTTAAGATCTTCTGTGTACTTTTCCAATCTTTCTTGCAGATGTAAGAACTCAGGAGCGTAGCTCCTTTCCTGACCCCTCTGTCGCTGCCGCCACGAACCTAATGGTGGTCTAGAGGTGGCAGGATCAGAGGGGTGGGGTAAAGGGAACGCTAACTGTTGAGCATCAGATGCAAGTAAGGAATGCTGCAACGATGCTCCAGTGTTTGTGGCGGTGGAAGTGGATGGGGCGGTGGAAGTGGATGGGACAGAAAGGTCAGAGGTGTGGGGCCTACTGACGTGGCCCTCGGTGGCGGAGTCAGAGATCGCTCCAGAGGGTGCCGAGGACAATGCAGGTGCCCGATGGCTGCTGAAGGTGCTGTGAAAGAAAAAACAAAAACAATTAATATATTGATAGGAAAAAGCCCTGGCTGAAACCAAACAAAGTTAGACAGGTTAATGGTTATTTAATGGGCTGTTGAATACTTACGCTCGTTCCAGGATGGTTTGCCTGAGGAAGAACAGGGCAGGGCCGTATTTGTACCGAGACCTTTTCCTCCCTTTGGATCCACTCGGGGCCTGCATATCCTCAATAAACTCCCTCTTGTAGCGATCTCTGAGTGACCGCCACCGCTTCCTAACCCTGTCACCAGTGAAGACAAGAATGAATAAAAAAATAATTTGTTAATTACAATACATTCCATTCAGCTCAAAACATCACTGACAAGTGAATACTTACATTCTTTGCTCTGCTGCCTTGGAGGAAGGTCCTCCCACCTTGGGAACAGGTTCTGACACACTTCTTCCCAGAGCCGACGGGTGACATGGGTATCGGCATGCCTGCGGTCAGCCATGTTCCACAGCGGCTCCCGCTCGCGGACCTCCTCAATGAGGCTGTCCACACTGATCCCCTCCTCCTCATCTGTTTCGGGAGCACGCCGTGAAGACTGTGAAAATTAAACAAAAAAAATTAGTACACTGAAACAAAAAACTTCCAATAGAAGAAAAAAAAAAAACTCACCGATGGCCGACCGCGGAGGCGATGACGCCGACTCTGGGAGCGGCTGGGAGGACCTTCACGCTGTTCTGGTTCGGCAGCGGCAGCAGCAGCCTGAAAAAAAAAAGGAAAATAATCTTTAATGCAGGCACATGTTTGTGTGTACAGTGATGTATGAAGATCATTTTTTGTGTTGGGTGCACTGTGATGTGTGAAGCAACTTTCACCACTACTTACACTCTGTTCCTCCGCTATCTGCATCTCTCCACCCGTCTCGTCCCCTTCTGACAGGCCCTCGGCCGCTTCAGTTTCCTGTTTAAACATAATGCATGTAGTGCTGTAACAGAAATTTAAAGTGTAAAAATACATTTTTTGCATTTTTGGTAACTTACAGATACATGCTGTTGCTCTGGTGGGGAGCTGTCAGTAGAGGACATTGTGGCTGTGGTCCCTGGTCCAGTGGTACTCTTGGCTCTGTAAGTAAAAAGACACTTGTAATCTGCTATACACATTGATTTGGCAGATTTTTTAGGGTCTTTTTATACTTAATGAACAAGATGTGGGCGTGTGGGTGGTCCCGTCAGATGGCCGAGGTGGCTGTTGTCCCTGGTCCTGTGGTAGTTGTGTTTCTCTTGGCTCTGTAAGTAAAAAGACACTTGTAATCTGCTATACACATTGATTTGGCAGATTTTTTAGGGTCTTTTTATACTTAATGAACAAGATGTGGGCGTGTGGGTGGTCCCGTCAGATGGCCGAGGTGGCTGTGGTCCCTGGTCCTGTGGTAGTTGTGTTTCTCTTGGCTCTGTAAGTAAAAATACACTTGTAATCTGCTATACACATTGATTTGGCAGATTTTTTATAGTCTTTTTATACTTAATGAACAAGATGTGGGCGTGTGGGTGGTCCCTGTGGGCTGGCTAGGGTACCTGGTGGATCTGTAGGTATAAGGAATTTTTAGTTAGATCTACCACCCGAACTAGGTAATGTGAACGATAACCACCCTGCTCAAATGATGTGAGCAATGTTCATGCAGGCCAACACCCAAAACAAATACTACATGCACCGAAACATTAATACACCCACCACTAATAAAATATAAAAATGTAATTGAAATGTCAACACACCATTTTAGAAAGGTATTATCCACAGATTTGATTTTTCAAAGATACCTTTAAAAATTCCCCCAACCCCAAAAATAAACCTTTAAACCTTTTCTAAATTTAAAAAAAAAAAAAAACATTAACCAACTTTGTATTTGTGTGGTCATTTGTACGTACACCATTTTTAAATTTACCTTTACCTGAAATGATATAGCGGAAATTTTTTTTAAAACACTTTTTTTTTAATTTTTTTATTTTTTATTTGTTTTTTTCCCCCGCAATTAGGAGCTCAAATGCTCTTTATTTTAAATACAAGTACATCAACAGTTAATGGTTTCAACAATAAAAAAACAATTTTAAACTTAAAAAGAACACACACAACACACGCTCACATGCAGCACAGACCACTACTATGCAACAAAACCCAACAATTTAAAACTGAAAAACAAAAAACACACAACACACGCTCACACATGGAAAACACATGCAGCAGCACAGACCACTTTAAAATGCCTCATATTTCACATTTAAAAAACCAACAATTGTAAATTAAAAAAAAAAACAAACAAAAAAATGCTCACACAATGGAACCACATGCTGCACGGACGCATGCACATGCATTCAAAGACGTGCACACACACATGCATAACAGCACACAGGTTGCACATACACAAACGCACATTCATGCAAACACACAGGCACATAGGCAGACCCAAACTGAAGACACACATAGACACGCACACATACAAAAGGCACGAATCACACCGTTTGGGATGCTGGCAGGCCTCTGGCTGGAGATGGATGTCTTCAGTGGCAGGCCTCAGGGTGGATCTGGACGCTGGCAGGACGCTGGCTGTTGCAGGACGATGACAGGCCTCTGGCTGGAGATGGATCTCTTCAGTGGCAGGCCTCAGGGTGGATCTGGACGCTGGCAGGACGCTGGCTGTTGCAGGACGATGACAGGCCTCTGGCTGGAGATGGATGTCTTCAGTGGCAGGCCTCAGGGTGGATCTGGATGCTGGCAAGACGCTGGCTGTTGCAGGACGATGGCAGGCCTCAGGGTGGATCTGGTCGCTGGCAAGACGCTGGTTGTTGCAGGACGATGGCAGACCTCAGGGTGGATCTGGTCGCTGGCAAGACGCTGGCTGTTGCAGGACGATGGCAGGCCTCAGGGTGGATCTGGTCGCTGGCAAGACGCTGGCTGTTGCAGGACGATGGCAGGCCTCAGGGTGGATCTGGTCGCTGGCAAGACGCTGGTTGTTGCAGGACGATGGCAGGCCTCTGGCTGTATTTTGGTTTTTAGCTCTTGCTGAAGTCAGTACGTCATATGCACACGCACACATAGACTTGCAGACACATGCACACAGACGCACACAAAAAGGGCAATACTCACACTGGCTCTATGGTGACAGTAGTCTCGCTGTCAGGCCGGGGTCTCGCTCAGGCTGGCTGGGTCTTGCAGGCAGGCTGGCTGGGTCTTGCAGGCAGGCTGGGTCTTGCTGGGCAGGCTGGAGTCTGGCTGGAGGCTTCTTCTGTGTCTTCTTGCTGGCATATGTGGGGTTGAAGGCCCAGGCCAGGTTTATATAGATTTGGGGGTCGTCTGGTGATTAGCTACAAAATCCTGAATCTGAGCATGCTCAGTGCAAAAAAACGTATTGCAGCGCTGCATTGCGTCGTACGACGTGTCTCGACGGATCGTCGCTCATAGGCTTCCATTGTAGCAAACAACGCATGCCGCAGGATGCGTCGCGACACGTTTTTTAGGCAGAGTCAAAAAAACGTTACAATCTACGTTTTTTCCAGACGACGTGTCGCCAGATGTCGACGCATCCGTCGTACGACGTACACTACGTATGGCAATCCGTCGCAATGCGTCGCCAATACAAGTCTATGGGCAAAAAACGCATCCGTCAGGAGATTTTGCAGGATGCGTTCTTTGCACAAAACAACGGATTTCGACGTCTGGGGAAAAACGCTAGTGTGAAAGTAGCTTAAGTTGAGTGCCAGGTTCTTTGTATTTATTACACATGGTGTGGGAACCTACCTGTGCACCTCCGGAGTAGTGCTCACATTTATTATCCTTGGACTTGAAGGAGAACATGCGTACCATATTGGGACGTGCAGTATATCCCTTGCATGGATAGAAGCTCCATTTGGGGCCTTTTGATCCAGAGGTGTTGGTTATGACCCATCAGCTGTGTACAAATGTCTTTCAGATTAGGTGACCTTCCGTATGTTATAGATAGTTGTATTGCTGTGTAATTGGCAAGTGCTGCATCATTCTTGATTATAGGCCAAAATGTATTCAGAAGATACAAAATGACCTGCTCAAAAAATACCAACATAGGAGGACATAAGGTAACCAAAGAAAATGTAGGGACAAACAAAATCCTCCAGAGTGGATTCTCATAGAAAATAATTTTATTAAAGTACATAATTTGAATTAAAAAACATAAAAAATTGGAAATGCATCTCAACCACAAAAATGATGAGAAAAAGCACAAACACTGTACATGATAATGATATGGTACAAAGTGCAACAATTCAAATTATGCAGAATAGTGAACATCAAGTAATAATCCGACAGTTTAAAGAGATATAGAAACATTTGACAATATAAATGGAGTAAAGGTGAGAATAATATCATCAATACTAGTCATAGAAATAATATGGCCGTTCAAGAATATGGTGTGAAGATTAGGTAAAGTGCATAGCGCAGACAATTTTCAATGAAATATATAGAGATGGTAACTGAATAGAAAACAGCTGATCACACCACCAAATGTTCACACTGTGAACGCATCAGCTAAATCGGCATGAGCTGGCCCGCTGATCTCGGGTGCTCAATCCAGAAAAAGTGCTGACTTGAATCACAAAAGTAAGAAAAAGCAGCAGCACTCACCAATCTTCGGAGCAGGTAATTCTTTATTGTATATCAATCTTCACGGCACGGGGGTGTATTTACAAAGGAGTGTGGTAGCTTAAACGACGGCCGTTTCGCACCGGTCTGGCGCTTCAACGGGTTTAGTGGGTGAGCGGACATGACGCCTGAAGTAGTATGCACATAAAGTGCTGCTCCTCTCAGCCTCACTCGGCCTGTCCACGGTACGAAATTTATTAAAAACAAATACAATGAGTATGAACTATAATAATCTTCTATGCAGCAATCGCTGCCAAAGTGCTTTCAGGCATAATAAATATACATGACCGAGCCACCTATCTCTAGCTCGTCAGAATGAATCTTCATTCAGCTGTATACGGACAATCTCTTTTCTATATGGCTTTAACGGGTTTACCTAGTGGAACACTTATACCATACCCTGCGGCATATCTTATCCGCAAGTTTTTTCAGCCTCCCCATTAATGACATTTACATAAGCAAGACAATATACACATAAATCGAAAGAAAATTATGCCAATATAGATTAAAGTATTCCCAATCACAAAAATATTGACATATCTAACTTGTCATTGAAGCCTGCGGGGCCCATGGCTCCTGATCGCATTATCCATATCGTCTCCCGTCTTAATAGTAAGTTAGGAAGATCACCCCCTCTTTTGGATGAAGTGACTTTTTCTATACCAGCAAACGACATTAGTCCAGGATTCCCTTCATGTGCTTCCCAAATATGGCTAATGAGCCTTGGTGCTCCCTTACCTGTTGTAATGGACTTAAAATGTTCTCTAAAACGTACATATAGATGTCTGATTGTTTTGCCTATTAAATAACGCCAGCATGGGCAGAATATAACATAGACAACGTAGTCTGTTTTACATGATATGAATTGCGTCACTTTGTGTGACTGGTCCTATATTTAAGATCTTATCAGTCATATGATGTTTACAATATGTACAATGTCCGCATCGGTAGTTCCCCCTAGGGGTATTCAGCTCAAGCCAGTTGCTAGTCCTATCTTCCATAATGCGATTCTGTACTAGTATATCTCTTAACCTGGTGCTCCGTCTATTCGAGATTAAGGGGCACCTGGCCACTACTCCAGTCAGACCCCTGTCCCTATCTAGTAGATGCCAGTTTTTTCTAATGGCTGCTCTTATATGTTGGTCCATGGGGCCATACTGAAAGCAGAATGTAAACCTTTTCTCTTTTGGAATGTGTGTACGATTTGCGTCACTCATATTTTTCTTGCTCATTTTTCTCCGTGCATCCTGCCAGATCTTATCTGGATACCCTCTATCTTTCAGTCTTTGTTCCAACTCACATAATTGTGAATCAAAGCCCTCTTGCGTATTATTAGTCCTGCTAGTTCTTAAAAGCTGACTATAAGGTAGCGAGCGTTTAGTATGGCTCGGATGGTAGCTGTCAAAATGCATGATTGCATTGGTGGACCCTGGTTTGCGGTATAGTGAGGTATATATTTCTCCTTCTTTTATACTTACAGACACATCTAAAAAATCCAGATGTAATCCCCCAAACGTAGACGTAAATGACATGCCCATCGTGTTTGCGTTCAGATATGTGACAAATTGGTCAAAGCTTTCTTCTGGTCCATCCCACACAAAGAACATGTCGTCGACATATCTAAGGTACATCTTAATGTGTTTCAAAAAGACATTCTTAACAGAATACAAATATGCCTCCTCGAAATGACCTATATATAGGTTAGCGAACGTGCAAGCTGCCGGAGTCCCCATGGCAGTACCGACTGTCTGTAAGTACCAGAGGTCCATAAATGTAAATGCATTGTGTGTCAAAATAAACCGGACTATTACAAATAAAACTTATGAAATTATTCTCTCTATTAGTGGTACTCAAAATCTGACGTATGGACTCAACTCCCTTTTTCTGCGGAATGCGCGTGTACAAATTAACTACGTCCACTGAAGCCAACATGAAGCCAGGTGAACTGTTGGATATGTGTCAAAAATGAACTTGTGTCTTTTATATATGACTGGATACTTCTCAAAGTGGACGTAGCAACCAATCGATATATTTAGAGAGTGGTTCTGTAAGAGACCCCACCCCAGACACAATGGGTCGGCCTGGTGGGTCTACCATTGCCTTGTGAATTTTAGGGACATGGTACCAGTGCGGTTTCATGGGGAACTCCGGCAGCAATTTTTCCGCTTTATTCCGTGAAATGACGTTAGTTTCCACTGCTTTTCGCAAAAGTGATCTTAGTTCGCCCTTGTATTTGTGTGGGGTCACCCGGAAGCCTAATGTAAGTATTTTTATCTGCCAACTGTCTGTTAGCTTCCCTAATGTAAGTTTCCCTTGGGATCAATACAGGTTTACCCCCCTTATCCGCTGGTCGAACTATAGTGTCCTTCCATCCTGCTATCTCTTTCAGTGCCTTCTGTTCCATGGAAGTCAGATTTGATGGGGCTTTCTGGTATATCAGTGCTTCTATGTCTATCACTTGTGTCTCAAATAGATCAATAGCATTACCGGGAGAAGTGGGGGGCATGTATCTTGATGCTACCCCCCCTGTGAATGGTGTTATGGATGCTACATGGTATGTACGAGTACAGGGTTCCTCCTCCATAAGGCTTAGCAATAGCTCTGCTTCACTGCGGGTCTCAGCTAGTGTCTGTAAGTTTGCCCCAGCCATGAAGCCCAGAGGTCCTACAGTGCATGGTTGCTCTCCCTCTAATGTATGTTGTGCCATTGGGCTATTATGGAACTGTTTATACAAATGGATCTTTCTAATGGATTTAAATAGATTGATTTTAAATTCTGTAAGGTCAAATTCAGTAGGAATACAATAATTTAAATCTTTCGCCAACAGTGAAAGGTGAGCAGTATTTAAAGTGTGAATAGTCAAATTAACCACATGCTGGCTGTGAAGTTCTTCTATCGTTTCTGTCTCCACAAGACATTTTCTTTTGCGCTCCTGCACGAATTTGCCTCCTTGGCGCGTTCTCCTCCTAAAGGGAGATCTGTCTCAGTGGTTCCTGCTGCAGTCAGTCCTTCCACAGAACTTTCTGAGGCGACTGTCCCCTCGCTAATACATAACAAAACCTGGCACTCAACTTTTTATGTCTGTGAGGTTATTTATTGTTCAGCAACAAACGTTTCGGTCCTTAACAAACTGGACCTTCATCAGTTACTGCAAATATAAACAATATACAAAAAAACGGGTACAGAATCAAAAAATGAAAAAATAATAATAATGATAATAAGATAAAAAACAAAGTATATACATAGGAAAGACATATAAATCGATGGCGAATAATTAGAAGTATAGTAACCAAACAACACATTGGAACCATCCTGCTAGTGGCACAATAGTACTGAGATTCATAAGCAGATAGCAGAAGAGGTGATCACATACCGTGCTATTAAGCGTGTAATTGTGGGCAATGTGCTCCTATGAGTACGCACTCAATCTGCAATAAGAGGTTAATCATGAGGGAGGTAGATGAGGAAAGGAACAGTATTAAGTGTGATGATACCTACAGAGGTGGTTGTCAGGAAACTGACAGTGTCAGTATAAGGGCCAAAATCCTATGAGGACAGAATGTATATCAGTGTTACAAGTCAGCGCTAAACAAGCCCCATGTTAAGGGACGACGGGAGACCTAGCCTCTTACCAGATATCGAGAGTAGAGATGACGCGGTGTCCACCGCTAGTCCTAGCGCTTGTGCTGGGAAGACGCCTAGGCTGAATTCCGGTCTAAGCGGTAAATACACCGCTGACCGGAAGTCGGCGTGTCGGGCGCGTACACACACGCGGCTTGCTACGTCACCGCTAATATGGCGGTGCGTTTCAAGAGACGCATTGTACGAGTCAAGCTGTGGGGTGTGTCCTGGCAAGGGGGGAGTGTACATAACACCGTAGTGAAAGAGCACTGCTGCGGTGTAAAACGGAGAGGGAACCTGTTTAGTATAGCTGAAATGGAACAATGGGGAGAGGGTATCTCCAAGGGCCCAGATACCTATATCGATGCTCTTAAAGGAGAAACTCTATGAAACACTAGTAACCTATGTGCATGATTAGCCCATATAAAAATATAAGAATAGGACCGGGGCGGACCTATGGTAGAAAAGACCCATGCAGATAAGGAAGTGACAGAGACGTAGGAATACAGAGACATGAAAGCAAAGGCAAGGTTAGGTACACTCATGTAGGAGGTTAGTGCAGCTCCATAAATGGAAAACCGTGCCTGGAGGCGCTGTTACATAAGATTAAAGTAGTGCCAGTGAATAATGGGTGAGTCGTCAGGCTATGGTGAGTGCCACGTAGCAGGGTTCTCGATCCCAGAGTCAGTACAGGCGGTTCTAGAATAAACAAAGGGAACAATTAGCATGATAATGGAACCAGTCAAAACTAACAAAAATGACTAATAAATTAGTTTAGATAAATGCCAGCAGATCATAGTCTCTATTCAGCCCTTTCGGTGTGAGGGTATCCAATGTATGTATCCAGAATGCCTCACGTTTTTTCAAGAGTGCAATGCGGTCCCCCCCTCGTCGCTGTGGTGGAATAGAATCAATGACTTGATGTTTTAATTGGGAGATAGTATGGCCCTGTGATGAGAAATGATGAGGAACTGGTAATAGCAAATTGTTGCAACGTATGGTCGATTTGTGTTTGGATATCCTATCACGTACTGGTTGGGTTGTTTCTCCAATGTACAATAAACCACATGGGCATTTGATGAGATACACTACAAACGAGGACTGACGTGTAGTAGTTCTTAATCTCAAAGCTTTTCCCTGTGCGTGGATGCTGAAAGGTGTGGCCTTTTTGAACATTCCCACACTGTGCACAGTGTAGGCACGGGAAAGTACCCATCTTGGGATGTGATAGAAATCTAGGCTTCGTTTTTTGTGTGGATCCAAAATCCGCTCTCACTAGTGTGTCCCTAATGTTATGGGGTCTCTTGTAACACGGCAAAAAGGGTAATTTGAATTCTGGTACGGTAGGATATGCTGCTGCCAGTAAGGACCAGTGTTTCCGAATCTGTTCATGGAGAATGGAGGTGACAGGGTGGTAGGTGTGTACGAAAGGGACTCTCTTCCCCTGATCTTTTGTCCGTATCCGAGGGGGTGGGTTTTTTTGTTCCTCAAGTATGTGTTTCGGATAACCACGCTGGTAGAATCTAGTGGTCATGTCCTGTAGACGTTGTTCGCATATGTCATAGTCAGAGACAATGCGGCGTACACGTTGGAATTGTGATCTTGGAATACAACGTTTGACTGATGGAGGGTGGAAACTATCAAAATGAAGAACGCTGTTACGGTCGGTGGGTTTCGTGTGTAAATCGGTGGTCAAATGGCCTTCATGATCTTTGAGGACAGTCGTGTCCAAAAAGCTTACGGATTTAGAATCATGGGTGATGGTGAACCTTATGCCTGGCCAAGCTTCGTTTAAGAATGTAAAGAAAGTTTCCAGGGATTCCAACGTGCCCCCCCATAGGCAGAAAATGTCGTCTATATAACGCATCCAATATAGCACGTTAGAAGTAAAAAGCTAATGTCGATAGATGACGGACTCCTCGAAGTGTGCCATATACGCATTAGCGTATGGGGGCGCTACGTTGGAACCCATGGCAGTACCACGTACCTGGAGAAAGAACTGATCCTGAAAGAGAAAGTGATTATTGAATAATATCAGGGTAAGGAGATCCACACACAAGTTTATCTGCTCCGAGTCTAAGCCAGCCGACGTCAATAGATGATGAACTGAGTTAATACCCTCTACGTGAGGAATTGAAGTGTATAGGTCTTTCACGTCTAAAGTAACCAGGATCGTCTGTGGGGGTATGGTACCTATACTACGTATCTTATTAAGAAAAGCACCGGTATCCAAGAGAAAAGATGGGGTGTTACGAATCAAGGGCGTAAGGATTTTCTCCAGGAAAATTGATAAAGGGGACAAAACCGATTCAGTCGATGCCACTATCGGCCTACCCGGAGGATTTTGCATATTCTTATGAACTTTTGGTAGGACGTAGAAGACTGGTATGACCGGATTCCTTTTGGTCAAAAATTCCACTGTTTTGGGATCAAGGATCCCTTGGGTGGAGTATTTTTGCAAAATGACTCCTATCTTGGTTTGGATGTCACTAGTTGGGTCTCTACTAAGTTTGGTGTAAACTGACTCGTCCTGTAATTGTCGTCTGACCTCCGATAGGTACAAAGATTTGTCCATGACCACAAGGGCGCCCCCTTTATCCGCTGGTTTGATGATTAGATTGTCATCTTCTCTAAGGGACCTAAGAGCCTGTCTTTCAATAGGGGATAGGTTGGGGGGGAAAAACAATCTCCCTTTCTCTATATCATCACGCATGTCAACAAAAGATTTCTGTACAAAACCAATAAAGGTTTCTACGGCATGTGAACCTTGCGGTGGGCGAAAGTGGCTCTTACTCCTAAGTCCTAATTGTGTGACAGACAACGGGTTGTCAGGAGTACCTATAACAGGAGGAGTAATAGGTGTGGTGGAGAAGTAAGCTTTGAGTCTTAGTAGGTGGAAAAAACGCTGTAGATCCATTTCTAACTGAAAAGTCTGACATCTATATGAGGGACAGAAAGAGAGCCCCTTTTGCAGGACACTAAGTTCTGCAATGCCCAAGGACCTGGAAGAAATATTGATTACCAATGATTCCCTACCATGGAGCGGGTGACCCGCATTCTGTCCGTGTCGTCGTTTCTGCTGTTGCCCCCGCCTCGTTTTCTTTGAGGAAATCGGCGCCTTTGTCCTAAAAAAGGAGCCTGACTGGTCGAGGGAGTGTCTCGTTCCATATCGGATCCGGAGGTGGAAAAGTCTGTTGATGATCTTGGAATGCGTGGTGGTGGACGTCTTGTAGATGAGCTGTTGTGCTATCGATACACTTGATTTTGCTCGTAATCGATGGTGTCCCTGGTGAATTTGCTCCGTTTGCGATTTTCGGTGTCTCTTTTTTGCTGTTCCACCCGTGCCTGAATTTGTGCTTTAAGCGCGTTGAGTTCTTCAGATGTTCCCGCTGAAGTCAGTTGTGTTTCAATATTGCGGATTTCAGCTGCGTTTGCCTTAATTTTCTTGTGGAGAAACTCCACCGTGAGGGTCATCAGGTCAAAAGAACATTTGTTTAGAATTTGTGTATACTTAGCACAGTAATCAGAGTTATCGTGAAAAAGTGTAGGCCGTAAGGCTACCCTCAGACCCCTAGGAATGCGCTTAACTCTAAGGTACTCGGACAGGGTGGCGCAGTGGAGCTCGACGCTCACCTGGTGTCGAAGTGCTTTTTCTAGGTCACGACCACGTGTTTCGTGCGGTGGACATTTAAGAAAGTCACATGGAAGGGTAGACTGTGCCAAAATACTGGAGGATTCCTCAGTGTTGTATGAGAATATATCTGATGATGTAGCCATCTATGGCGTGCCACCAAATAAAGGTAGATATAATTTAAATATAAGACTTGGTGCACAGCCAAAGGACAAGAGGTGCTCAGGTAGGTTCCAACACCATACCATACATAACAAAACCTGGCACTCAACTTTTTATGTCTGTGAGGTTATTTATTGTTCAGCAACAAACGTTTCGGTCCTTAACAAACTGGACCTTCATCAGTTACTGCAAATATAAACAATATACAAAAAAACAAAAAAACGGGTACAGAATCAAAAAAGGTGGTGGTGGTGGCTGCCAGGTGGTATTGGCAGAGGAGGTGGTGGTGGTGGCTGCCAGGTGGTATTGGCCGAGGTGGTGATGGTGGCGGCTGCCAGGTGGTATTGGCCGAGGTGGTGGTGGTGGCGGCTGCCAGGTGGTATTGGCCGAGGTGATGGTGGTCTCTGCCAGGTGGTATTGGCCGAGGTGGTTGCTGTTGATGTTAAACGGAGGTTTCATAGATGATCAGGGTGGTGGTCTTCCCCTTCTCATTGTCGGTGGTCTCCTCCTGGGTGGTTTCCATGGATGGACCGAACAGTCTGTCGCAGTTCCTTAAAGTTTCCTCCATCTTGTTAAGATCTTCTGTGTACTTTTCCAATCTTTCTTGCAGATGTAAGAACTCAGGAGCGTAGCTCCTTTCCTGACCCCTCTGTCGCTGCCGCCACGAACCTAATGGTGGTCTAGAGGTGGCAGGATCAGAGGGGTGGGGTAAAGGGAACGCTAACTGTTGAGCATCAGATGCAAGTAAGGAATGCTGCAACGATGCTCCAGTGTTTGTGGCGGTGGAAGTGGATGGGGCGGTGGAAGTGGATGGGACAGAAAGGTCAGAGGTGTGGGGCCTACCGACGTGGCCCTCGGTGGCGGAGTCAGAGATCGCTCCAGAGGGTGCCGAGGACAATGCAGGTGCCCGATGGCTGCTGAAGGTGCTGTGAAAGAAAAAACAAAAACAATTAATATATTGATAGGAAAAAGCCCTGGCTGAAACCAAACAAAGTTAGACAGGTTAACATGGTTATTTAATGGTGTGTTGAATACTTACGCTCGTTCCAGCATGGTTTGCCTGAGGAAGAACAGGGCAGGGCCGTATTTGTACCGAGACCTTTTCCTCCCTTTGGATCCACTCGGGGCCTGCATATCCTAAATAAACTCCCTCTTGTAGCGATCTCTGAGTGACCGCCACCGCTTCCTAACCCTGTCACCAGTGAAGACAAGAATGAATAAAAAAATAATTTGTTAATTACAATACATTCCATTCAGCTCAAAACATCACTGACAAGTGAATACTTACATTCTTTGCTCTGCTGCCTTGGAGGAAGCAACTTTCACCACTACTTACACTCTGTTCCTCCGCTATCTGCATCTCTCCACCCGTCTCGTCCCCTTCTGACAGGCCCTCGGCCGCTTCAGTTTCCTGTTTAAACATAATGCATGTAGTGCTGTAACAGAAATTTAAAGTGTAAAAATACATTTTTTGCATTTTTGGTAACGTAACTTACAGATACATGCTGTTGCTCTGGTGGGGAGCTGTCAGTAGAGGACATTGTGACTGTGGTCCCTGGTCCAGTGGTACTCTTGGCTCTGTAAGTAAAAAGACAATTGTAATCTGCTATACACATTGATTTGGCAGATTTTTTAGGGTCTTTTTATACTTATTGAACAAGATGTGGGCGTGTGGGTGGTCCCGTCAGATGGCCGAGGTGGCTGTGGTCCCTGGTCCTGTGGTAGTTGTGTTTCTCTTGGCTCTGTAAGTAAAAAGACACTTGTAATCTGCTATACACATTGATTTGGCAGATTTTTTAGGGTCTTTTTATACTTAATGAACAAGATGTGGGCGTGTGGGTGGTCCCTGTGGGCTGGCTCGGGTACCTGGTGGATCTGTAGGTATAAGGAATTTGTAGTTAGATCCACCACACGAACTTGGTAATGTGAACGATAACCACCCTGCTCAAATGATGTGAGCAATGTTCATGCAGGCCAACACCCAAAACAAATACTACATGCACCGAAACATTTACACCCACCACTAATAAAATATAAAAATGTAATTGAAATGTCAACACACCATTTTAGAAAGGTATTATCCACAGATTTGATTTTTCAAAGATACCTTTAAAAATTCCCCCAACCCCAAAAATAAACCTTTAAACCTTTTCTAAATTTAAAAAAAAAAAAAAACATTAACCAACTTTGTATTTGTGTGGTCATTTGTACATGCACCATTTTTAAATTTACCTTTACCTGAAATGATACAGCGGAATTTTTTTTTAAAACACATTTTTTAAAAAAAATTTTTATTTTTTATTTGTTTTTTTTTCCCCGCAATTAGGAGCTCAAATGCTCTTTATTTTAAATACAAGTACATCAACAGTTAATGGTTTCAACAATAAAAAAACAATTTTAAACTTAAAAAGAACACACACAACACACGCTCACATGCAGCACAGACCACTACTATGCAACAAAACACAACAATTTAAAACTGAAAAACAAAAAACACACAACACACGCTCACACATGGAAAACACATGCAGCAGCACAGACCACTTTAAAATGACTCATATTTAACATTTAAAAAACCAACAATTGTAAATTTAAAAAAACAAAAAAACAAAAACGCTCACACAATGGAACCACATGCTGCACGGACGCATGCACATGCATTCAAAGACGCGCACACACACATGCATAACAGCACACAGGTTGCACATACACAAACGCACATTCATGCAAACACACAGGCACATAGGCAGACCCAAACTGAAGACACACATAGACACGCACACATACAAAAGGCACGAATCACACTGTTTGGAATGCTGGCAGGCCTCTGGCTGGAGAAGGATGTCTTCAGTGGCAGGCCTCAGGGTGGATCTGGACGCTGGCAGGACGCTGGCAGGCCTCAGGGTGGATCTGGACGCTGGCAGGACGCTGGCTGTTTGGGATGCTGGCAGGCCTCTGGCTGGAGATGGATGTCTTCAGTGGCAGGCCTCAGGGTGGATCTGGACGCTGGCAAGACGCTGGCTGTTGCAGGACGATGGCAGGCCTCTGGCTGGAGATGGATCTCTTCAGTGGCAGGCCTCAGGATGGATCTGGATGCTGGCAAGACGCTGGCTGTTGCAGGACGATGGCAGGCCTCAGGGTGGATCTGGACGCTGGCAAGACGCTGGCTGTTGCAGGACGATGGCAGGCCTCTGGCTGTATTTTGGTTTTTAGCTCTTGCTGAAGTCCGTACGTCATATGCACACGCACACATAGACTTGCAGACACATGCACACAGACGCACACAAAAAGGGCAATACTCACACTGGCTCTATGGTGGCCGTAGTCTCGCTGTCAGGCCGGGGTCTCGCTGTCAGGCTGGGGTCTCGCTGTCAGGCCGGGGTCTCGCTCAGGCTGGCTGGGTCTTGCAGGCAGGCTGGCTGGGTCTTGCAGGCAGGCTGGGTCTTGCAGGGCAGGCTGGAGTCTGGCTGGAGGCTTCTTCTGTGTCTTCTTGCTGGCATATGTGGGGTTGAAGGCCCAGGCCAGGTTTTTATAGATTTGGGGGTCGTCTGGTGATTAGCTACAAAATCCTGAATCTGAGCATACTCAGTGCAAAAAAACGTATTGCAGCGCTGCATTGCGTCGTACGACGTGTCTCGACGGATCGTCGCTCATAGGCTTCCATTGTAGCAAACAACGCATGCCGCAGGATGCGTCGCGACACGTTTTTTAGGCGGAGACAAAAAAACGTTACAATCTACGTTTTTTCCAGACGACGTGTCGCCAAATGTCGACGCATCCGTCGTACGACGTACACTACGTATGGCAATCCGTCGCAATGCGTCGCCAATACAAGTCTATGGGCAAAAAACGCATCCGTCAGGAGATTTTGCAGGATGCGTTTTTTGCACAAAACAACGGATTTTGACGTCTGGGGAAAAACGCTAGTGTGAAAGTAGCCTAAGTTGAGTGCCAGGTTCTTTGTATTTATTACACATGGTGTGGGAACCTACCTGTGCACCTCCGGAGTAGTGCTCACATTTATTATCCTTGGACTTGAAGGAGAACATGCGTACCATATTGGGACGTGCAGTATATCCCTTGCATGGATAGAAGCTCCATTTGGGGCCTTTTGATCCAAACGTGTTGGTTATGACCCATCAGCTGTGTACAAATGTCTTTCAGATTAGGTGACCTTCCGTATGTTATAGATAGTTGTACTGCTGTGTAATTGGCAAGTGCTGCATCATTCTTGATTATAGGCCAAAATGTATTCAGAAGATACAAAATGACCTGCTCAAAAAATACCAACATAGGAGGATATAAGGTAACCAAAGAAAATGTAGGGACAAACAAAATCCTCCAGAGTGGATTCTCATAGAAAATAATTTGATTAAAGTACATAATTTGAATTAAAAAACATAAAAAATTGGAAATGCATCTCAACCACAAAAATGATGAGAAAAAGTACAAACACTGTACATGATAATGATATGGTACAAAGTGCAACAATTCAAATTATGCAGAATAGTGAACATCAAGTAATAATCCGACAGTTTAAAGAGATATAGAAACATTTGACAATATAAATGGAGTAAAGGTGAGTATAATAGCATCAATACTAGTCATAGAAATAATATGGCCGTTCAAGAATATGGTGTGAAGATTAGGTAAAGTGCATAGCGCAGACAATTTTCAATGAAATATATAGAGATGGTAACTGAATAGAAAACAGCTGATCGCACCACCAAATGTTCACACTGTGAACGCATCGGCTAAATCGGCATGAGCTGGCCCGCTGATCTCGGGTGCTCAATCCAGAAAAAGTGCTGACTTGAATCACAAAAGTAAGAAAAAGCAGCAGCACTCACCAATCTTCGGAGCAGGTACTTCTTTATTGTATATCAATCTTCACGGCACGGGGGTGTATTTACAAAGGAGTGTGGTAGCTTAAACGACGGCCGTTTCGCACCGGTCTGGCGCTTCAACGGGTTTAGTGGGTGAGCGGACATGACGCCTGAAGTAGTATGCACATAAAGTGCTGCTCCTCTCAGCCTCACTCAGCCTGTCCACGGTACGAAATTTATTAAAAACAAATACAATGAGTATGAACTATAATAATCTTCTATGCAGCAATCGCTGCCAAAGTGCTTTCAGGCATAATAAATATACATGACCGAGCCACCTATCTCTAGCTCGTCAGAATGAATCTTCATTCAGCTGTATACGGACAATCTCTTTCTATATGGCTTTAACGGGTTTACCTAGTGGAACACTTATACCATACCCTGCGGCATATCTTATCCGCAAGTTTTTTCAGCCTCCCCATTAATGACATTTACATAAGCAAGACAATATACACATAAATCGAAAGAAAAGAATGCCAATATAGATTAAAGTATTCCCAATCACAAAAATATTGACATATCTAACTTGTCATTGAAGCCTGCGGGGCCCATGGCTCCTGATCGCATTATCCATATCGTCTCCCGTCTTAACAGTAAGTTAGGAAGATCACCCCCTCTTTTGGATGGAGTGACTTTTTCTATACCAGCAAACGACATTAGTCCAGGATTCCCTTCATGTGCTTCCCAAATATGGCTAATGAGTCTTGGTGCTCCCTTACCTGTTGTAATGGACTTAAAATGTTCTCTAAAACGTACGTATAGATGTCTGATTGTTTTGCCTATTAAATAACGCCAGCATGGGCAGAATATAACATAGACAACGTAGTCTGTTTTACATGATATGAATTGCGTCACTTTGTGTGACTGGTCCTATATTTAAGATCTTATCAGTCATATGATGTTTACAATATGTACAATGTCCACATCGGTAGTTCCCCCTAGGGGTATTCAGCTCAAGCCAGTTGCTAGTCCTATCTTCCATAATGCGATTCTGTACTAGTATATCTCTTAACCTGGTGCTCCGTCTATTCGAGATTAAGGGGCACCTGGCCACTACTCCAGTCAGACCCCTGTCCCTATCTAGTAGATGCCAGTTTTTTCTAATGGCTGCTCTTATATGTTGGTCCATGGGGCCATACTGAAAGCAGAATGTAAACCTTTTCTCTTTTGGAATGTGTGTACGATTTGCGTCACTCATATTTTTCTTGCTCATTTTTCTCCGTGCATCCTGCCAGATCTTATCTGGATACCCTCTATCTTTCAGTCTTTGTTCCAGCTCACATAATTGTGAATCAAAGCCCTCTTGCGTATTATTAGTCCTGCTAGTTCTTAAAACCTGACTATAAGGTAGCGAGCGTTTAGTATGGCTCGGATGGTAGCTGTCAAAATGCATGATTGCATTGGTGGACCCTGGTTTGCGGTATAGTGAGGTATATATTTCTCCTTCTTTTATACTTACAGACACATCTAAAAAATCCAGATGTAATCCCCCAAACGTAGACGTAAATGACATGCCCATCGTGTTTGCGTTCAGATAGGTGACAAATTGGTCAAAGCTTTCTTCTGGTCCATCCCACACAAAGAACATGTCGTCGACATATCTAAGGTACATCTTAATGTGTTTCAAAAAGACATTCTTAACAGAATACAAATATGCCTCCTCGAAATGACCTATATATAGGTTAGCGAACGTGCAAGCTGCCGGAGTCCCCATGGCAGTACCGACTGTCTGTAAGTACCAGAGGTCCATAAATGTAAATGCATTGTGTGTCA